>NC_048436.1:14017220-14363941 GCF_004353265.1 Vitis riparia
ACAAAGAGAAAACCAGCTGCCATAGACTTGCTTTAGGGCAATGAAGCAACATGTGATCAGTCAATTCTTTCCTCATCTTTGCATGTAAAGCATCTATTTTGAAGATAGGTCCAATAATATATTGGACCCACCATATACTCCAAAACGTTCATATTCTTAAATGGTGACATTTAGTCTGCAACAAGCTAGCTTTAAGAACCTAATTATTGAGAAGATGTTGGATCCTGCAAAAATGTTACATAATCTTATTGACACTAGAAATTGCACAGGTACAACCCTGATATATCCACAAAGAATCAGTTGAAATCATTGATATCCAGATATGCATGCTATTAAGGAACTGAGCACATATCTGCACTTGGCTACACAGAAGAATTTGGCCTCAAGGCCCTTTGGAGATTTGAACAGTGGGTTTCCATGTTCAAAAAGTTGGGCTCAGATATAAACCGACAGATTCCAAAAACAAGTCCAATCTTGAATGTTTTTTCCTTATGATTCTGCATAGCACACATAATAAGAAATCAAAAAGGGGTAGTTGCACTTGTTCCCCATACACAAAGATGCAGCAGAGAGTAAACCAGAGTCTTGAACTAGAAACATTATGCCTATCATCATGGAGGATTTCTGTATCCTCTCAATAAGAAAATCAGAACATAAGTATTCCAGAACTTTTCCAACCTGTAATTATGAGCATTTTCAATTGAACTTTTTATTTATAGGTATTTTCAATCAAACCTTTGGAGATTTGATTGAAAATACCTATATGCATGCTATTAAGGAACTGAGCACATATCTGCACTTGGCTACACAGAAGAATTTGGCCTCAAGGCCCTTTGGAGATTTGAACAGTGGGTTTCCATGTTCAAAAAGTTGGGCTCAGATATAAACTGACAGATTCCAAAAACAAGTCCAATCTCGAATGTTTTTTCCTTATGATTCTGCATAGCACACATAATAAGAAATCAAAAAGGAGTAGTTGCACTTGTTCCCCATACACAAAGATGCAGCAGAGAGTAAACCAGAGTCTTGAACTAGAAACATTATGCCTATCATCATGGAGGATTTCTGTATCCTCTCAATAAGAAAATCAGAACATAAGTAATCCAGAACTTTTCCAACCTGTAAGTATGAGCATTTTCAATTGAACTTTTTATTTATAGGTATTTTCAATCAAACCTTTTGGCAATTCAATGGAGAACAAATCAACTGGTCAAGCTATACATGCTTCAACCCCTAATGCACCCAATTCAAGCAATTCAAGTTAGATTCAGCGAGTGGAGAAACAGGATGCAATAATTATGTGGCATCATTAACTAGATATTTATTTACAATTCAAAAAGACAATAAACAAGATCCTGGCAGCTTACATTATGGATTATATAAAAAACCTAGGAACTGGAAAGAAGTACAAACTTTGAGCTTGTGGGTTCAATCCCACCATACTCTATTGTGAAAGCAAAAACTCCAATAACAACTCCTGCCTGACTCAAGCAAAGATATGAACATATTCAGAACAAGAAGTGATAGGGTTTTCTCAAAGTTACCAGTTAGTCCAAGCACCTCCTTTTAGCACATATGAAGTCAGGATCTCATTTTCGAGAGATAAACCCGAGACCTGACCAGTGTATCTCCTATTCTAAATCCAGGCATCACCATGAACTCAACTTTGATCCTTGTTTGTCCTTCATCGAACCCACCTGTGGCTTCCTTGTCCCCCTCCACACACTCCATGTAAACATCAGAGAATTCACTGCCTCTTTTGACTTCAAAAATTTCGGCTTTGGGTTTAACCGAGGCTGCAATTCCTAGTAGAACCCAAACACACTTGGCCATTTTCACAAATGCTTGATAGAATGGCGTCCTCGGATGCTTGCCCCTCATTACTAGCATCCTGTGATCCAAATTCCCGAAAAATGAAGCTTCCATCTTTGAATGAACAACTAATAGATACTTGGTTCTGCAGAATTTGGCAAAACCCGAATCGGGATCTTCTATCAGGGCACCAACCGGGTCATCAAACCCAGTACCATCTTCAAAATTGCAAGATTGGATTGAAATCCCATGAAACATTCTCCGGGCAATGTAGGCCTCAAAAGCATACTTCTTGTGACATCTTTTGGAATAGACAACCGCATCTTCTTCGATTGAATTTGCTGCTAGGTCCAAATCCCAACCCGAAACCTTCATGAAGCTAATTAATGGTTTCGCAAAATCATGAATTGCCTTCGAGGCTGCATTAAAGGCATCCTGAAACGAAGGTTGGTTAAAAACCCCAACTTTCTCTTCTTCCAAACACCTACGTTCAAGCTTGTCGGTAAGTTCCGCATTCTTCAAATCCAAGTCCTCAAGTTGCCCTCTTAAACTCAGTATCTCAGAGTCTTTGGCCGTAGCTTGAGACTTCAACTGTTCCAACAACTTCTCTTTCACTTGAATCAGCTCGGAGTGGGAAGAACCAAGCTTGACCTTTCCCAAATGCTTCTTCTCCTTATAAGCTCGTTTGATCTTGCAGAGAGCTTCAACCTCCGCAACAACAAGCTCATTAGCAGCCTTGATTTTTTCTGGGTCATAGGGAATATGAGCTTGCTGGAGCTGAATATAAGCCAGCTTCAGAGATGAAACAGTGTCGAACAGCTTCAAAATCTCCACATTACCACCACCACATGCACCACTTCTGCTCAAACCCTCAACAGGTTGAGGATGAACCTTCTCGGCTTTGCACTCAGTCTCCTCAGTCGCGTCACTGCAGCCTTCAACCATCACCACATCCCCATTACTGGGGCAATGATCGTGGCGGTTATGACCAGGGTTTTCCGAGGAGGAGAAGACTCCAACAGATCTAAACCTGCAAACTCTCGCAAACCTGGAAACGATTTCGGTTATATTTGAGGACGATTTGGAGGGTTTTGTCACCGACCCACATTCCATTCCTTCAAAATCCAAAACCACAAACGATTCCAAACAGAGAGGAGTGAAAACGATTGAAGTAGTCAAAGGGTTATTAGACTAGGGTTTAAGCAGCAGAATCATTTAGCATTGTGGCGGCAAAGCAGAGGACTGAGTAGTGAGTACCGAATAGCCAGGTGAAACGGTGTCGTAGTGGGAGTGTGTTGGTTTGTGGGTGGGAAAAGGGTAGACAAGTGGGGCTGAGTGGGAGCGGAATCTGAATTTTGCGCTGCACGAAGCCGCAGATATTGAGATTTGAAACCTCCCACCCCAAGAGCACGCGACTTTGCTCTTGTCTGTTTGGCACCTCCCCACCTCGATGCCCGCTTTCTCTACTCTCTACTCCCTACTCCCACTCTCCTCCATCTCTTCCTTCATTCAGGTTTTTGAGACAATTTTGTTGGAAATTTGCCTACTTTTTACGGATATAGACAAGGGAAAATGCTATATGCTAAGATATCAACTCATGATCTTCTATCATTCAAAACATATGATAAATTTGATAATTATTTCATTTTTTAACCATTTAATTATTTTTAAAATAATTTTCAAAAATTTATCAAATATTTAATTTTTCATAAAAAAAAAAAAAAAAAAAAAAACTCTCAAATGTCAAAAGCCATTTTTCCCTTTTTTTTTCTTTTTTTTTTTCCTTTCAAAATCACTCCCATTCGAGGTATAAATAAGAATTTATGAACTTAGAAGATTCAAAATTTGAAAGGTATCATATAAATTAAATAATGAATCAATGTAACTCATCAACCCAACAAGATCCATAGAACAAGATGGAAGTTTATATTAATTTAGGCTAAAGGTGTCGACCCTAAAGCAAAACATTTGCTATTTTAACTAAAGAAACATTACTTTCTTATTTGAATGTGGACCATGCCTACCCATTCCATTTAAATGATACCACCTTTTTTTTTTTACACTTTTTTACCTTTTTAGTGATTGGGACTAGTGAGTGTACTTCACATAATATTGTGCCTCAATGGTGTAATCGAAATATAATTAAAAAATTATATTTTTTTAAATTATTTAATTGTTATTTGACATAGTTAAAATAAGTTTTAAAAAGTACCCGAAAAAATTAAGGAAAATGTTTAAATTTAATAAATTATTTTTATGTATTATTTCAAATTTATTTTATTTAATTTAAATTTTTATAGCAATTGAAAAATTTTAAAACATAAATAATTAATTAAATTTAATTATATTTGATTTTTTTAACTATGATATTAAAATAAAATTATTAAAAAATATTTTTTTAGCAAATTTTAAATTCGTTAATACTTTTTTAGAATAAAAATAAGATATGTAAGAAAATAATTTTTTTAATATCACTTCCCTTTTGTAATACTTTTTAAAACCAAACATAACATAAACTTATTTAGTATTCTCCTCTAATTTTTCAGAAATATAGCCTTATAGAAGCTATGAAGTTTGGATTTATTGGTGAAATGAGAATGGGATATAAAGAAAGGAGACATGGAACAAATTAAAAGCAAATGGCATAGTCTTCTGTGCAGTAGAAGAAGAGTGCTAAACCATATCAAGAATTGGCAAGAAATAATGGGGAACTGTGAGACTGTTGGAGATAAAATTAGGCACAAGTGAGAGTCCCATCTGTCCCAATCACAATAGGGTGTCAGCTTTTTTCTTTTTTCTTTTTTTTTTCCAAGTTTTTTTTCCCTTAAATAATTGACAAGAGGTGTCTGCAAAGGAGGGATAATTGCATTCACATGTATCCCTCAAATTTCCCACATCCCAATCAAACCCCTCAGATGTGGATTGGGGCAGGGGGCCAATGGTCAATACCACTGCCCACATTGAGGACAAATACTGATTTAAGGGATGCCCTAGGAGACAAGGGCTGTTGCTGTTGGTAGGAAGGGGAAGTGGGGAAGGGCATTGGAAATCTATGTATAAGACCAAAGGCTAAAGAACAAGGTGGTCTTGAGGGAGGGCAGAGAGGCTTTGCTCTTTATTTCCTACATCAACATCCCACTTCTTGAATTGGGTCAAATTCAATCCCCCCACGCTTGCCTACTTCTTCAAATGCAAGGGCAAAAGAATAAAACATGGATTGTGATGGTGTCTCTAAATGTCCTCATTTCATACCACCACAAGTATTCCTTTTTTTTCCAAGTGTCATTGTCACCCTCATAAAAGGTTTTCTTTTTTCTTTTTTCTTTTTTTCTTTTTGGGTTTTTGCCCAAACCCTCTTTGAATTGACTATAGAGGTTTCTTTTACCACTTCTATTGTTTCATGGGTGTAAAGAGATTTGAGTGCTTAGGGATTATTTTTGGCTCTATGCCATCAACTCCGATGGGATTCAAGATATATCTATATATATATATATATGCATGTGTACTATGTAGTGAATGGTGGTGAGCATATTGGACCTTCATTTATCCACTTTGTTCCCCCTCCAATGTTTGCCCACTCATCAGCAAACAAATGAAGATTCATTTTTCAAAAACTAAACAAATAACCTTTTGCTTGAAAATTGTTTAGAAAATAAGTCTTTTTATAAGTTTGTTTTGAAAATAAACTTTTTATAAAACAAATTTTAGATGTTTTCAATTATTGAAAATTTTATATTGTATACAAGTGTATTCTATTTATATGGATAATGTGTTAAGAAAATTGTTTTTTTTATACATGAGTTCACAAAAAATTTGTTCCTAAAACCAATTAAAAATCATTCTCAATAATTGGTGTTTTTTGTTAGAATTATTTTTGAAAACTTTTCCCGATAAAATCATTTTAAAAAATTTGTATATATTATTTACAATGTACAAATTTGCAACTTATGTTCTATATTTCTAATTATGTTTTATATCATTGTTAAAAAAACACCTAAAATAAAAACCAACACTATAATTTACATACAACATCACACTAAACTCAAACCTGACACCAATGTTTTAGAAAATGTCTATCACCAATATTTGAAAAGGAAGAATTTTATAATATATATATATATATATATATAATGAGAATAAATCGTATATTGGACGGAATATGATTAATCACAAATGGTATAATATTACAGAGTATGATTAGTCTCATTTTTCGGTATCAATGCCCTTAGAAAAAAAAAACCTACAATATTGGATGTCCATTTGGTTCTCCAAGTGAGATACCCTGTTGATGAATTTAAGAGAGTAGGCATGCTTTTTTCAACTACATGTTGGACAAGACTTCTAGGAATGGAGTAAAAGTTCGAAAGAAAAAAAAGGTCACAAAATAATTGAAGCAAGCCTGCAGTTAAGGCAAGGGGAAAAAAGGCATGGAAAGAAGTAGAAAGTGAAAACCAAGGGAAATGCAACACTTGGAATTAGGTCTGCACACAGGGCACACCTAAAAAGACCCAAAACCAAGCATTTATTTCCAAATACTTACTTCCTCATTTGTTTGGACGTCTTGTCCTGACTTGCTTGCCTTCAGAATCTGAGGATTCATGGGTAAAAAAAATAGGTGAAAAGCCACGGCGTTGAATCAGTCATCTATCCTTACATGCATGCCTACCAAGGACCATCACTGTGGAGCTTGCATTTCCATATATTTTCCTGGGAAAATCCAGACTCTCTCCTCTCTCCTCTCCTCTTCTACCCACAGGCCACAAAGCACGGTTGTGATCAGAACTGGGTCCAGATCCTCCAATCACAAACCGACACTTTGATGGTAAAGACTAAAGAAGGTGGACGTTGTTAAAAGCTCCACGGTGGTGAAAGGGAGTGGCGGTTGGAGGTCTGAACTGCTCCAACCCACTACAGATGCGTTTTGCTGAAAATCAACAAGCCATAAGGCGTTCGATTTGGGGTTAAAAAAATAAAATTTTCTTTTTTTTTTCCTTTTTGTTTTTGGGTTGTGGTGGTGGTGGTGGTGGTGGTAGGTGGGGGTGGCTCTGCTTTCTGGGTTTGGGAATCGTTGAAAACAGAGGCTAAAGGCTGCAGAAGAATCCGAGAAACCAAACATGGTAAAGCATAGGAAGCGACGATCCGCATAGATTCAATCACAAACACACATACTCTTTCTCTCTCTCTCTCTCTCTCTCTCTGCAACACTCTAGTCTGAGAAGCCGTACCATTAACCCACCTTTTTCTCCCACCACCACAACCACCCCCACCCAGAAACGAACAGAGAGAGGAAAAGGGTGTCGCCATGGGTTGAGTTTGAGGCGTTTTAGGCTGACATAATTGCATGGGACGTGGGAAATCTACTCGAAAGTTGCGATCTTCAGAGGAGAAACAAAGAGAGAGTCAAAGATAAATACACTGAGGTTTCAGTTTCAGCTTCAGAAACTGATTAATCTTCGTTATCAGTTCATGGAGTTGAAGAATTCTACAGCACTCAGGTTTATGCACAGACCCCATCTCATTTACCTCACCATCTCCATCTTCTTCCTCTCCATTTGTGCTCTGCTCACTTCTATCAGCAGTACCAGAACTGCCTGCTTCGGTAAACCCACTTCTATTTTCATTTTTCTTTCACTTTCCTTCCTTAACCCATCTCCATTATCAGCAAAATTTAGCTGTTTTTTTAAGTATAAATCTCGGATTTTTAATGGTTTTTTTTTTTTTTTCATATATCTGTGTCAATTGCAGATATCAAGTGTTCGTTGAATGCTGACGGTGATCTGTATTTTCAGGTCGGTGGATTTGAATCATTTGATTATTAATATACCTCCATGATTTTTATCATTTTCATCTTACTATAGTGGTGGGGGGATTAAAATGCGCCGGTGGCACTAACGTAGGCCAATCTTGGCTATAATGAGCCGATGGGGTCAGTTGAAGAGACTACTCTCTGTTTTCAAACAACTGATACGGCTAAAATGCGCCAAAAATGGACGCAGACGGCTGAGATGGGGGTGGCGCCACCAACCACCATTAGGTAATTGGTCCCTTCCAACCATGGCCCATGGCGGCGCACACAACCCCTGGCGCACCTTAGCGCCTCCGCCGTCGTCATCTTCTCATGGGG
This sequence comes from Vitis riparia, assembly GCF_004353265.1. Taxonomy (NCBI): domain Eukaryota; kingdom Viridiplantae; phylum Streptophyta; class Magnoliopsida; order Vitales; family Vitaceae; genus Vitis; species Vitis riparia. The sequence continues at coordinate 14,025,157 of NC_048436.1, forward strand.
TCTCGGTAACATGAGCCTGATGCCCTCAGCGCTTAAACCGGAACCGTGTTCTCCCAAAGCTGCGCACGTGAACCCCATCTGGCCCCGCTTTCCCATAGAAATTTCAATGGCGCACGTTAGCAATTTTTTTTTTTAACAGTCTTAAAGAAAATATCATGTTTCCAATGTTCAAAATTGTTACTAATTATTAATAATTAATTTCGTCCAGCGTACCCTTATCGACAAGACACTAAATAATAGCGAGCAGAAGAGAACAATTCAAACCAATAGAGGCGTTCCTTTCAGCCTGGCACGGAGGTATTTGAGCGGGCCCGGCTCATCGCCACCCCGTTGCACGTCAAAGTGCGGGAAATGCACACCATGTAAGCCGGTGCACGTGGCGGTGCCGCCGGGGACGCCAGTGACGACAGAGTATTACCCAGAAGCATGGAGGTGCAAATGTGGGAACAAGCTCTATATGCCTTAGAATGAATAATGCTGTTGAGAAGTAACTCAAGTTAGTAGGTTATGTGGGTGATGGTGATTTTGAAGAAGCTAATGCGATTATGTCCATATTTTAATGGGCGTGAAGAGAATAGAAGTATAGGGCTTTAATTTTATGTAAAGGACCATATGTTAAATACTTTATTGTAATTAAGGTGTGACAAAATCTTATTTACAAGGGTTGTTTTTATTTATTATTTGGAGGTAGCCGTTGGATTTAAAATGGGTGAATCTCATAGCAATGATGAAACGGTGATGGGCACCACTTCCAAAAGAAACAGAAGTTGGCAGCTGTGGGGGGTGCCTCCCTCTAAATCATCATCTCTTCATCCTCATGGCTTTTTCCGTTACAATTATTTACCCGTAAGGGTAGGGTTCTTCTGCCCAAATTATTTTTGGGAAAGAAAAACCTTATAGGACTGTTTGGAATTAAATATAAATATATTTATCCCTTTTTAATTATCAAATTTATTTAATTTATAAAAAAAAAATTTTTTAAAAAAAAAAAAACAACCTACGACCTGTTTTTTAACAAATTTTTAAAAAATAAATTTTTATCCCAAATATATCAAAACATGTTTTTTAATTTTTTTAATTTAAAATAATAAAATTTGTCCTTCAAAATAATTTTCAAATAGACTCTTAAAACATTCGTGGGCAAAATTGCATTACTTCAAATTATTTTCCATAATAAAATAGAAAGCAAAAACACCCAAATGTAAAGAAAAAAAAATATTGCTTTCATGATTTCTATGGTAGATCAAATATATAAGGAGTATTTATTCTTTGAGTGATGTGAAATTACATCATATTCATCTTCTTATATAAAGTAAACAAATTTCATATAATTTAAATTGAATATTCGTTCAAATATTATTTGTAACAAAATCTTATGAATAATATCTCTTTTGGACCCATCTATTTTATTATTTTATAAGATTCGTGTTATAAGTGTCAAAAACTTTTTCCCCGATCTACATTGGGACATCACACTTGGCTCTTACATTAATGATTTGAGAGGGCCTTGGGAAGGTCCATTCTTCAAGCTACAAGAGAGAAGAAGCCAGGGGACACGGGCCCAAGCCCACCACCATGTGGGGTGGGGTGGGTGGGGGTCCTGGGGGAAGAATGGCGAGTTGATGAGAGGCTTGAGGAGATTTCTGGACTCACGTGGCTCCTGATATGTGTGTGACACGGGATGTGCACTGTGCTGCTTTCTTTTTTGCCCAAACCACACCGGCCCACAACCTTTATTTAGACCCACAGCTGCTACTCTGTTTGATACTCTCATAAGCCTTGCTTTACAGCTTCAACCTTTTCTTCTCCACTGGCCAGTCTGGCCCAATGTCCTTTACTTTTTCATTTCAATTTGGGAGAAAGGAATGAGTGATGAGGGAAAAAAATGGGGGACAACCGTCCACGTATGTATTCATTCATCTTCTTTAATGTTTTAACTAAATATAAGTAATTTTCATTAATTTGAATTTTTATCAAATATTTTTTTACCATTTTTAGTTGCATCATCTTTTATTCAAACTAGGGGAAACATTGGATGAGATTTCAAACCTATAAGAACTAAGTATGTTCAGCCAAAATGTGAGGGGTTTAACCCTATATTTAATTTGATGCACATAGTGGCTGTTAACCCATTTTCATAAGAAAAATTATAACATATTTGTTAACTGTTTTTTAAAATAGTTTTGAAACATGGTATTTAAGAATAGTTCAAAAACTATTCTATATTGTTTTATAAAACAAAATTTTGTTTAAAAAACTAAAATATTTTTAATAGATTTTTAGTGTTTTTTTTTTAAATAATTTTTATGTCTACATATTTGTATAATTATTTTTTAAAACAACCATTTGAAAATAAATAAAAATGGTGGAAAACAATTAAAAGATGTTATTTAAAAAAAAAAAGTTTTGGTTATGAAACATGTTTTTTTTTTTTTTTTTTTTGTTATGAAGAATAAGATCTTTTTGTCAACTGTTTTTTAAATCAATTTTCTATTATGCAAAACAAAAAGACTCGAAAAATTCATTTGATAATCGAAAATTATTTTTTTTTCTATTCTTAAAAATAAAAAATATAATATATTCAAATAATATCTTTTAATTGTTTTCCTTTGTTTTTAGAATACTATTTTAAACAATAATTATGTAAATATTTAGAATGATTAAAAATAAAACACTACATATAAAAATTATTTTTTAAAAATATTAAAACAAATGAAAAATATATCAAATTTTTAAATATATTTTTAGTTTACAAAACATAAAACAATAATTTTCAAAAACTATTCTTAAAAACTACTTTTTTTTTTTTTTTTTTATCAATTTTCGAAAACGCATACTCTAAAAATATAAATAAAGAACAGTTACAAAATAAGCCCTTTAACCCTCCTTTTATTCCTAGAATAAGATAAACAGTAAGCCCTCCTCTGGATACCAATAGGATGTAATAAACAGTGATCCCTTCTAGCCTTTGTAGGCTATGAGATCTACCAATAAGGGAATAAATCCCGACAGATTTTGAACAATAAAAAGGAATGTTCAGTCGTAGCTTGCCTACGCCAATGAAAATGTCAATTTCAGTGGAGTAGTTATTCACCTTGCCTATGATCCTAAGTACCACAAATGGCTTTCGATTCAAAAGCCAATGATGGCCGTCGAGGTGTGCTTGTGTAGGGCATAGGGTCAGTTTGATTTACCTTACCATCAAGTATATCGCTAAAATTTGGACCTTGGGCCATCGAGGCTAGTTTGTCTTATCATCAAGTACGTCTCGGACGCTATATAACCTTCCTTTTAAATTAAGCATTTTTTACCTGTCATTTTTGGTTGAACAAAAGAGTTGGGAAGGGGCTCCAAACCTATGATGATTGCGTGGAATGGAACAAATGAGACTTTTTTCAATAATACGGTAATTTAAAAAAATTATGTTTAAATTATAGTAATAATAAAAGTTATTATAAATATATGGTAGTTTTTACCACCTAAAAGAGAAGAGATAGGAGAGAGGAGAGAGGGTGAACGGATAATTTTTTTTTAAACCAAAATCATCTTTTCAAATTTCAAAAGACGAAATCGTCTTTTCAAAAGACGATTTTAAAAAAATTTCAAAAGGGAAATCGTCTCTTAGTTCCCTGAAAAAAAAAAAAATTCTCCATTTAAAAAAAAGAATATTCCTCAAGGGAACTCGTCTCTCCAGAGACGAGTTCCATGAAAATATATATATATATATATTTAAAAAAAAATTTCCAAAATTAAAAAAAAAAAATTCCTCAAGGGAACTCGGCTCTTGAAGAGACGAGTTCCCATGGAAAAAAAAATATTTTTTTTTAAAAAAAATCCCAAATTAAAAAAAAAAATCCTCAAGGGAAATGAAATATATATATATATATATATATATATATATATATAGATATATATATATATTAAAAAAAATTCCCAAATTATTAAAAAAGAAAAAAAAACACAATTCCTCAAGGGAACTCGTCTCTTCAAAAGACGAGTTCCCATGAAAAAAAATATTTTTTTTAATTCCCAAATTAATAATAATAATAAAAAAACAATTCCTCATAAATAAAAAAAAAAAACAAATTCCTCAAGGGAACTCGACTCGTCTCTTAGTTCCCATGGAAAAAAAAATATTTAAAAAAAAAAAAATTCCTCAAGGGAACTCGTCTCTTATATATTTAAAAAATTCCCAAATTATTAAAAAAAAAAATTCCTCAAAGGAACTCGTCTCTTATATATATAAAAATTCCCAAATTATTAAAAAAAAAATCATCAAGGGAACTCATCTCTCCATGAAAATATATATATTTAAAAATTCCCAAATTATTTATAAAAAAAAAAAAAACAATTCCTCAAGGAACTCGCCTCTTGAAGAGACGAGTTCCCATGAAAAAATATATATTTAAAAAAAAATTCCCAAAAAAAATAATAATAATAATAATCAATTCCTTAAGGGAAAGAGACGTGTTCCATGAAAAAAAAAATTCCCCAATTATTAAAAATGAAAATAAAAAAATTCTTCAAGGGAACTCGTCTCTTCAAGAGACGAGTTTCATGAAAAATATATATATATATATATATATATATATATATATTTAAATATGTATATATTTAAAAAATCCCCAAATTATAAAATAAAATAAAAAAACAATTCTTCAAGGGAACTCGTATCTTGAAGAGACGATTTCCCTTTTGAATTTTTTTTTTTAAATCATCTTTTGAAAAGACAATTTCGTCTTTTGAAATTTGAAAAGATGATTTTGGTTTAAAAAAAAATTTATCCGTTCACCCTCTCTCCTATCTCCTCTCTCCTAAATGACAAAAACTATCATATATTTGTAATAACTTCTTCTACTACAATAATTTAAGTATAACTTTTTTAAATTACCGTACTATTAAGAAAAGCCTGAAACAAATGACACAAATATTGAATAATTCCCATTTTTGAAAAAGTAATAATAATAATTTTCAAAAATAAAATAATATTTCAAAAATAAAAAATAAAAAATAGTTTTATGACTTATTTTTTTCTTAGAAAGATTTTTCATTGCTTAGTAAAAAAGATTGTAGCCATAAAATATGGATTAAATATATTAGAATTCACTATACGATGTGGTTGTCAAAACGTTCGTAACAGTATGTCACTGCTAAAATATAGAAGAAATAAATGAAAATCTTTGAAAAAAACACACGCAAGCACAAATCATGGTTCCCTCAAGGACTTTGACTTGATCACTTTTATTTACATGCATAGTATCAAAGCAAAGTAACTAATTTATTTTCTTGTTTCATACAAATACTTGTTGGAAACTATTTTTAAAAATAGTAATGTATATTTAAAAAGGGAAAAATTTTCAACTGTTTCTTTACTGTTGATCAATAAAAAGATAAAATTACTTTAAATTTTTTGACTTATACAATAGTGCATGGTATTTTCATAGGGATTAAGTCGGGAAAAATGTTTTTCATATTTAAGTTTCAAATGAAACTATATGTTTAAAAATTGTTTTTGGAGAACTGTTTTGAAAAATATTTTCAAACAAGCCCTTTCTTTCCATCCTAAAACCCAATATCTTTAGTTCTACCCAAAACCCCGTTTTTATTTAAAGGCCATCCCCATCAAATCTTATCCCCATTGCCGTCCTCCCCCGCTATATAGCTTTAATTAGTTCTCACCCTTTGGGTCTTGTCCACACGATATGTCTACATGTTTCCCCTTTTGTAAGTTTCCTATTCCTTCCTGTGACCCTGTCTAGCCTCCATATCCTACAAATCTGGCTCTTTCACTCTATATTGGTGACAACACCCATGACATCTTTTGTGTTTTAGCAGAGGTAACACTTGGCTCACAAAAAATCTCCCAAATATAAGACCAGGGTTGCCCATGGACCACACAATCCACTGCTCTTAGCAGGATCACAGGCCTCATGCGTGTGACCCCGTGAAAAGGGAGGCACATAAATTTGACTTGCAGAACTGCCAAAAAGTTGGGTTAGGGGCTCTGTAGATCGGTGGGCTTGTGGGGCTCCCAGGAAGCCTCCTGCCCAATTCACAAACAGAGAATCAATCAAACAATGAGAAAAAAGAAATCACGATAATCATGTCAAAAGTGTGCTTTCCCACGCGCCTTTCAACTAATCGCGAGACAACGATGCTTTCAAAATAATTCAAAATTCATGTAATTTAAACAAAAAGTAATATATCCAAAAGTGTCATTATGATTATCACTGCAATTTAAAATATAATTATTAATATACTTATTTCAACTATATTTAGTGTCGTATATATAATAATCACTATTATTCTTAGACTACATTACTCAGATAACTAAAGTTCCGATAATTGAAAAAAAAAAAAAAACTTTCTAGTTTACTTAGATAAGATCAATCGTTATCAATATCAAAAATCCGATTTTCAATATTAAGAAAAATGTGATCAATCGTTCTCATTCGATTTCTAGAAAAAATGAATAATTACTAATCTTTAATTTTTTATAATTATAATAATATTTATATTATTAAAAGATAATATTTATATGGTCAAAGGAAGTAGTAAAAAATATATAAAATCTTAATAATTTTTAAATAAACACACTAATCGGATATTTCAAACTTACATTCTTATTTTATAATTTTTCTTTTTTATAAAAACACACATCCCTCATGTTAATACCACTTGTCAAAGTCAATTAATTTTGAACTTTATCTACTTGTATTATGAAGTATAGTCTACTGTAGAGGAACCCACCATCCCTTCTTCAAGTGGGTTGTTTTCTAAACTAAAAGTCACAAGGTTGAATGGGGAGATAAGGTGAAAGGTAAGCCACCTATAAGTTTCTTACCGTTAAGTCTTCATCGATGGTGGCCATGACAGATGGAAAATATGCTAAATTTTTAGGTCAACATTATGGGTGTTTCCAATTTTCAAAAAGTGGTCCTTGATCATAAATCCTCAAATTTCCGTCCCATTTATTTGTCCCTCAAATCAACAATATAATAATTAAAATACTAAAAAAAAAAACAATAAATTTTTATAATATCAAGATGTATCCAAGAACAGGTGGTAGTCTGGTGTACATTATTGACTCATTATTATCCAAATTAAATACTTAGCGATGGGCTTAATGGTCATATTAAGTTGCCTACAAGTAGTAAGATAAAAATATGAGAGTATATTTCGTAGAAACAGGGTGGAGGGTTGGCGATGGGAAAGTGAGAATACAGCCAAATCTGTGTACCTTTATAATATTATTATGGTGAATTATGGCCAGCTCCAATCATGCCCACACCAAAGTCCAAATCATTAGCTTTGTAAAATCTTATCAAAACAGGCAACCCCTCCGACCTAACTTCACCTACACGTCTCTTTACTCTTTCTTCCTTCGTCACAAAGGTTTTGTTTCTAGAAAGTAAAATGGGTTTTCAAATTTAATTAAAATTTATCACAAATTTATATATATTTAAATTATTTAATCTTTATATATATATATAAAAGTTAAATAAATTTAGATAATTTTCTTCTATTTTTTATCTTTATTATATTTCCTTTATATTTTTCTTCAAATTTTTTTAAAAAACATATATGACCTACAAATATTTAAAAAAAATATTAAAAATTGATAATTTTGTACCAAAAGATTGTTTGATTTTTTAATTTTTTACTAAAAATAATTTATTTTCAAAATTTAAAATATTTGTTTTTCTATTTTTTCATGATTTATTATAAATTTTTTATTAAATAAAAAAATAATATATTGATTTTTTTTATTTTTTAATACTTAATAAAAATAAAATACTATAAAAATAAATAATCTAATATTTAATACTATTAAATATTAATTAAGTGAAAAAACAACACATAAATTTAAAATATTTATTTAAAATTCAATACGGTACACGCTTATTTTTAGAAATTAGTTTCATTCCGCAATGTGGAAAAAGTACAAACCACTGGGGTATTGGGCATAGTAAAGGAGAAAAGAAAGGACTGAAATGCAAAAGAGCGGAACATTCTCAAACGATCCGCGGCGTGGCTGGCGTAGAAAAGAGTGTTGACGTGCGGGCGCCGCCGACGTGGCAATATTTTACTAATTAGCCCGTGTATAACATTTTTACTTTCTTATTTTTTTGTAACCAGACACGTGGACGCCAAGGTCTGTCACCAATCGTAAAAAATTAAATAAAAAACGTTACCCAACTATTGAACTACGGTTTTACCTTCATTTTCCTCACGCGCTTCGGGGTCAGCTATTTAATAACGATTGGACACCATTTTCTCGAGAAACATACAGCGCCGAAATCGCGGTGGGTAAACCCAGCTCGGATTCGGATTGAAAAACTCTTTTTGTGCCTTCAATACGAAGGGTCTAGACATTTTGATTGGAGAGAGGGGGGTTCGATCTCTGGATACCATGCCAGAGATCGAACGCGGCTCAGGGAGTGGGGCCGCTCCGGCTACCTCGTCGGAGAAGGCTTTGTTTGGGAAGTATGAGCTCGGAAGATTGCTGGGCTGTGGGGCGTTTGCGAAGGTGTATCATGCGAGGAATATCAGGACTGGGCAAAGTGTGGCCATTAAAGCAATATGTAAGAAGAAGATCGTTGGGAGCAACTTGATGGCGAATGTGAAACGGGAGATCTCTATCATGCGCCGGTTGCAGCACCCTCACATCGTGAAGCTGTATGAGGTGTTGGCAACCAAGACCAAGATCTATTGCGTGATGGAGTTCGTGAAAGGTGGGGAGCTGTTCGCGAAGGTCGCCAAGGGGCGGTTCAGCGAGGATCTGAGCCGTCGGTATTTCCAGCAGTTGATCTCCGCCGTCGGGTACTGCCATTCGCGGGGGGTGTTTCACCGGGATCTGAAACCGGAGAACCTCCTCGTTGACGAGAACGGGTGCTTGAAGGTTTCAGATTTCGGGCTCAGCGCCTTGACGGATCAGATTCGCCTCGACGGCCTCCTGCACACCTTGTGCGGCACTCCAGCTTACGTCGCGCCGGAGATTCTCACCAAGAAAGGCTACGATGGGGCGAAAGTGGATGTGTGGTCCTGCGGAGTCATCCTCTTCGTGTTGAACGCCGGTTACCTACCCTTCAACGATCCCAATCTCATGGCCATGTACAAGAAAATATACAAAGGCGAGTTCCGGTGCCCTAAATGGATGTCTCCGGACCTTAAACGTTTCCTCTCTCGCCTCCTCGACACCAACCCCAACACCAGGATCACCGTCGATGAAATCCTGCAGGACCCATGGTTCAGAAAAGGATACAAAGAGGTGAAGTTCCATGAAGAAGATTTCGGACTCAAATCCGAAAAAGAGGACCGAAGCCCCACGAACTTGAATGCCTTCGACATAATTTCGTTCTCGTCTGGTTTGAACTTGTCGGGTCTGTTCAATGACTCGTCCAAGTCGTCGCCGGATGACGACGAGCGATTTGTATCGGCCGAGCCCGTCGAGAAAATAATCGAGAAAATCGAGGAAATTGCCGAAGGTGAGAACCTGACGGTGAATTGGAAGAAGGAATGGGGAGTTGACCTGCAGGGACCAAATGGTAATTTCATAATCGGGGTTCAAATTGATCGATTAACCCATGATTTGGTCGTCGTGGAGGTTAGGAGGAGAGCCGGCGATGCAGCGGCCTACGCCGCCGCGTGGAAGGATAAGCTCCGGCCGGCGCTCGCCGGACTCATGTTCCAAGGACCGGAGACCCAAGTCGCCGGCGATTAAATGTTCTGGTTAGCGCTTTTTTTAGTCTTCAAAAAAAAAAAAAAAAAAAAAAAAAACCATTGGGAAAAGCCAGCTAACTAAGGCCAGGGCATCATTGGGCTCTTCTCGTTTCCTTGTTTAACATATCATTAATAATAAAAATGTACGTAGAGCTGTGTAATATATATATATTTTTATATTTGTATTTGTAAATATGCCAAAACTTAGCAAGTGAGAACAAAGAAATATTGGGGTTTTTCCCTTTTTGGGCATCCCGATATCCAAATTAAATTCTCTTGTTTGGTTTGCCATTTCCATGTTTCCAGATTTTGTATCAAATAATCAATGGGTGCATAACCCATTCACCTTGTGTTGTACTGAATATGTGTGTATTTAGGATTATTTTATTTCGGTAAATATGTATTTTTGTATAAAATATTTTACTTATATTTTAAAAACCAAATTTAAACCAGAACTAACTTATTAGGAAAGGTGGAGGGGTAGGGTAATCCTGTTGGGCTTTTGGGTTAATGATAGGACTTATTAGTGGGAAATGATTAGACTTAGGAGTAGCTCAAATATGGGAATGATCTAGAAAGGATTTCATGGCCACACCATCGACTTTAGGGTGCTGTCAATCACCTCCATTGAGGAAAGAAGTTAGAATGAAAAATGGGATTTATGAATGATCTTATAAAATGGATTTCTAGGGTTGGCACTTACCCCATTAAAGACGAATTTAAAATTTTTTGACCCAAATCTAGGGCGTCTTTGTCCAACATTTAGTAGGATGAAAATGACCTTTTTGTTCAGTTAACCCATATTTACCTTTGGTTTGATTAAATTTAGAGAGAGAGAGAATAAAAAATAATGGATTAAATGAGATATAAAAAAAATAGATTTAAAATTAATAGATAAAAATAAAATAATTTTAAAAGATATAAGTTTAATTCATTTAATATTTTTTATGATAAATTAAATATAAAACAAAATTATTTTTTTGAACCAAACATAATTGAAAATAATTAAGAATTACCCCCATTTATTGTCTTCTTATTTTTCAAATTGAATATTTGGTTCAAACCTACCGACCTATCAGGATCACCTGTATTTCAAATAGAACACCAACTTTGTTGAATCTATCGTTTTGTAACAATAAAAATAATAAATATGTCATACTCCTGGTATGAGACAAAACTTCCTCAATCCCAATATACTTGAAGATCAAACCTGCCATGAAAAATGTGTTTCATGCCTCACCCATTCCCTCACTGCATGCCACTGACCCCATCCCATGTTTTATTTTGAAAAATTACTAGCACAAAAAAATAAATTCAAATCATGGGTTAAATTTAAATTTATTTTTTTAATGTTTTTCTTATTACTTTCTAATTTTCTCTTTAATTATTTTTATTTTCCAACCAAACATATCATCCCCACGCACCACCCACATCTTTGAAAATTTATTCCCTTTAATGCATGCACACCCACAAAATCATACATTCATCTTTATCTTATGGTAAGTGATTAGTGGTTACATCATGATTGAAATTGGACCATCTTCATATTAATGCTTGAGAGGCTACTTGAAAAGAAGCCATAGAAAATGCTGCTTGATATCTCCATAAGGTTGGACATAGACTCTTCATCTTTGGTATATCGGTACTGATCCTTTGTAAGGATGGTGCGCCTATCTTTTGTTAGAGGATGTTGATGTATGGTAAGGTCATTTGTAAGAGCACTTCCATCTTTTAAAGATGTATCTCATGATTCTCATGGCACAAGAAAATTAGGGTCTGATAACGTTTTTGAAAATTATTTTTAACAAATAGTTTTGTTAATGCTGTTTTCAAAAATAGTTTTATAATGTTTTTAAAATAAAAATATGTTTAACATGTTTTTTATTTTTTAATAATAAATTATACATGATACTTTTTTTTTAATCATTCTTCATATTTGTCTTGTCATTTTTTAAAATATTTATAAAGAAATAATTGAAAACAAGTAAAATGTTTTTATAAAAAATATTATTTTTTAAAAAAAATTGTTTCTATTTTTTAATTGTCAAATATTTTTTTATTCTAAAAAATGTTAATAAATAGGCTCTTATTATTCTAAAAAAATAATAAACATTTAATTATTTTTGTATTTTTTAAATCAAAAATTTGAAATGATAGTAATCACTTTGTCTTCTTCTTCCTCCCATAATAATTATAATCTCCTCTTTTGTCTCCTTCCAATCTCACCCGTGACCCACCCACTTGCGTTCCCTCTCATTTCAATTTTTCCCTCCAAGTCTTCATTGGATAGACAAAAAATGAATAGGGAAAAGAGGTCATGCCGATAGTGATTTCTTATCTCCTTTTCTCGATTTGAAGTGAAAAAAAAAAATGAAACGAATGGAAGAAGAGAAAACAGAAAAAGGGGAAGAACATGAAATGAAATTACTTATCTGAGTAGATAGTGTAAATCTTCTATGAAATCAAATAATTATTATCATATTGAAAATATATCATCAATTAAGAAACGACTTGTAAAAACGTTTTTAAAATATAATTTTTGAGAATGGTTTTTTAATATTTTTAAAATAAAGATCTATTTGAAAATTTGGAATGTATTTAACTTTTTTTATTATATATTTTTAAATATTTTTAAAAAATATATTTTATATGGGTTTATTTTCAATTATTTTTTATTTTATCTCATTTTTTTTTTTATAATAATAAGATCCCTTTCAAAGAAGAACATTGGATTCTCTTTTAAGTGAGACCAATGGCCATTTACTAAATCAAGATAGGAGAAAAGAAGGAAGAAAAAAAGGGTTGGGCCAATCATTTGCTCTTGAAGAAGATCCCTTTCAAGAGAATATTTTTTTTCTTTTGAAGTGATTGGACAAATGAAGTTAATAGTTCCACTTTTTGTGGGGATTGTGCAAAGCTTCCATCCAAATAATGTGTTTAAGCCTTTTATTTTTATTTTTATTTAATACCATCTACTATTCTTGTCACATGCACATAAAGTCATTATGCATTTATCAAAGCTTTTTAGTCGATTTTAAAATTATATTTGATGATTTTTTTTTTTTTTAGAATTTGTGTGGTGATTTTTAAAAATAAATTTGTTGCTTTGATGAACAATAAATTGAAAAAAAAAAAATTGACGTTAAAACGGAATTTTGTTCCTAAAATCAATATAAAACTATGTTAAAAATTGTTCTAAAATTTGTTTGGAAATGGTTGTTTTTCATAACTAAAAACAATTTTCATGTTGGACAAATTTTATTAAAAATAGTTTTGTTGAGAATTTGTTTTGAAAATTAGTTGGTTTTAAGAACAAACTTGAGTTGTTTTAAGGCCATTTTTACCGTGTTTCAAAAAACATCGAAAAATATAAAAAATACTTTGAAAACTTGTATATATGCATTAGTGTACAATATTTTTATAAAAAAAATTAGTCCATAAAATTATTTTTTTCATATATGAGTTTGTTAATTCAATGGTTTTTCTAATTGAGATTTGATGATCATAAAACAAGTTTAAGGTTCTTAATGGTTCAAATCAAGTTAACTTTTTTTAGGTTAACTTTCGAAAATTTAAAGAGAGCTTAAACAACCATGCAAAAAGATCAATTAAGTAGAGATTTAGGATGTCATGAAGATTTAAACTGACTTAGGACTTATTGTAAGGATGTTACTTGTTGGTGCACTTGGATCAAAGCCTTTTCATGTGCTTAAAGTTTTAAAATCATCCATCTTTGAACTTAAAGAGATAAAAATTCATAAAAAAAGTTAGATGATTTCTTGTTTTCTATTAAAATATTACACTAAATTTTTTCTAAACTTGTCTTAAAAGGTTTTAAGAAATTAAACTTAAATTGTTAGAAGATCCAGGTTCAAACCAGGTTTTTTGAGCACTTTATAGTACAACCAATTGAGTTGACTCAAATGATCAAGGTGCACTTTGTAGGCTCTCAATTATATGGTAGCATATGCTCAATTGGTTGAGACCGACTAGAGTGATCAAATCACTTGCTCAACTAGTTGAGAGCTTGAATCTTAACAAGTACTTGCTAGTGCGTGAAATGGCCAATGACTAGTGACTTGATCAAATTTGTTGCTCAATCAGTCAAGTCTTCTTTGAGAATTATGGGATTCTTGAACTAGAAACCTATAAATTGAAGTGTTTTAGAGTATTTATGAAGATGAGAATTGCATTCAATTGAAAAGACCTTCCTTTGTTCTTATTGAAAGTTTTCAATTCAAAAACTTGCAAATTCTCCTTGTACTTTCAAGTCTTTCATAGTTTTTCTTGTATTACTTAACTTACTACTTGGACCAGAGTTTATGAATTCACTTTCATGTACTCGTTATAAGAAGTTATTCAAGTAGACTAGTTACTTAAACCTTGGAATCTAAGTGAAGGTACTGAAGGTTTGTGGTTCAAATTTTGAAGATAGTGAAATTTTTACTTGATTAAGAGTTTGAAGAGAGTAGATGTAAGTAAATTGTCGAAACATTATAAAAAAGTTAACAATTTTTTTATCAATCTCTTATTATTGTTCTTTATTTACTCGTTGCATCTTTATATCTTGCTTGCAATGAATTATTTTCAAAAAAATTCTAACACCCAATTCACCCCGTGGTTATCCAAATTGAATTAGCTTATTTTCATAGAGTTTTCAAATAAAATTTTGTTTTTTAAAACAATTGAAATTTAATTTTAAAAATTATACTAAAAAAACCATTCTTAAAATGGTTTTCAATTATTTTTAAAAACAAGCTTCTAATAGATAATTCAAACATCAAAAATAATTTCTTTAGCCTATTGTGGACCCCGCATTTCGGCTCATGCGTTTCCCACTCGATGGCGAGCTCGATTTTTATTTTGAAAAATGATTTTTATGTATTAAAATAATGACTTGGAGTCGCCACTTATTTTTGTTTTATTTTTAAAGGGTAAACAAAATAAGAAAGAAAAACCCTAAGTGTGACTCCTTATTTGAAAAATGTGGTATACGAAAAACCGGATTGGGTTCAGGGGTCAGGTTACTTATCGGGAAGGTACGGTAAAGACCGTAGCACCCTTCTAAGTCCTTAAAGTCGGGTCTCTACTAATAAAATGAAGCAATCATGGCAATTGATGAGGGAATCAATGAATACTCAGAGTGATCATGCACATGTGAGAATCTAAACATGCATACAGAAAATGACCCGAGCTGATGTGGATGCGTACCTGGGCAATGATCCATAAAGCGCTATCAAGAAGTGAGGTTAGTGCACAATTAAGGAATAGTTTCGAGCATGTCATAGAGCAGAATAAAATCAATCATGTATCATAATCAAATCAATCTATTAGTCAATCAATCGATCAGTCACATATGTGGGGCCCCCACCAAAACCCGTTTATTTTACATGAATTAATCCCATAAATTCCATTGTTTGGAATTACGAAAAATTCGTTCATGCTTATTAAAAACAAGAGGAGCAGAAGATTGTTTGAAGACCAGAATGGAATTAAGACTGTTAGAAAGAAAACTAGATTTTCTTGAAATTTATTTGAAAATTGGAGTCTTGGGAATTGAATTTAAGAATTGGAATTTTGGAAATTAAATTTGAAAGAAATTAGTAAATTGTTTGAGAATTGGAGTTTTGAAAATTAAATTTAGAAATTGGAATTTTGGGAATTAAATTTGAAAGCAATTAGTAAATTATTTAAGGATTGGAGTTTTGAAAATTTAAATTTAAGAATTGGGATTTTAGGGATTAGATTCGAAAGAGAGCATAATTTTGAAAATTATTTAGGAAGTAGAAACGGTTACATCATGATTGAAAGTTAAATTATAAAAAATTGAAATATTGGAAATTATTTGAATGTGGAATTTTTAAAAATAAATAGGTAAAATGATAATGATAATAATAATAATAAATAAATAAATAAGTGGAATAATAATAATAATAATAATAATAATAATAATAATAATAATGAAAACAATAATTAAATAGATGAACGTAAATAGTGGAATTTTTGAAATTGGAAATTAAATTTGGAAATTGGAAAATTGGAATTTTAGAAATTGGGAATTTAATTTGGAAATCGGAATTTTTAAAGGATTATTTAAAGATGAAAATTTGTAAGATAGAATTATTTGGGTGCTAGATTTCCATAAATCAACTTTTAAAATTTGAGGGCTTTGGAAATGGGCCAAGGGTGATGGCCATGCAAATTGGAGCATCTAGGAATGGGCCAAGGTGGAAAGAAATTTTGAAAGGATGCTCATGGGCCAAGGGTGTTGGATTTTCATAAATCAATTTTTAAAGTTTGTGGGCTTTGGAAATGGACCAAGGGTGATGACCAAGCAAATGGGAGCATTTAGGAATGGGCCAAGGTGGAGAGAAAATTTAAAATGATGCTCATGGGCATGGGCTTCAAAATGCACTTTGAGATGACCCTAAAATGGAGAAAGGCCTTCAAAATGCACTCACGGGCCTTGGGCTTCTCCAATCCATTGTGCAAGAAAATAAGTTTAGTGGGCTTTGGAAGTGGGCCAAGAAAGGTGGCCATGCAAAGGTGGGTTGATGGGTATTTGGAAAATGGGTATGTGGTGTAGAGAGATAACCGGGTAGGGAGTAGAAAGTGAGTGAGTTAGTGAGAAAATGAGGGTTTGGTAGTGGTGGTGGTATAGAGAGAGAAAACAGTGCATGAAGGGTATGTGGTGTAGAAAGAGAAAGGTGGTAAGAAGAAGAAAAATGGGTAAGTGGAGGATAGTTATGCATGAGAGGGTGGTGATATACATGAGGGCATGGAGGATACGGGTATGGTGGGGATCATGCATGGCCGTGCATGGCCATGCAAATGTGAGAAGAATGAACTTGAAGGGGACTTGAAAGAGAATAGGTGAGTGGTGTGGTGAAGAGAGAGAAAGTTGGGTATGAAGAAATGGGGAGGAAGAGAAATGGGTTCGGTGTAGATGGTGTCAAGAAGTTAACAGCTTGTTTAACAACTTAACAAGTCGTTATTTAAGTAGTTAACAGCCTGGTTGTTGTAACTAATAGAAAGTGGTTAATAACTAATTTTTAGATTCCTGTATATAAGAAACAGAGGACCTAACAGTGGGTAGCTTCGCTGTAGCTCAATTTCAGTTTTTCATCTTTTTGGTTTTCTCTCAAACAGATGTTCTACACATCTCGTTCTTATCTTCATATCTCTGAGTTCTTTCTTGGTATCAGAGCCACAAACTAACATCTGCAAATCCTTTTCCATGGCATCAGAAGGATCAACTTCTTCCACGGATCATCCTAACTCCAGTTTTGCTCATCATACAATGCCATCATTGAATCAAGCATTCACGGTAAGACTCGATCAATCAAATTACTTACTGTGGTGAACTCAGATGCTGAACATCATCATTGTAAATGGTCTTGAAGAAATGATCCATGGCAAAATCTCTGCTCCTTCACGATTTCTTGGAGATTCAGAGAACATAAATCCAGAATACAGTATATGGCAACGTCAGAATCGCTTAGTAATGTGTTGGATCTATTCTTCTTTGATAGAAGGAGTGATGGCACAGATTATCGGCCTTGATACTGCATCAGAAATCTGGACTGCTCTAGAGAAAATTTTCTCAACAGCTTCAAAGGCTCGTATCATGCAGCTTCGTTTCCAATTGCAGACAACAAAGAAAGGAGGATTGAGTATGATGGAATATCTACTCAAAATCAAGTCCATTGTAGATAACCTGCTGGCAATTGGAGAAAACATTACAGAGCAAGACCGAATTCTCTATTTACTTGCAGGTTTCGGAGCAGAGTACAATTCGTTTGTCATTTCAGTTACCTCTGGGCATGAACCATTAAGCCTAGAAGAAATTCACAGCATGCTCTTGACTCATGAAAATTGATTGGAACAACAACACACAACAGAAGAAATAAATCTCAAACAAATCTCCTGCAGGCAAATATTACAACAATGAACATTCAAGGACACAACAAAAAAAATCAAAAGTCTGGTCAATTCAAGACTCAAGGTAGAGGCAATCAGAATCAACAACAATTTAATCATCAGAACTTTGGTAGAGGCCGTGGGAGAGGCCACTATAACAACAATGGTGGAAACTTTGGACATGGTCCAGGAAGAGGTAGCTTTAACAACCATTCTTACTCATCTGGAAACTTCAATAATGTTTCTGGTGGCAGCAATGGAAAACCACAGTGCCAAGTATGTGGTAAATATGGTCACATTGCAATTAATTGCTATCATAGATTTGATCAGACTTATCAACCAACAATGAACAATCATCTTGCTGCAATGGTTGCAACTCCGTCCACTGTTGGAGATGAAAGCTGGTACATGGATACCGGAGCTACGCATCACCTAACTCCAAATCTCAACAATTTGAATTCACATACTCCATTTGCTGGTTCAGACAAAGTCATGGTTGGAAATGGTAATCGTTTAAATATCTCAAATATTGGACACTCCACTATTTCTTCAGCTTCTCGGTCTTTAAATCTAAAAAATATTTTACATGTTCCACAACTTACAACCAATTTGATAAGTGTGAATAGGTTGTGTACTGACAATAATGTCACTATGGAATTCTTTACTAATGGATTTGTGGTGAAGGATCAAGCTTCGAAGAAGGCTCTTCTCCAAGGCAACCTTAACTATGGCTTATACAAACTGTCGTCTTCAGCACCTAGTAGAAGATATCAAGATCCTGATGATAATAAACTTGCTGGAAGAACAAGCTTGACAACTGAGGTCCCATGTATGTCATCTACATTACAACTTTCCAATAAGGCAGATCTATGGCATTTCAGGTTAGGCCATCCTGCACGTAAAATAGTCAATAAAGTTTTGAGTGCTTGTAGCTTGCCCCTAGAACATTGGACAGGTGTTTGTGAACCTTGTCAAATGGCAAAGAGCCATCACCTACCTTTTACTTTGTCTGAATCCAGAGCATCTCAACATTTTGCTCTTGTACATTCTGATCTATGGGGTCCTGCCCCTGTTGTTGGTACTAATGGTGCAAGATACTTTGTGCTCTTTGTGGATGATCATACAAGATTTTCTTGGTTGTATTTACTAGCTTCTAAAGATCAAGCTATCTCTGCCTTTTTGCAATTTAAAGTGATGATTGAGACTCAATTTGATACTAAAGTTAGAATGCTTCAAACTGATTGGGGAGGAGAGTTTCAAGCCTTTACTAATACTTTGTGTAAGTTTGGGATTCTGCATAGAGTATCTTGTCCATCCACTTCTCAACAAAATGGCCATGTGGAGAAAAAACATAGACATGTGGTTGAAGTAGGCCTTTCCTTGCTTGCTCATGCTTCTATTCCTCTTAAATATTGGCCTTTTGCCTTCCAATCTGCTTTATATTTGATTAATAGACTTCCTTCCTCTGTGCTGAACTTTTCTTCTCCATATAAGACTCTTTACCATTGTCTACCAAATTATTCTTTTTTTCGTGTCTATGGTTGCACTTGTTATCCTTTTCTCCGCCCTTTTAATCGCCATAAATTTGCATATCGATCAGTTAAATGCACCTTTATTCGCTACAACTCTAAGCATAAAGGATATCTCTGTTTAAACATGTCCAATGGAAAAATACATATATCACGACATGTTATTTTTGATGAACTAGATTTCCCGTTTGCTAAGCCCTCTACAGTTCAGCCTCCTTGTCGTGTTTCCCCCACTCATTGTGCCATTCCTCTGCGAAGGGAAAAAAAAAAGTAAAGATAAACTTTTCGAAAAACAGAAAGCGGATTCCGAAAGCAAATTCCAGAAAGACAAGCGAGTAACGGAAAGAGAGGAAAGAGAATTCTAGTGGGAGAGTATTGACACCAAATTTGCAAATGGAGAAAGAAACAAAATTCTGCTCAACCGTTGATGTTTGTTTGGCAGGAAAGAAAAATAATGAAAAGAGAAAAAATGAAGTTTGTTTAGAGAGAGAGAGAAAAAGGGGCTGGAATGGCATTCAGATTTCGTGACTCCCAAACTTTGCCCACACGCAGAGACATCCAGAAGGGTAAAACCCTCCAAGGGTTTTTTCTGGAAAAGGTTGATTACTTTGAAACCTTCAGTCCCGTGGTTAAACCCACTACTATTCGTGTGGTTCTCTCTTTGGCACTAAGTAAAAACTGGTCTATCAGACAACTTGATGTTCATAATGCATTTCTTAATGGTGATTTATCTGAGCAAGTTTTTATGACACAACCCCAGGCTTTGTGGATCCCTCTAAGCCCAACTTTGTTTGTAAACTTACCAAGGCATTGTATGGTTTGAAGCAAGCTCTACGTGCTTGGTTCACCAAACTTAGCTCTGCCTTAGTTAAATGGGGTTTTTCCATGTCACAAGTAGATACATCAATGTTTGTTTACTGTAACAATTCTGTCATGCTTGTTGTCTTGGTTTATGTTGATGATATTATTGTCACTGGCTCAAGTTCCTTACTCATTGAACAACTTATATCCTCCTTAAACTCTTGCTTTGCTCTCAAGGATTTGGTCCTCTCAACTTTTTTCTTGGAATATAGGTGCTCAATTCTGGATCTTCTTTGCATTTAAGTCAAGCTAAATATATCTGTGATCTTCTTCAACGTGCTGGTTTGTCTGAATCAAAGTCCATGGCTTCCCCAATGGCTGCGGGTCCTGTTCTCTCCATAGCTGATGGTACCAGATTAGAAGATCCCACCTTGTACCGGAGTCTTGTGGGTGCCCTACAGTATTGCACAATTACTAGACCAGACATTGCTTATACTGTTAATAAGCTTTGCCAATTTATGCATGCTCCAACCTCTACTCATCTTCAAGCCGTGAAACGTGTCCTTCGTTATCTCAAAGGTTCATTGTTTTATGGGCTTTCCTTCCAACCATCTTCCTCCCTTGATCTTATTGCCTATACAGATGCGGATTGGGCATCTTGCCCTGATGATAGACGTAGCACCAGTGGTTACTGCATATTTTTTGGAGGCAATCTAGTCTCTTGGTCAGCCTCTAAACAAAAGGTGGTTTCTCGCTCCAGTACTGAATCCGAATATAGGGGCTTGGCTAACGTAGCAGCTGAACTCACTTGGATCCAGTCCCTGCTTAAAGAACTCTTTGTTCCCCTGTTTCAGCCTCCTGTTCTTTATTGTGATAATCTCAGCACTACTTATTTAGCTACAAATCCTATCCTTCATTATTGGGCTAAACATGTGGAAATTGATTATCATTTTGTTTGTGAACGAGTCTTGCAAAAAACTCTTGATGTTCGATTTCTCCCATCTGAAGATCAAGTTGCTGATATCTTGACCAAAGCTCTTTCAACTCAACGTTTTCTTCATCTCCGAAGCAAACTCATAGTCCTTTCTCGCCCTGTGTGCTTGAGGGGGGATGTCAAGAAGTTAACAGCTTGTTTAACAACTTAACAAGTTGTTATTTAAGTAGTTAACAACCTGGTTGTTGTAACTAATAGAAAGTGGTTAATAACTGATTTTTAGATTCCTGTATATAAGAAACAGAGGACCTAACAGTGGGTAGCTTCGCTGTAGCTCAATTTCAGTTTTTCATCTTTCTGGTTTTCTCTCAAACAGATGCTCTGCACATCTCGTTCTTATCTTCATATCTCTGAGTTCTTTCTGATAGGGTGTGGTGGATGATGTAAGGAGGCATAGTGAGTGGTGGTGTGAATGATGGATATATGTGGGGATAGGTGCAAGGAGGTTGATGAGAAATGGGTATGGGAATGATGGCCGGGTTTGCATGGTTCTCATGCACATGGATGGGTGAATTAAAAAGTCACTTTTCTTTAAAATGTTCCGGAGAAGGTAAAACGGAGTCAAATCACATAAGCAAAAGAAGAACAGAGCATAAACCATCCAAAAACCAACAACAAAACATCTCAATAATAATATATGAAGAGAAAAAAAAGAAACGAGAAAACAGTGGAAAACTCACCCTCAGGAGAAACCCTGGAGGCCCTCTTTCTTTGGCTCTCTGTCACCTATTCGGCTCAAAACCGCCTTTTCCCCTCTGGCAGCTTCTCAAGCTCGGGAAAAAAAGAAATCCCCAGCAACTCTCACTATGACCTCCCCCCTACCCTCTTTTCTTTCTTCCTGTTTCTCTCTTTTTTGATAAGCCATCACCAGCTCTACTGTTCACCCATCAACAACATGGCCTCCTCCATCAGCAGCATGGCCTCCTTGCTCTTTTGCTGCCCGTCCAATCCGGCTTCCCTCCAGCAGAAAAAGGGGTCCCCTTCCTTATTTAAAAAAGAAATGCAAATAAGTAAAAAAAAAAAAAAATACTCTCTCCTGGTCCCCCACAAAAGGGGTCTACACCTATTCTTTTGGAGGTACTATATACTTGGGTACATGCATATGTTTTCAAAGTATTTTTTATATGTCAATTGTTTCTCAAAATATTATATAAAAAATACCTAAAATTACCTCAAATTTATTTTTAAAAGCAATTATTCTAATTATCAAAAAACCCTAAGGGAAACCTAAATCAAAAGTAAGAAAGGTTGATAGGAGTTGTTTTTCAATTGTTTCCAAAATTTGTTCTAAGTCATTTTCAGGAATAAAATTTTATTTGGAAGCTCGTATATAAAAAATACATTTCTTAACTTATTTTTCATATAAATATGATGTATTTATGTACTATACAAAAGTTTTTGACTAATTTTGTATGTTTCCTATTGCTTCTCATAACTGGCTAAAAAATTATTTGAAAACATATTAATTTTGTTACTAAATTTCTCTATTTTCTGAACGAATTTTCAAAAAACTGGTTTTAGTACAAAAAAAAAGTCAAAAGTGTTTTTTGATTTAGAAAACATTTTTTTTTCTTTCAGAAAAGTGTTTCAAAATCGGTTTCAAAACAAGCCCACTTCGGATCAAGTCAGGCCCATTTTGGTTAAGGGCCCATAGGTTCTCATTCTGAGAGTCGAACGGCTTTGTATCAGTAGTGAGTAGCGCAGAGAGCAGAGAGCAGAGAGCAGAGAGCTGCAAACGAGAGGAAGAGTTGGCGTTAGAGAATGGAGGAGTCAAAGCATTTTCTCTAAAAAAAAACAAAAAGGTGTTCTAATCATTACCCATTTCTAGGGTTTTTTTATTTTTTATTTTTCCTTTTATTATTGTTATTGTTATTTTTTGTAGTTAGCATTTCCCTCTATATCCTCTATTTGGTCGCTGGGAAAATGGAGGGTTTGAACGGAAAACGAAAATTTTGAGTCTTATGTTGTGTGTTTTACGTTTTGTCAGGTGTAGAAAACTCTGCCCTGCTTGGGCGAGTAGCTATAGCTGGTGAAATTGGTTGGAGCTTTTTTGGGTTTTCTCCGGGTTTGGACAGGGGAAAGATTTTAACTTTTCATCTCTTTTCTTTCCTACAACTTTTTCTCATCAACCAAACAGAGGATTATTTCTAAATGGAAATGCGTTTCTTCTTGGGTCTTCATTAACGAGTTTTGATTTTTGTTCTTGTATATGGGTTTTATTCATTCATTGTAGATTGGGTTCTGAGGTTTATGACTTATTGGGTCTTGAATATTTCAGCTATTTCTTTTTGGGTTTGTGATTCTGGAACCGTACTGAAGAATGTCTGCAGAAACAGGCTCAAGGGATAAGATCAATAAGAAACTCAAGCTTGCTATTAAAAGATCAAAGAATTCCAAGGATGATGTTAAAACCCTAGATAGTAGGAGAAAGGTTTTTCAAGGAAATAAAGAGGTTCAAAGGACTTCTAGTGCTGGGAGATTTAGCAAGAGAGTGAATGGTGGTAAGGAGAGGCACCAGGTGGAGATTGATGATAAGAATAGGTTTAAATTGGTGAACTCTGACCGGAAAAGAAAGAGAATATATGCTGACCAAGATACAGGCGTCAATGAGGGAACATTCCACAAAAATGCAGGGATACCTAATGGGAAGACTTTATCCTGGGAGAAACGAAAAGGAACCATGGAAGGAAGAGTCAATGCTGGTGGGATATCTAATAGGAAAAGATCTTTGAAAGGAGGAAGAAGCTCGGGTGAAGATGAGTCTGATGACAACAAAAGTAGCTCTAAATCTGTTCGCCCGGTTAGGTTTAGAAGCAAAGTGGAGGATGCTACAGTTGAACCTAAGCATCCTTCTCGCAGACCTAAGGACACTAAGGTAAGTGCAAAATTATCCAATGGTAAATTGAGAATCAAGGCAAAGACTGTTGATAAAATGGAATCTCTTAAACTAGATGGGCATGGAGATGGTTCACTGAAGAAACATGCTAGAAGCAAATCTAACCCAAGTACACACTTGTATCGGGGTCAAAACAAACACCCAGATGTATCTCTTGTGAAGCCAACTAAGAGAACAGTTAAAGATAAAAAAAGCTTGGATGACAATTCTGTTGCAGCAGACAATCGACCCAAGAAAAAAAAGCGAGTAATTCGGATAGATCCATACGATATCACGAATAAGCGGCTAGATGATGGCATAGTTACTAATGGTCAGTTGTTTCATCAATTGTCTTTATTTATTATTATTTCATCAATTGTTTTTATTTATTATTATTTTTATCTTTTTTATTTTACACATTTTCTTTGCAGAGAGTACCAAGGAGAAGGACGAAGATTTGGAGAGGAATGTTACAATGTCGAAAAATGCACAGTTCCACGCAATACAACCTAGCCCCTCTATCCTGGCCTTCGTGGAAGATAATGTAATTTAACTTAGGAAGCACTTTTGGCATTTGATCTACATATTATCTGTTCACATCATTCCCCTCACCATCATTGTTATTATTGTCAGTGGTATCATTACTATTATAATTTAAATTTTCTTTCCCTGTTGTATGATTCTCATTCATCAGTAATCTTATTCATAGCTGTTGGGTCGTAGACGATTGATTGAGTTACGAAGGTCGGGCTACAACACTGAGCTTTCTGCTCCTTTGGATAATATCCCCTTTTCTACAAGTTCAGAAAGAGAGCGGATTGAAGAATCTGTAAGTTTATATTCATGTTGGGAAGCATGTTATGTTTTATTAGTGTTGAATATTTCTTTCTCAATATCAGTCTACCAATTTATTTATTGAGAAACTAAAATTTGTTGGATGCTTATAATAGGTGACCAGTGATTATCACAAGAAAACATAAGATATTCTGTAAATTCTACTCTTGAGCTCAATAGTCCCTACCCTTGAGGGTGCCTTTGAATTGTAATTATCATTATAAAGTTCCTATCCATAGTGGGAGACAACACACTCGTTCATTGTGTCATTATATGAACTTGTTTGCTACTTTAATTCTCAATTTACAATCAGTGAACGTGGAAAGAGATAGAACTAGCAATACCATGAAGGTCAGACCCATGGTAGTATTCTAAAGGACTGGGAACTGTCTTCTGGTTCTCACCTATATTGTCATGTTTGCATAAAATGTTTTCATAAGACAAATTTTAGCCATGTAATTCTCCCTTCATGGTCCCCTAACTAACAAATATAACTGGAATAAAAAATGGACGTATAAACATGCTATCTTCAGCATTGAACATACACAATTTCATATTTACTAAGAACTGCTGGCTCTTCTGTTGTTTATTTATAACTAATACTGGTGCTAACTGTCTTACACAGATATTTAGGAATAAATTGACATTTTTTGCTGCTGCAAATGTTTCTTCTTCATTTCCTCCCCCCGACCTTCCAGAGATTGCATTTGCTGGTATGGATTTCAATGATTACTCTTGGTCATTTGCATCATTAATTTTGTTTAATTCTTCTTCTTCTTCGTCTGCTTCTTTTTTTTTTTGCTTTCCATTTTGTCCTTCTGTTTTGGTTTACTGTTTATGACTCCATCATAAATACTGCTCAATGCATGGCCTAGGCAAATCCTTTTCTTCAATTTGGACAATTTGACGACATTAAAAAGCTTTAGTATACTAGTTGGTCTTTTTTGTACAAGAATTGTTAGGAAGTGGGGTCTTCTTTGTGGGTACTGCAGATCCCTCACAGTGTTGGACAATTATCATATGTCTCCCCAGTAGATCGTGTTATGCTGTCTGCTTGCTCATTTATTAGATTCTGCAGGCTCAACTCTAGTGTTTTTTGTATCCATGGGTTTTTTAATAGCTTAATGCTTTTTGAGAAATGAGAAAATGGTGGAAAGTTGTTGAACTTAATTTGCTCTGTCAGGAAGGTCAAATGTTGGGAAATCATCAATGCTAAATGCACTTACCAGACAATGGGGTGTTGCGCGAACGTCAGACAAGCCTGGGCTTACTCAGGTTCAATAACTTTCCTACAGTTGTACCTTCTGGATCTTGTGAGATTTGCATGGTAACCACTAATGATTCATCTGCAGACCATTAATTTCTTCAAGCTTGGATCTAAGCTCTCTTTAGTTGATTTGCCTGGATATGGCTTTGCTTATGCGAAAGAGGAAGTTAAAGATTCTTGGGAGGAGCTTGTGAGTATGCAGATAGGACCTAGCCTTTTGTTGTTCTGTTGCATTTTTTATCTGTTTCAAAATAAACAGCTACAATATTGTGGTATTTAGAAGGAGGCAGCATATGACCTTGTTGTCTTCTTTTATGGATCACTAATTATCAATTCAAACTGTCTACATAATCTGCTATATGGGCCATAATTCAAAGATGTTATCTATTATTGATTGTTGACTTGACAATTGAGGTATAAAGTCTCTTCAAAGAGGCAACCAACCTGGTTAAAGCATGAATTGAAATCTACTTTCTTCTTTGTATACTCTGACACTATATCAGTACTTATTTATTTATGGCACAAAATTTATTTGCAGACGAGTACATGATTATGTCATGCTTTAACAGTATTAAGAAAATTTGTTCAGAAGTACATAAAACTTTTCATAATTCAATCCAACATAACATAAGAAACTTGATGTTTTGTGACTTCTGTCACATAATGCAAAAGAACGCCTTTTCTTTAGTGGAAGTTGGTTAGCAAAGATGTGCAAATTTTATACTAGGATGTACAATAGTCATATGTATAAATTTGAAGAGTTAAAACATATATAATGCTTGCCATTAATTTGTTCATTTGTTACAAAGAAGGCAGAATGATCATCATTTTGTTTCTTGAAAGGCAGGACAAAGATCTTTTTGTTCTATTTTGTTTGTTAAAAAAACAAACGAATCAGGAAAACAAGCAGCCAACTGATTTGCTTGTTGTGATGGCACGCAAGCAGAATTAATTCTCAGATTCTGCCATGTTCATCTATCCCCTACTTTCTGTGCACTTTCAGCAAGTGACTATGTGCGTTACTTGCTATCTGCTTTGTTGGTCGGTCCTGCACAAAAATAATTTGATCAATATATCTTATTGTTATATTTGCCAAATTTGTTTAAATGATTTTCAATTTCAAAGGTTAAAGAGTATGTCTCCACAAGAATTGGCCTGAAGCGAGTATGCCTTCTTGTTGACACAAAATGGGGTATGAAGCCTAGGGATCATGAGCTCATTGATTTGATGGAAAGGTATGCAGACAGGTGGTTATGGATTGTGATTTCATTTCCCATATAGGGATATCAGTCACCCACACAGTTGCACTGAGAAATATGCACAGGGGAATTTTGGCCATGCAGCATTACAAAAATTTTGCCTTTTTTTTTTTTTGTTTTTGTTTCTTTTTTTGTTTTCAAAACATTTGAAAGCACCTACATAATGATGGTAGTGAGTTCATTGCATTGATTTGAGGTTGCTGTGTCAAAATTTTTTGTAGGGGTGTTACAATAAACCATTCTTGTTACATATGCATCGTTTGGAGAAATATCTTTTTTAAGAAATGGAATAATCAGCAAATGCTGCCAGCAACTGTATGAGAGGATCAATCATTTACGGGAAAGAATCACATATTTACTATACTATGGGTGTTTAGGCTCATGCCTGCTGGCATACCTTGTATTAAAGATTTTCATGCTTGTTGGGGCTGCAAATTGGAAATTTTTAATTTGATTGGTGCTATTTTTCTTTTTTCTTTTTCAATTATATGGGTTGAATTCTTGTTGTTCATTTTTTGTCCCCTGCTTTTTTGGTAATAAGATCATGGTTTAAGAAACCAGAATATAATATATATATATATAATAAAAATGAGCAAAGAAAGAAAAGTCGAACTTGCATGAGATAACATTGATGAATTGCATGTAGGACAGACCTTTCATGGTAACAGTTTTTATCTTCAGACTTATCAAAAAAAAAAAAAAACCAGTTTTTTATCTTCAGTGTTGGATTAATGAATGATGATTGCTTCATCTGTATCATTGCTAGTTGAAGTGACACTGCAAACATGTATCACATTAATAGCACATTTAATTTCCTTCATGCTGAGTAAAGTTTTATTTTACAGAGCTCAAACTAAATACCAGATTTTGTTAACCAAGACCGATTTGGTGTTCCCAATTGATGTAGCACGACGTGCGATGCAAATTGAAGAGGTCAATGTTCTGAGAAATAATTACTTCTTTTAATTTTTATGTACACATCTCTCCTGTTAGACTAAAAAACTTGGTCAATTCCATGTTAATTTTGCAGAGCCTCAAGGCAAATAAGTCTATAGTTCAACCTTTGGTATGAAGGAACAAATTTATTTGATTAATTTGATTCATTATTGTAAAAACCAATCTCAGCACTTGGAACTCTATTTTTTAATTTCAGATGATGGTGAGCTCGAAATCTGGAGCTGGTATCCGAAGTTTAAGAACAGTACTTGCTAAGATTGGTCGGTTCGCCAAACTATAAGATGGTAGGTTACTGACTTTTTGTTTCTCAGAAACTTGTTATCTATCCCTTATGACATGTCAACTGTGGTATGGTGACATAGGTAAATGGTAATATCTTGGCATAGTGGAATAAAAGAAAATTGTTCACTTCTGAACTAGAATGCAATTCTGACCTGAACCTTTGAACACGATTGCTCTAAATGGATTTGGCTTCTGCAACCTATAGGCCTATACGCTGTAGCCAGCCCAATTATGCTCTGATACATATTTTTATTACCTTTGAATATTTTGACGTACTTTCAGAAGTTGATGGTTTGGGTGGTTTTCAATGAGCCTCAGCTTGACTTATCCCCCTCCTTGCTCATGACCATGCCATGCTGAGAGCTTAAAATACACTGAAATTTGTTATACCCCAGAGTCCCCTGCAACCTGCCTTTTATTTCACAACTCATCTGATGGCCTGGCTGTCCAATTCTACCAGCAGGATGATATTTGCTGAATGGTGAAACACATATGATAACTAACATTCATTAAATTCGAGTTTCTTGACATTTTCTTTTTCCTCTTATATCTCTACGACACAAATTAAGATCTCTGCTTTACCAGGCAAAGAATT
Organism: Vitis riparia; assembly: GCF_004353265.1. Classification (NCBI taxonomy): domain Eukaryota; kingdom Viridiplantae; phylum Streptophyta; class Magnoliopsida; order Vitales; family Vitaceae; genus Vitis; species Vitis riparia. The sequence continues at coordinate 14,054,193 of NC_048436.1, forward strand.
CTCAGGATCATTTCTCAAATTGATCTGTGTGCTTTACCAGGAGTTTTTGGAAATTTACAGAGGTAGCTTTGTTTCCTTTGCAGCTGCTGCCCTGGACTTGGCCGAGTTTGAGGATGCCCAGAGGGTGCAAGCGTCTCTGATCTTCCAAGTGAAAAGCCCAGCAGAAATGCCTTGGAAACACATGGGAGGTGGTGACTCTATGTATCACTGGTTGGGTGTATACATCAAAAGAACTAGCCAACAAAGGGAGTTCACATGGATTGCAGAAGTTGGTTTTTATTTGTCCAATAATTTCTTGCTTCCTGATTTTGGATTTCAATCCTCAGTTTTTATCTCAGGAGTCGACTCCAAGAAAGGAAAAATTTACGGTAACGTTTTAATCTAGGCTGCTCTCAAGTGTAAGCTGAAATCTGCGCTATTGAATGAAAGTATAAACATATAGGATAGGGTCTAAACAAATGAAACTATGATATAAAAGATTGCTATTAAGGTATAAAGCAATGAGATATGGGATTGGGTCTAGGATTGTTGGGTACACGTGACATAACTTGATATATATGATTGAAAAGATAACCCATTTGGTTGCATGGTGAGACCCGTGTAGAAAGTGCTATGCATGGATGTGGTAGGCGCAGCCCTGGAAAAATATTATCTAGAATCTTAAGATATTCTGCCTATGACATGGGTGTCATTACTTAGATGATGGTCGGCTTTCACAGTGATGGTGGCCAAGTACATGCGCGCCATGGTGGACAAGTGCATGCGCACCATGGTGGACCATTTTCATCTAGAGCACTAGTATCTTATAAGTAATATATCTAAGGTAACCTTATTTATTCATTTATTTATTTGAATTTGTTTTAAATCACGTTTTGAAGATTTGAACTTTATCGAAATTAAAAATTCTGGTTTTTAAATGTGCACTAAAGTCCTGGTTGTTTGATGGTGCGTTTGATAAAGTTTAGAGAATTTTTTTTTTAAAAAAAATTGATAATGGTTTTTTATTTCTTTATTTTTAAAGAATTAAGTGTTTAACAAAACTTAAAAAGTATTTTTAAAATTATTGGTTGTGCTATTTGGATGTGCATTTGATAGATAATTCTTTTCAAAAGCATTTGTAGATAAAAATGTTGTTGCATTTGGTTGATAGAGTAGAATAGGATATGTATATCTTAGATGTTATATCTTATTGGATAGAAAATCCATGCCTTAGAATATGATTTTGATTAGAATATTATATCTTTAGATATTAAGAGTGTGTTTGTTAGTGATCTTAGGAAGTGTTTTTGGTCTTTTTAACATTTGAAATTTTTTATTTTTTAAGTATTAGAAATGCTAGAAACATTTTTAATAATCATTGTCAAACGTGCTTTAAATTCATTTGAGATGATATTTTTATCTTATCTTTATATTTAAATCACATATATAAAAAAAATGAAATAAGTATTATTTTTCAATGTTTAAAATTAAAATTATATTACATTTAAATATTTTATGTTTTTTTTTTAAATTTCTCTTATGATTATAATATTTAAATTTTCTAAATAAATTTTTATATTATGTTATTTGATATATATATATATATATATATATATATATATATATATATATATATATATATATATATATATATATATATATATATATATATATATTAGTTCTTATTTTTTAATAACAAATTTATCTTAAAATGATTTAATGACTTAATTTATATCCATCTTGATTTTTTAAAACATAATTTTAAATTTAAGTAAGAATAAGTTAATATTAAGTATTAAGTCAAAATAATTAATTTATTCTTACTTTAATATAAAGTTATGTTTATAAACAAAAAATTGAAATTGATATAAATTAAATAAACAAAAAATTGAAATTGATATAAATTAAGTCATTAAGTCACTTTAAATCATTAAATTAATGTATCCAATATCCTCTTATGTTAGGATTAACATATTCTATATACAAAGGATATAAATCACTTATTTTATATAATATTTGATTGAAGATAATATAAGATAAATGATAAGATAACTTATTCTATTTTATGACTAATCAAATATAGGATATGATTTGTTAACTCTCTTTTTATCTCAAAGATAACCTAATACTATATTTGGTTCCCGAAAAATATAAATGAAATAAAAAAAAATATTAAGGAAAATTATTTTCTTATGTTCGGTTACATTAGGAAAATACCAAAGAAAATTAAATATAATTAAAAATTTATATATTTTAAAATTATATAATCTTTATATCATGGAAGAAAATAAGTAAAATAAATTTTTTAAAAATAATTTATTAACTTTGAATTTATTTTTTATTTTATTTTTTCTCTATCTTTTTTCTTCCAAATTTTGAGGGAACCAAACATGGCCTAAAATTGTATTGAATAACCTTAAGTTTCGAAACGTTTCAACAATTACTTTGAAAGAAACTCCGTATGTATATTTTGAAGGGCAAGAGGGCCATGTGCAAAGGTTTTAATGCCATACCCAAAAGTGGTCAAGGCTCTATCCTCTATACCCAAAAATGGTTTTTAAATGTCATATCAGAAGTTGACAGTCACAAATTTGCACTTGAGAATGGTTGTATTATTTTGTATTTAGGCCTTGATCTTAATTTATAGTATTTGATATTTGATCTTATTTATTTTTGTACAATTTAAGGCTGCATTTATTCTTATATTAAAATATTATCACATAATTGTAAAATAAGGTTTCATGTTATAGGATTTGGTGGTAACTATTAATAAAAGCTAAATTGTCTTTTTTTTTTTAATTATAAACTCATATTTTAAAAATAAATCTTAAGAAAAAAAAAAATCAATATTTTTTATCCAATAATTACAATATTTTATATAATTTTTTTTTACTATTTGTTAATTTAAAATAAACCTAAAGGAGCACTAAATTACATTATAATATAACAAAACTAATCAATTTTTTTACACCCGCATTATACCAAACTAAACTAATCACCGTCAGCGTTCACCCAATTTTCCTTTTTTATTTTATTTTATTTTATTTTTTTATTTTTAATTTGAAGTAAAAGTCCCATCATCAATGAGAAAGCACCAATTTGGGAGATGAATCACAGCATAATGCCACTCTCCCATACCTATTAAAAAAAAAAAAAAGGAAGAAATTTAAAAACATGCGCAAAGGAAAAGTCTAATATCCGCAACCAAACTGTTGACAAATCTTCAACTGCACCCACCCACTCCTTTGCCTTCTCCCTATTCTGACTTCAAAAAGGTCGTTCCCCACCGCGTCTCTCCGCCCGCCGGAGAAGGCAAAATCGAAATGTGTCCGCTCAGGCTCATTCTCATCTTCCTCTCCGCCACCCTCGCCGGATTCTTCGTTCTCAGGAACCTCAAATCCCAACCTCAAGTTGTCGCCGACGCTCCCGCCGACGGTGATCGAGATGACAATGATCCCCACGACTCCACTCCCAAGTCCTCCAAGGTTCCTTTCTAGGGTTTTGTGTTTTTTTTTTTTTTTTTGGATTCCATTCAATTAATTGACCTGAGGGTGTTTTTGTTTTCATCTTTTTCGGGCAGGTATTGTCGGCAATAGGATCGGGGTTCTGGACATGCGTGGACATGGCAAGCGGGCGCTATCTCTGGAGGCATTTGGTTTCGTCCTCCAAGCCTTCCGATTGATCTTTTCCTCTTCAATTTTCTTTTTCTCTTTCGGGAATTTTAGTACTTTCCAGGTTTGAATTTCTGGCTGCTGTGCAATTTGCCGATAATTCGAAATAGTAATACCATGGGATTCCCTCTTTGGATCTTGGAATGGGAATCAAAATGTTCGAACTTACTCTGGACAAGCATGGATTCGTTTCCCTGCTTAATTTTTAGCATTTTATTTTCCTTTTAATATCCCTTGTATTTTTCCTCGGATCCGAACAAACCCTTACTGTTGTACTCCTGTTTCTGTATAGATTGTGGCTTTTGTTTCAAATGCAGTTTATTTATGGGGCTTAGCTACCCTAAGTATATATTATTTATGATCTATAATGCAGTTTCTTCACAGAAGACTTCTTACCTCAGGAGCCCAGATGGCATTTCAGAACTATGGAATGTTAGGGCCTCAATTTGAAAGGATTCGACACTAGCTTCAAATTTGTTCCTTTGCTTCTGTGCGCTTTTTCTTACTCCTATGATAGAATTTATCACTCTAATCTTATTATATGCATCAATATCCAGATTACAGTGGAAAAGAATGATCATCTTGTAACCAGAAAAAGCTTGAGTTATGAAAGTAGGAAAAGGGTATTTCATTTGATTTTTAGGCTGTGTTTAGTTCCCAGAAACTTTGAATGGAAAAATGTAAGGAAAGAAAAAAATTAGCAAAATTTATAAAAATTTTCTCTTGTTTCGTTGCCTATAGAAAAGTTCAGGGAAATAAAATTAAATTGTTGATGAATACACTTTACTTAAATTTTTCTTAGCTTTATCCAAGGAAAATGGGGAGGAAAATATTTTAACATTTTTCCTACTCCTTTTCTTAGTATTTTTTCTTCACCTTTCTCCATGACATTGGAACATAAGAAAATCACTTCGATTAGCATTTTTTTCCCTTTCATAGTACTATCCACAAATCAAACATAGCATTAGGAAGCTAGTTCTGTTTGTTGCATGTATGCTAGGAGGGAAGTTTTAATTATGGTAGATCATATGAGACTTAAAGGGGTTATTATTTGGTGACTAATAAGATCGATTTTTCCTGGTTAGTTCCTTTCTAACCTCTGATCCCCATGTGTTTTGTGTGGTCGAATAGAGGGAATATGGAGCTGTTTGTTTTGAGTTTTTTTCCCAAGTGAATATTCCCTAGATGATGTGTTGATTAGGAACTTCTTTTTTTTTTTCACTTAAAATGATGCTTTAGGTTACTTCAATGAGAGTTCAGGAATACATCAGTCTTTATTTTGCTTTTAGCAGACAGTGGAAGTAGGACCCTGAATGTTGTCAGCCTTTGAAGTCTGCCATCTTTGCATCCCACACTAGTATAGAGAATAATCTCTGCATACAGAAGTCATTTAGTTACTGTCGTTGCATGAAGTTCTTAGTGTAAATATTATTCTATTAAGCATTTTGTGATATTAGCTGATATGCAGGGCTTGTTACTGGACATTCATTCATACATTAGGAGGCTCCTAGAAATGAATCTTTGATCTTCTGTCACCTCATGGAACATAGCAGTCTCATTTGTTTAGTGGGTAGATGTTGTGTGGTGGTGCAAAAGAGAATCTCCAGAGGGTAACATCAGCTGCCTCTTAGAGTGTTTGTCTTAGTCCTAAATGCTAACTAATTAGGTGGATGTAATGGAGGGTCAAGATTGAGTGTTTGTGAAATGAAAGTGGGGGGGTTTCACAGAGCATCAAGACAATGAAGTGAGGGAAGATGTTAAGGGAGGGTGAATTTCTCCTTGTGGCTTAGCCTTCTGGAGACTGAATTTCTCTTTTGTGGTTAGTTTTTGTGATTTTGCTTAGGGTTGTCATCCTACGATATCGGTGCCATACCATACCAAAAAGTAGTAGCTAATCACAAATCGCTAGGTCCCATTGCTTTGTACCTTGAGAATGATTCTATTGCTTTGTACCTAGGTCGCATTTCTTTGTATCTTAGTTTCGGCTTTTCATACTTTCATTCAATAGTCTAGATTATGAATTCAGAGTAGTACATTTTCCTCTTGTATTAAGGTAATGAAAGTAATGCACGAAGGTGCTGGTTAAAGCAGGATCGAGGTTAAGTTCCAGACATGGAATGACAAGAGACCCCGTCAGTAAGCAGGGGTTGTACATGGGCTAGGCTACAGCAAGCCCAGCTCACTAAGGATTGTAAATAGGTGGTCTCAAGCCTACATATTGAGCCCCAACTTCGGCACATTCACAGGAGCAATAGAGAGAAGAAAGAAAATAATGAAGTTATGGATGACATCGAAGCCTTTTAAGCATATTTTTTAAAGGTCCAAACATTTAAATTTTTAAAAGGTCCAAATTTTATTATTTTTTACAAATAATTTTTCAAGCATATTCTCAAATGGAAAACCAATATGTTTCATAAGTATTTCCCGAAGGTAAAATGAACGGAATAAAAATAACAATTGACTAAACTAAAGAATGGGGAATACTCTGGTTGAAGTGGATTTTAAGGTTATGTTTGGTTCCGGAAAGTATAAAGAAAAGAAAAAAAATGCTATGAAAAATGATTTTCTCATATTTGGTTGTCCTATAAAATATTCCAAAGAAAATTAAATATAATTAAAATTAGTTAGAAACTTATGCATTTTAAAATTATTTAATCTTTATATTGGTGAGTTAAAATAAATAAAATGAATTTGAAATAACAAATAAAAATAATTTATCATCTTTAATTCTATTTTTTATTTTCCTTCACTTTTTCTTTTCTTTTACTTTTCCTCTCTATTTTCTTTCCTTTGCATTTTTCCTCAAATTTTCTAAGAACCAAACATAGGCTAAATGTTTAATTTGGGCAAATTCCACCAACCCATGGATGCCACCGTTTAAATTCGTCAAAGTAATTATCAAATTTCAAAATCATCATGTACTATGGTCTTGGACACACTTGATTATTGCTTAGGAATATTTTGGCAACTCACTTTGTAACATGGATTATTTTCTCCTTCCAAATCAAATTTCCCTCACACTTATTACTTCGGGTTGGGCCCTAAGCGAGTTGGGCTTTGGATTTAAGAGATTCAAACTACGTGAGTTAAGTGCCGACTCGTTTATGCAGTAACGGTCAAATTTCATTCTCATCGAAAACAAGAAGAGAGAGAAAGAGAGGCAGAGAGTGATGACGAAGAGAAAGGGGCGATCAGAAATCTCAGAAGAAACCCTAAATTCAGAGGAGAAAGGCGGTGATTTCTTTGCCTGCTATCTACTGGCTTCCCTCAGCCCCAGGCACAAAGGCCACTCCTATATCGGGTTCCTCCCCTTTTCCCTTCTTTTCCATTTTTTCCGCTTCATTCTGTTTGGTTGCTGAGAAAAATCTAATCCGAAGAAGCAAAGAAACGTGGGATCTCACGATCGTCTATTTTTTTTTTCTTGCAATATCTCAGCACCCAAAAGGATTAATAGGGTTTCTGTATGTGTCTGTATCTATGTGAACCACTAGGGTTTCTTTCCTTAAATTACATTTTTTTTTAAACCATTTTTCGCTGTGGAGACTTCGCTTCTATTCTACTTTAGCAGCAAACCCTAATCCATATTAACCTTTTGGTTTTAATCTTATGGTCAAATGGCTCGAATTCTAATTTGTCTTCCAAACTACAGATTTACAGTTAATCCAAGGCGTAGAATCAGGCAACACAACGGTGAAATAACGTGTGGAGCATGGAAAACCAAGAGGAAGCGCCCTTGGGAAATGGTTCTATGTATTTATGGTTTCCCAACAAATGTTTCTGCTCTTCAGGTTTGTATTCCTTGATCATTAAAGCTGAATTTTTAATTTCTTGCTCCAAATTTCAAATGGAGTAGCCATTTGTTTCACAATTTTAGAAGCATTAGAATAATCTGCAAACATTTCTTGTTTCAGGAATGTTATGCATCTTTTGACAATATTTTCAAAACAGTTCTTAATAATAAGTTTTTGAGAACAATTTTAAAGTTGCTTTCAAAAATAAAATTTTGTTTTCGAAACGTGTTTCTCCACCTGTTCTTTGTGAATGTGCCCTATGTAGAATGCAAAAATTTCCAATCTATTTTCTTAGTTTCCAATTATTTCTTATAACACTTTACAAAAAATACCCAAAAGCAGTTTAAGACTTACTTTAAAAAATCACCTTGTTTTGAAAACAAATTCTCAAAACACCATTTTCAAAATTTCAAGTTTCTGTTCAAAAATATCTCCTATGGGTTATCTTGCTCTATGGCCTAGTTACCAACCCATTTGAATGTTCAATTTGTTTGAAACTTGCAGTTTGAATGGGCGTGGCAGCACCCAACAGAGTCACTAGCCGTCAGAAAGGCAGCTGCAGGTTTCAAATCCCTTTCTGGGATTGCCAATAAGATCAAACTCGCGTACACCATGTTCACCCTCCCGGCATGGCAGAGGTATTGACATTTTCTCCTCCAATTTTTGATAGATAAGACGTGTTTTTCTGCATTAAGCTATATGGGTTTCTCCTCAGATACTCATGTCTTTTCTATATGTTATCAGCTTGAACCTCACAGTGAACTTTTTCTCAACAAAGTATACAAAGCATTCTGCTGGTTGCCCAATCTTGCCAGAGCACATGAGGGTGCAAGTTTCTCCCATGGATGAGCTTCCATGCTATTCAGGAAGTGATCAGAGTTTCTTTGACAATGCCAGGGGCGATGAGAAAGAAGAACTTGGTGAAAGAGGCAGCAGCAGTGATGGATTTGATCAAGTAACGGCCCATGAGGAGACTGCTCTGGAGCAGTTTAGATGGATTGAAGAACATGGCTTGAGACAACCAGGGGACTCACCCTCTCCAGAAGTAGTTCATTGTTCTGGAAAGACCCAAGAAAACGCCATGAGACAACCTGCAGACTCGCCCACTTCAAAAGATGAACATAGACCACCATTTTGTCTCATTGATTCCCCAGTGAGAACATCTTCTCATAGCACAGAAGGAACTCTTGATGATAAAGATACCTCTGGATTGAGCAAAGAAAATAAAGTTCTGACAATGAAACAATTGCCAGCTACAGTGGCTGCTGATAGAGGTAAACCAAAAACCAGCAGTCTCGATACCTCTTGTGAAATTGAGGTTATAGATCTATTGAGCTGCTCACCTGCCTACAGAACTAACCCATGTTTCAAGAAGAGAAGAGCTGCTACTGTCCATCCTGAGATCATTGACTTGACCAATTCACCCATTTTTGTGTAGCTGTAGTATGCTGGGTGTTTTACTTCCAGATAACAGAGAAAGAATAAGAAACTTTTTATCCTGGAATAAGCATTGCTGCATTTGGTAATAATGTATTCTAATCTTTTACATTCCTATTCCTTGACTGCATCAATTTTCTTTAATTTAAATTCACAGATTAGATTTTGTAGTGTTGAAAAACAGCCACTTTTTCTTGATGGTGTTGTGCACTTGTTAATGAAAATGCTGAGTTCCTTGTGATCTTCCACAGCTTGAAAGATCTCACTGACTTAATAATGATGATTGACAAGGAGAGACATGTTCAGCCCCATACCCATCACGCAGACAGAATAATAAAGGAGGGATGACTTGAACCTGAGATCTCCAATTAAATGGAGTTTTGATATCACGTTGAGTAAACAATTTTTCTAAATGTTATAAGCTTTTGAAAATTTGACATTTAGGCTCGATCGCAGTATGGCAATACCATGAAAGTATTTATCTACATAGTGTGGGGCTTCGTGAAGCATGACTGTCGGATTTGTTTCTTGGGTTTTAACCTAATTTACTATTTAGGTATAAAATAATTGTACTTATTTATATCTGAATGTAGAAAGAAACAGTAAGCAGAGATGGAAGGCTGACCCTAAATTCAAAGTGACTGATATTATCTTACCATATGATATATATAGTCAATGGGCACTCTCCATTATGATTGAGTTTGGGAGAAAATCCTTCCCCGGGTAACAGTTGGTCCTTGGCCATTTATGCTACATGATCAGTCTGGACAAGAGGAATCATAGAGGGTCATGGTAATCAGATTACGCCCACTTAACTGCAACCAAGGGAATCTCTAGAAAAGCTGGGTAGCTACATACCACATGAACCTAATGACTCATCAACTAACCTACACCTCAGAGTCACAAAAATCATCAACCTAAGGTGATGGCAAAGGGGCCTATCCATATATATTTCTTATTTTGTATGTACATAAATTGTATTCTCCTTTCTATATGTTTCTTTTTTTGGTTAACTCAATTGAGGTAGACCCTCTTGCAATTCTCAAGAATCACACGTAGGCCACACATGCTGGATTGATGGACAACTCTCAAATTAAGTTTTGATAAGGGAGTGTCACCAAAATCTCTCCCCCCCCCCTCCCCCCAAACAAATATCTCATCAGATCAGTCAAGGTTGGCAATAACTTAAACACAATGCAGGAGGATTACTGGCAAAAAATCGAGTAACCATACTCTAAGATCACAAAAAAAAAAGCTATGGTCCAAGTACATTTCAAAACTTTCAGTCATTGAAACTGGTTTCTCAAGCACCAATACATCTCAAACTGGTTTCAGGGGGTACCAAACAAGGACATATAATGGGTTACTAGGAAACTTGTGTAGGCCGAGAATATTAGTTCTCTATCTTTCTAAATCGGCAAACAAATAAAGATTGTTTGTACTTCAGGAAAAGCATAGCTGGTAAACTTATAAAACAGACAAAGAACAGCAAGAGGAAGTGATTGAAAGATATCACAATCTGTTTGACAAAAGAAGTTATAAAGCACAAGCACCAAAAGAACAGAGTCTATTTAAATAGGTAGACTACACTAAGGGCGAAGACAAGATTTAGAAACGGCAGATTATGAAGATACACAACCAAACAGAATATATCATTCCCCATGAAAGAACTGACTATATAAGAACAGTCAGGAAAGCTGCTGTTGTTGCTGCTGCTCCTCACCTTGCCAAGTCCAAACGATATCTTGGAGAGCAGGTCTTATATCTTCTTTCAGTAGCTTCTGATATTCCAACGTATCTCCATTAGACTTCTTTACTTCCACCAAATGAAAAGATGGTGTCACCTCAAAAATCTCTGCATCAATGGACAAGATTCCTTTCTTACCTTCCTTCAGGCCCTCAAATTTCATGAAACCTGCATCCTTCTTCATCACTTTCAGCCTCAGATGCTTGGCAATTTCTTCCAGTCGAGAGATGATGACAGCAGCAGGTTTTCTGAAAGTAAATATTGCCTTTTTCTTTTGACAAGGTTCCTCAAACAAGCCAGACAGATCAAAACCAGCAGAAATAGAGATGATATCGAAAGCATTCAGGTTTGTAGGTTTGGCTAACTCTTGCTTTGCTTCAGAAGCCATACCATTACTTTTGCAGGGACCCGAAGCTGCATCTGAATCCAAAGGAGCCATGTCCTTGCTTCCTGTTTCAGATTTTATCTGTTTGGATTTCAATCCTCTTCTGAACCAAGAACTTTCCTTGATTTTGGCAATGGAAATTCTAGTATTGGGATTTGGATCCAATATCTTTTGAAGCAACCTGCGTACATCTGGTGAGAACCAATTAGGGCACTTAAACTCTGCCTTACTAATCTTCCTATACATTTCAATCAAATTTGAATCATGAAATGGGAGATAACCCGCCAGTAGGACAAATAAGACCACCCCACAAGACCAAATGTCAGCTTTGGCCCCGTCATAGCCTTTTTTGTTGATCACTTCAGGAGCAACATAGGTAGGAGTCCCACAAGTGGTGTGGAGTAGCCCATCTTGATGCTTGCATTCAGCCATGGCACTTAATCCAAAGTCAGAGACCTTTAGGTTATCATTCTCATCCAACAATAAGTTTTCCGGTTTCAGATCACGGTGATAAACTCCCCTGCTATGGCAGAAATCAACAGCATCAATCAGCTGCCTAAAATATTTCCATGCAACTTCCTCCTTTAGCTTCCCTTTAGCCACCTTCTTAAAGAGCTCACCACCTTTAGCATATTCCATAACAAAGTAGATCTTACTTTTGGTGGCCATAACCTCATAAAGCTGCAAAACATTAGGGTGTCTAGCCAGTTTCATAACAGATATTTCTCGCTTGATCTGATCTTTGAGCCCAACCTTCACAACCTTCTCTTTGTCTATCACTTTAATGGCCACACTCTGGCCAGTTTTAAGATTCCTGGCATAGTAAACCTTAGCAAAGGTACCTTGCCCTAGCAATCTTCCTAATTCATATCTGTTCATCAACACAGCCCCTTTACTCTCCATCCCAATAAACAAAAGCTAACACACAATAAAGCCCGAGTCTCGTCTGCTTATACAATATATGCTATTTACAGAGCAGGGGTTCTAAATAGTAGAAGAAGCTCAACCGTCCCCACACAAGTAATGTATGAACACACAACAAATTCTATGCTCTACTGACCCATCTTGCTTTTGGGCACTGAGAGAAAGGGAGCTGCAATTTATGCGCTCAGTTTCATCAAAGATGAGGAATGGCAAATGGGGTAAATATGCAACATCAAATACTTCAGAGAGAGAACGCTGAGCACTCAGATACATCTTGCAGCATTCCCTGGTTTTTCCTTTCGAAAATCAACTGAATTATGCTGGAGAAGAAAAAAGAGGAGAAACTAACAAGACTTTAGTCGAATACTCGGTGATCAAGCAGAAAAATCGTTCAGAATAGGGTTTAAACCTGAATACCAAAACAAAAATCATTATTAACACTTTGAAATAAATAAAGAAATTAGAATCAACACGCTGAATCATATTCCTAATGCAAAAATTCATGGAAACCTTAGCACAATTATCAAACAAACCAGTCTCTTTCAAATCCTGAAGACAGAACCCAGGATTACTACAATAAGAAATGCTGAAGGTTAATAAAAAGCTTCAATAGCCTTTTGGGTTTGCTATAATCGTTCCTCCCAACCCAAACAAGAGCGCAGAGTAAAGCTACTTCCATGAAACAGAAGTGGGTTTTTAATGATTTCAGAAGAATCCAAAAAACTAAAAGTAAAAAAGATTTTTTTTTTAATTTTTTTTTTCTGTCATTTGCAGAATTCCTCAATACTGATTAAAAACCGAAATTCATCGCAAAAATCCCAAACTGATCAAATGGGTACAAACAAATTCATGCAAATAACAGAATCAGACACCATATCAGTATGATCAGAGCCTCAGATGAAACTTACCAACAAAAAATCCATTTTTTTTAAATAATAAAAAAAAAAAAAAAAAAGAAAAAGGAAGAAGAAAGAAATCTAGTGAAAATCAAAAGATGCATAGAAGAATTCACATCAAGTTACCGCTTTTCGAAGATTTGATCCTCCAAGAAGCAATAGCAGTGAATTTGAAATGTGAAGCCTTTCTAAGGAATTTTCATACGGTGTTATTAAATAGAAATGGATTAGAGAGTTATGGAATAAAATTGATCATTTTATATTTGACCATTTCGAGTGGACCAACGCTCTGGAGGTTTCTCAAACCGCACATCTGTCCAAGAGGCTCCACGGTGGAGCCGCCACAGCTCCTCTTACGTCATATTTCATGTAAGTTAAAGGCCTCACTCGTACTTGTAGCCAAACCTCCACCGACTTGATCTTCACCCTCGATGAAAATATCAGTAATTATATATTATTGATTTTAAGAATATATAAAATATATTGATAGATATTTAAAAAAAAAAAATCTATATAAGTATAAAATTGATTAATATTTATAAAAATACAAGAAAACTCCATAAAAATGAAATTATAAATATAATAAATATTTTAAAATTATTTATTAAAGAATTTGATATATGTATAATATGATTTATCATATTTGATAATAATATCTATATATCGATAAAAATATGAATTTTATAAGTTTACATAAAATATTATTTCATAATAATATTATGATATTTAATTATAATATGTCTAACTTAAAAATATATATTAATATTGGAATTATGATCCATTTAATTCAATTGTATTAAATGATATAAAATAAATTATGATATATGTATAATTTTTTAATATTTAATTAATTTATTAATGATATTAAAAACACTATGAAGAAAATTATTATGATAATTTTTATATTTTTGGTAATTAATAAAAAGAATTTTTTGTATTTAATTATAAAATAATTATAATTAATTTGCTCTCTAAAATATTTTTTTAAAAATATTTTAAGTGCAATACATTTAACAAATGACAAACTTGTGATTTGATGAGTTGAACCCTAAACCTTTTATTTGGGGTTCGAATCCCTTCAACGGCTAAAAGAAAGGAGCCATTTTTGAGAGTGCTCTGTAGTGTGTTGACCTGTGTTTAAACGATGTTTCTCCTCAAAAATATCGTATTGACGTCTCCCAATATACGATATATCTGGAAAATGTTTGTATTATAGAAAGGAAAATAAAAAAGTAGTTCTTTGAAGAATTTGTCATGAAAATAAGGTTTCTTTTAGAATAAATTTAAGGGTAATTTTGTATAAAATATTCTTAAAAATAAGGTTCTTCAGAAAGGGTTTTTTTTTTTTTTTTTTTTTTAAGGACGTTGACAAGCAAAACCTAAAATCATTTTCTCTCATCATTCGTCAAAGCTCAATTATTTTATTTATGTTGATATCCATCAAACATAAGTGAGGTCAGTGTCGAGCCCATTCATGGTCTTTGTGTGCAGGCCCAACCTACTCAATATGGGCTTGGAGCCAGCCCAAACATTGTGGCGGGAGTTCCAACTGTAAATTGAAACAAAAGCAGAGTAGAAGACGTACCATGACAAAAGATTGATGACTTCGATTCCCAAAAATCTATCATCTCTCGCTGATTATCTAGCTTTCAGATCGCAAAATGCCTTCTTAAACCTCAGTGAATTACAACAAATCCATTGTCAAATCCTCACCAACGACTATTTTCATTCAAATTCTCTTGTCACCAACTTTCTGTCTTCATGTTTTCGTTCTCAGAAGCCTCGCTACGCTTTGGTTTTCTTGCAGAATCTGAAAAGCCCAGACCCATCTCTGTGGAATTCAATGATTCGGGTTTCATTGGAATCTGGGGTTTGTCCGGATTTTCTGGGTTTTTACAGTGGGATGCTCCGTAATGATGTGCTTCCCAGCAAAACTTCATTTTCTTTGATTCTCCGATCGTGTGCTATTTCGGGTGAAGCCCAGTTAGGTGAGGCTTTTCATTGCCAGATAATGAAGATGGGTTTTGAATATGACATGATTTTACAAACTGGGTTGCTGGATTTTTATGCTAAGGTTGGGGATTTGAAGTGTGCCAAGAGGGTGTTCATGGGAATGCCTAGGAGAGATGTTGTTGCGAATAATGCGATGATTTCAGCGTTGAGTAAGCATGGGTATGTTGAGGAGGCCCGGAATCTGTTTGATAATATGACAGAGCGTAACTCGTGTTCGTGGAATTCCATGATAACTTGCTATTGCAAGTTAGGTGATGTCAATTCAGCTCGTTTGACGTTTGATTGTAATCCAGTTAAAGACGTAGTTTCATGGAATGCCATAATTGATGGGTATTGTAAGTCGAAGCAACTAGTGGCTGCTCAGGAGCTGTTCCTTTTGATGGGATCAGCTAGGAATTCTGTCTCTTGGAATACCATGATCTCAGCATATGTTCAATGTGGGGAGTTTGGAACAGCCATATCTATGTTCCAACAAATGCAATCTGAAAATGTGAAGCCGACTGAGGTAACCATGGTTAGTTTGCTATCTGCCTGCGCTCATCTTGGCGCTTTGGATATGGGTGAATGGATTCATGGTTATATAAGAACAAAAAGGTTAAAAATTGATGTTGTTTTAGGTAATGCTCTCATAGACATGTACTGCAAATGTGGGGCTTTGGAAGCAGCCCTTGATGTCTTTCATGGCCTTTCCAGAAAGAACATCTTTTGTTGGAATTCTATTATTGTAGGATTGGGAATGAATGGTCGTGGTGAGGAAGCTATAGCTGCTTTCATTGCGATGGAGAAGGAAGGAATTAAGCCAGATGGAGTGACCTTTGTTGGGATTTTGAGTGGGTGTAGTCACTCAGGCTTGTTATCTGCAGGTCAAAGATATTTCTCTGAAATGCTTGGAGTTTATGGGTTGGAACCTGGAGTTGAACACTATGGCTGCATGGTTGACCTCCTAGGTCGAGCAGGTTATCTCAAAGAGGCATTAGAACTTATAAGGACCATGCCCATGAAACCAAATTCAATGGTGTTGGGAAGCTTGCTTCGGGCATGTCAGATTCATAAGGATACCAAACTGGGTGAGCAGGTGACCCAGCAACTATTGGAGTTGGACCCTTGTGATGGTGGAAATTATGTATTCTTGTCCAATCTATATGCCTCCTTAAACCGGTGGGATGATGTGAATACATGCCGGAAATTAATGATCAAGAGGGGGGTGCATAAAACACCTGGATGCAGTTCAATTGAGGTGAACAATATAGTACATGAATTTGTGGCTGGAGACACTTCACATCCTCAATTCACCCAAATTAATGCATTTTTGGATGAGATTGCAAAGGAATTGAAAGGGCAAGGGCATGTGCCAAATACTGCCAATGTGCTACATGACATAGAGGAAGAGGAGAAAGAGGGTGCAATTAGATACCATAGTGAGAGGATTGCTGTTGCTTTTGGACTTATGAGCACACCTCCTGGAAAGACAATTCGGGTCGTCAAGAACCTCCGGACATGCAGTGATTGCCATTCTGCTATGAAGCTTATATCCAATGCATTCAAGAGAGAGATTATTGTGAGGGACCGGAAACGCTTTCACCATTTCAGGAATGGGTCTTGTTCCTGTAATGATTACTGGTGACTGATGGTATATACTGTTCTTTTATTGCCTTAATTATACGTGACAACATTATTTTTCTAGAGGTGAATACATAAAATCCCAGCTCGATCAATTGGTACAACAAACTTTGTGTTGGTTTGCAGTTTTGAAATCACTTTCAGCTATACTGTTTTGATCTTGGGGCTTTTTTGGAACCCATTTATGTCTTCCTCCATATTATATGAGTAAATGATCAACATTCAAAGGGTGAGCAAGCCACAAAATTCTGAATTGTGTGGTGAAATTTTCTCCTATTGCCATTTAAGTATTAATTATTAGTTTTAAATCTGAAGGTTTAGGGTTCTTATGCCTGTTTTTGAATGGCTGACCCAATATTTGTTCTTATATGTGCATGAGGTAGAGTTTCAGTTGTTTCAAATCTGAAAATATTCTTCTTTGTTCTCTTATATATTTACCTGGATATTAAGTGTTTTTTTCCCTTTTCTTTGGGTTAATTCTCCACTCACTATTCCAATCTCATCTCGTTTTTTTAGATATTTCATGTAACAACCCGCACATTAGGCTGTCTACCCAATCACCTTCCATGGTGACATAACGTCTGTCTCATGGATAATGGCCCGGTCCTCTCATGCAATTATTGTCCATTTATGAGCTCAATGGGTTCTCACAACTTTAAAATACATTTATATGGTTAAAAGGAGTTCACTACATATACAGTATTGGAAACATTTTCTCCTATATGATATGGAATACCATATTTTAATAATCAGAAATATTAATTAAAATTTCATTTATGATTAATATCAAGTAATAATCTTATATCTTTTAAAGCTCCATAAAGTGTCTTTGCATATATTGGATTTTTCTTATGAATGTTGAAGAAATTTGAATCAATTCATTGACTTGCCATTCATCTTTTCATAGTTTTTCCTATCTACCCTGAGAAATAGTTGAGATTATTTGCCTATTTGAATGTGTTTTTGTTGTTAAAGTTCTCGTTTTTACTCTATCTCAATACTGAGGTACATGAGAATAGAATTTAAAAACATAGAAGTCAAATTTTTACACTCCCTTAAAATCAGCTCTTGCTCGATTCCTTATATTACTGAACTTAGGCAACAAATCAGACACCATTGTCTCAACAAACATGATAGCTAACCCTTAATTTTTGGATCCATCCTACTTGAAATCCTCCTTTCCCCACTAACTTAACCAAATTTTCCAAGAACGTGTTTGAAAGTGGTGGTTTTCTATTCATATATAGATGAGTGGTTTGGTTACTGTAATACTATAAACTATTATTATGATTAGGACTTCATAACTGCAATGACTGTTTCATTCTCCTTTGATGATTTATGCATTAGCTTTATGTCAATTCAGTACGATCAGAAACTAATTATATACTGGAGATTGTTAAGAAGTGTTCATCACCTTACTAAGCAACAACTGATGCAAAACAAAAATGTCTTGTAACATAGCAACTAAATCAAAAGTCTAGCATAATTTAGGGGTACGTATGGGAACATTGTCGAAAATACTTTTTTGATGGCACTTCTCAAGAATAGTTTTACAATGTTTTTGAAAGCAAAAGTGTTTGAAAGCTTGAAATATTTTCGAACTTTTTTATGGGTTTATAGATATTTTTTTTAAAATAATTTTTATTTTCAATCATTATTCGTTTTATATAATTATTTTTTAAAACAGACTTTAAAGAATAATTAAAATATGTTCTTAAAAACAACCTATTTCACAAGTAGTTCCCCAAAAACTGGTTTTTTATCCAACAGATTTTAAGTCTGAAAAATTGTTTCCTAATAATTCTCTAACTCATCAGACTGGCCTATCAAAAAAAAAAAAAAAATTCTCTATAATCATCAGACTGGAGGAGATATGCAAAAAACAGAATGACCACGAGAGACATGTGCTTCAAGGGAGCTGCTCTAGATCTAGCCTCTAGGGTCTATTAATAATGACATGGGCCATTATTCTTCATTGGCTCTTCACTTACGTTCATTACTGGCATAACATTCTAATGTGTCTGTAAAATGTAGGTAAGGGCTAGAACTTTACCCTAATTCCTTTTGTTCTGTTTAGTATTCTTTTATCAGCAATGGCTATGGAGGGAGTCAAGGGGCAGGTTCACTAGGGGTAGGTTCTATTGGAATTACCCCACAGCTTGTTAAAGTCTAATCCTGTCATTGGCTCTGGTCACTTCTTTCATCAGTTTCATGCACACACCATCACCATCACCATCACAATAAAAAAATAATAAAAAAAAAGGGAAAAGAAAAGATTTGACTTGCCAATTAAATTCTATTGAAGTCTTTTTCAAATGTAATAAGGTTCACTTATTAAATTAATGGGATGTTGACACCGACAATATCTTGATTTAGGTGAAACCCTAAACCTTGTGGAGCATTGCCCTTGCTCATTCAATCTTCTAGATTCATCCCTGATGCATGAGATATGGTTCGTTTAGTCAAACATTACTTCATGCTTGCAAATTATTTTTAAAAATAGTTTTTTATTTTTAAAAGTTTTTCAAGAATTTGTTACAGGTTTAGAGTTCCGAGCAACAATTACAAATATGAAAAATATTATGAAAACTTTATAGTATACTAAATGTATTTTTATTAAGGATTAAAACGTCGAGAAAATTATTTTTTATATTTGAGTTTGTAAACATAATTTTATTCTGGAATCGAAAACATTTCCAAACAAAACCTGAATTTTTTGAGTTCATTTTTTTTAATATATTTTTAGTGCATCGTTTCTCAACTAGCATGGCACATGCGTGTATTGAAAGACATCACAATGGTTATTTCATTGTGATGGTAAAATAACCATGATAGCCGGCAAAACATAAGCATCATCGTTTGGAAGTTTGATTAAATTATAGTTTGGTTTGATTACACGTTAATGTCACATCCTAATGTCAAATGCCTGCCATCAATTAAGAATTAAGTAAGGCACACAGGATGATTGGTGCCTCCTCACATGGATTAGCAGTTCATATGGGCAGGGCCCTGGGTTTTTTCAGGCTTCTCAAAGGTACATCTGATTTGACTTTCTCATTAA
The DNA here is from genome assembly GCF_004353265.1 of Vitis riparia. Taxonomy (NCBI): domain Eukaryota; kingdom Viridiplantae; phylum Streptophyta; class Magnoliopsida; order Vitales; family Vitaceae; genus Vitis; species Vitis riparia. The sequence continues at coordinate 14,073,717 of NC_048436.1, forward strand.
AGAGTGCATGCTCATGTTTTTCAAGTTCTATAGATTATAAATTGTAGAAAGTTTGGATTTATTAGGTGGAACCCAAGAGATGAGGACTCGGTCATAGGCCAGACAGATTTTACTGTAATGCTAGCTGTATATAAGGAAGTTTGCCTGTACTACCTCCAGTGTGTTAAGTTCAGGTGTAGGAGCTTGAACCAGTCCTTCAGAAGATCAGGGGTTCTGTAAATGTTTTCCTCTTAGCTCAGCTGTCTTCCTTTTTGCTTTTTTGGTCTTCAAATTTTTGTGGGTTTGTGAAGAAGGATGACAAGCAGGAGAAGCTCAAATGATTCTCAAAAGACCCTGAAAATCGAGCAGGATGACAGGTTCTTCTCAAGGCTTTTAGCCAAGGAGGTCCCTGTGGGAAACTCCTCATTTGGGGTCTACCATGGGGAAGCATCTGCGGGAGTTCCATTCACATGGGAGTCTCAACCCGGTACCCCTAAATTCAAGTTCCCGGAAACCCCTCTCCCACCTCTCACACCCCCACCCTCTTACTATTCCACCACCATGAAAAACTCCATGAAAAGGCACTCAAAGCCCGGGTTCTTGAACATCATCTTCCATAAGCTCACTTCAAGGAAAATCAGTCTTCCAACATCTCCCGCCTCTTCCACTTCCTCATCGTCCTCATCATCACAGTCAAGGTCGTCTTCTCCAACAACCCCTTCAATTTTCCATGCTCGAGTCCGAAACTCAAGCAGAAGACGATCATTTGATTCAAGGGCATACGAAGAAGACTATGAGCACGAATCGCCTACTTCAACCTTGTGCTTTGGGATTGGTTGCAGAATGGATTCTAGGTTTGGAGGCTTTCTGTTCAACTACCATGAAGGCATTCCTAGGAGATTTTCTATAAATTCTTGATTTTTAGAGGGCTCCTTGTTGGTTTAGAGTATGCCATGCCTTGCTAAATGTTGCTGTATGATCAAAACATGGCAATAATAATAATAATAATAATAATATATATATAGACATGGTAATCTCTATAGTTGTAGTATCAAAAGAAGAAATTGTGCCGCGAGCTTGGATGATTGAAAATACATGTTCATCTTCTTCTTATGCTTGACACTGGAGAATGTCTACTTCATCATCATTTCCATTTCCAGAACATCTGTTTGAACAATCACTAAACTATATCTCCTTCTGTTTTGTTGAAAAGTGAGTCAATGAGTAAGAATTATTAGGAAAAACAGTGAGATCTGGGTTTAGCCCAATAATCATACTGATGGAAAAAAATAGATGTGTTCGGCATGTGGGAATAAGAATTAGATTAGTAATAAAAATAGACATGAATTATGCCATCATGTGGAAGATAGGAATCAAAATCTTTTGATTTACATGATAATTTTCTTAATACTTATTTATATATCTAATAAGTAATTCAAACATGCAATACTATTGAATTGAAGTGAATGATACCCCCCTCTTCTGACAATTATTTTATATACTTTAAACAAGTAAATAAATCTGAGTGGAAATTAAAAAAAAGGAAAAAGCTTACTAATGCGGGTCAGATCTGCCCATTGCCCATATTAAGAGTGAATGCAATTTACATATTATTTTGCTAGTCAGCTAGTGGCAGTATGGGGTGCACAGTTCCATTAATGCCCAATCTGGAATCTGACTGGAGAGGCGTGTGAATATGAAAGTGGAAGGTTCAGAATTAATAGTGTGTCAGATGGTTATGATTCTCAACTTAGAACAACCCACCATGTGACCACAAGTGGGATCATCACATACTTTAATTTGAAAGTCTCCAAATTGGATGGTTAGGAATAGGGTTGTGTAGTTTGATGTGGGTGTGTTCGGATTGACTTTTTGAGAAGTAAAAACCCTAGAGAAGTCTCCCTTTACAAGTGCCTTCTTGACTCCATTACAGAAGCTATTAGTCCATTAATGATCTTACCAAAAAAGAAAAACAAAAAACAAAAAAAAAAAAGAATAAAAACCATATAACTGTAAAAGGAAAAAGGGAAAAATAACATCAGTCCAACCAAAAATTTCCACTCTGCGGCCCCTGACAAACATGAAAGTCTTTAACACAAGACATGCCCAACAGGGATGAGTCAGAACATCCCCAGAAGAGTAAATGGGTTGGCTGCTTGTTTTCCTGCTTACCTTTTGGGCAACAATTGGATGAATTAATGGCAACTCTTGTTACTTATCATCATATATATTCATATACATATCTTAACTCTTCATGGTTTTATACATACAACTATTTAACTTCCTCATTATATAAAATTTGCACATCTTTTGCAGGCACCTGCTAAAAAAGAGGTGTTCTTTTCAATTACATGAGAACAGATTAAAGAATTGATTAAACTATGAAAAATTCATGTACTTTTCTACAAATTAAGTTTTTTACTACCGTCTTGAAGTGATTAAAGAATGAAATGATCATGTACTTATCTGCAAATAAATTTTTATGCCATAAATAGATGAGTAAATGTATAGTATTGGGGTGTACCTAGGTAGGCTGCCTCTTTGAAGGTAATTCCAATGCTCCAAGCAAGGAGTTCTTTCCCTGCAACTGATCAAAATGATATTTTTCCAGTTATTAATTTATACTTCAATTGTCAAGTGAACAATTAATAATACATACTATCTCTGGATTGTGGACGATAAAGGATATGATGAATGACAGTTTGAACTGATAATTAGTGATCCATAAATGGATACAATGGCGTCATATGCACCCACCCTCCAAAATCCACAATATTTTAGCTGTTTAATTTTGAAATAGAAATAGGCAACTATCAACTAAAGGCCAAGTCCTACCCGCATACTCACAAGCTCCTCCCAAGCATCCTTAACTTCTGTCTTCCCATAACCAGAGCTATATCCAGGCAAATCAACAACAGAGAGTTTTGATCCAAGGTTGAAGAAATTCATGGTCTGCAGATGAAATATTAGTGGTTACCATGCAAATCCCACAAGATCCCATAAGGTACAATTCTATGAAAACTATTGAACCTGAGTAAGCCCAGGCTTGTCTGACATTCTGACTAGACCCCATTGTCCGGTAAGTGCATTTTTCAGTGATGATTGGACCACCTAGTCAAAATGCCGCTTACTTAAAGCTCATGATGAAGGTGAAGCAAAAGAAACATCAATTTGGAAGTCATTCAAGGTGATTTCCCCAAGGACACCATCTCTGAAAGCTTCTCCCAAGGCAGAGAAGGCTTGGCATACTACAATCTTTTCCTTCACCAATCTATGGTTGAAAAACTAGTCCAAGCATCATCTCCTGAAATGCAATGACAATTCTATTGGTTTGTATATTTTCTCCGTGGAGAAACAAGATAAATATGAGCTTGAGAGCAGAACTTACAAGGCACTGAATTCATCACATTTAGTTGTGACATCTTTTCCATGTACAAGAGAAAACTTCACTCCAAATTAATTACTCTACCCTGTTACATAATCAAATAAATAGTCGACTAAGAGAAAGAAGTACCAAAATGGGTGTGACATATATGAATAAATGAATTTTTCATAGCCAAGTTATATAAATCATGGATTAATATCCTCCAATTAATTAGTGCTATGATAGAATGTTCACCTATTAAATGTATATCACACTAACAAAAGTACTTACACTTAGTACCATTCCATTCCCCAGAACATATTCACCAATGATTCTGCAATCTGTGGTGCTTGCCGCCATACTGAGCATCTATGGTGCAACACTAACTATGGATGCACACTCGGGTCCATTGTTTCCTGCAGAATTCATGGTTAAAATACCTCTCTGCATAGCATGAGAAGCACCAATTGCAATGGAGTCAGTAGTAAAATCAACTGCTCCTCCCAGGCTTAATGAAATTGAAATGATGTCAACCCATCAACAATAGCATAATCAAAGGCAGCTAGTATATCTGCATCCTCGCATTCTGATGCATGGCAAACTTTAGAAAAGGCAACCATTGCAGATGGACCCCTCCTCTTGCAGCTCCTTGTGCCAACACAGAAAAACTTGCGGTGTTCACTTGGTTGGCAGCTGCTGTTGAGGCAGTGTGGGCACTGGGTTCCATGACCAACCATGTCCCTCACAAAATCATCAGGAGCTTCCTTTGCATTGTAGTTTCAACCTTCAATGAGCTTCCTGCAAAACTTGCAGCAGAATAAAAACAGAGGAGAGAGATGCAAATTAGTTACAAGGTGAAAGAGAGGAGGAGTGGATTTGATTATCGTAAATGTAATATTTTGTAATTAGTAATTGTTAACATTAATTTTTATGACAATATGCGAAAGGGGCTGATTTTAGAGTGATGAAAGAATTAATAACGTAGTCAATAAATGAACGAGTTAAGAAGATAATCACATAAAGCTGACATAAAAGAGAAAATAATATGATTATTATTCATTGTTAACAAAATTTATTGTCAGTATGAAAATGCATGCAAGACGAATGTAGAGCATTCCTCTCTCTCTCTCTCTCTCTCAAAATGGTTCACATTTTTATGGAAAAATGTAGAGCATCTCTTTCTCTCTCGAAAAAGGAAAACTTCTTGCAATACATCAGACTTTATACTCAGAGAAGCTCCAACTACTGAAGCTAAGTGAGATATGAGCCCTTTTGTGGTGGAATTTCCATGCTCCTGTTTCCACTTGTAGAACAATAAACCCTTCTCCTTCACATTCTCTGTCCAATCTTGCCTTCAATTGATGTGAGCAATTCTTTGAAACCTAAAACCAAATGAAAAACACACAAGAAATATCTCATTATGGAAGCAATACTGTACCATAACAATCAAAGTGGATGAATGCAACTCAATTTGATAATCCAAGCTCCAGGCATGTCCTGTAAAATATATGCAGTAGACCAGAACTAAGGCATGGAAGGAAGATTCAAACTTGAAAGCATTTTCAATTCCTGTCTTGATAATTGCTTTCATCAGCTAGATAATTTGTGGAGGGTGTTGCCATCAAAATTCTTTCCAATAAGAAAGGACAAGGTGAAACAGTCTTCGGAAAGTAGCTGCCATGATAATAGTAGTGCTTCCAGTAATTAAGGATAAAATGTTGTTATTTTATACTTTCATCATTACTTGGGGGGGGGGGGGGGGGGGGGGGGGTGGGGGGTGGGGGGGGATTTCTTACATTCTTCAGGAAGACGTTACTATTCTTTGATGAATCTGCTTAGATGGAACTCCTTCTCACTATCAGTGGATTAGGGGTTCGGGTGAAGTAGTTCCTCACACAATCCATTGTCAGCTATTGAGGTGTCCAAGGGCCATTTCAGACTGAATATCTATAAGGGCCAGTTGAATCACGGATTACTCCACTATACCAGCCCACAATCTCATACTTCTAGGTTAATTAATGCCTTAGCAGCCTAGTAAGGACAAAATGAAAATGTCTTGAGGGAATGTTGTCATTGATTAATCAAATATGCTAATGCATATCTTCAAACAAATTCAATTATTCAAGCTAGCTAAAAGAACTCAATAAAATGGGAGAAGTACGTAAATAAACAAATTTTCAATAAACAAAAGGAACAAAAAGAAAATGGAGTACAAAATGCAAACCTTAGTGTATGCCAAATATCTCTTCTGGAGGATCATAAACATGCCGATTGGGAAATATCTCCTCAAAGTCTTGCTTGACTCTATTTCTCAAAAGGGGATGTGGCAGAAGTCCCTTCAACAATATCCTGAATGGCAACTCCTCTGGTGGATCTGGAGACTTCTTCATGTCTTCATATATGTTCATAGCATCTGCAGGTGACCCATGTCTCAAGAACCCCCGAATGACTTCTGTGTATGTTTGATAATCAGGGAACAAATCCTCCTTTCTCATATTTTCCCACAATTGCATTGCATTGTCCATTTTTTTGCATTTTGCTAATGCAATAATCAAGTCCTTATACAAATAGACATCAGGCTTATACCAGTCTTGCTTTTGAAACACTCTAAACACCTGAAATTCAATAAGTTCTTCCCCAAGGCTCAGATAAAACCCCAGAAGTTGAGAAAAAAAAGAAGGAGAAGCATGAATAGTAAAAGCCCACAAACTTGAAGATTGAGCAAGAAACAAAGGTGATTGAAGGAGTCACAATAAAACCGAATTATAGATACAAATTTATTCCCTGTCTTGCTTGACAAACACTTGCAATGATAACATTTTAATTTAGATCCCAATTCTGAAACTTTAAAATTAACAACTCATAGACCCAAATATAAAAAGCTTGAAGAAAGGGAAATCTTACATGTCCTCTGAAAATCTAAAAATGGAGATGCAGCATTATGATGAACACTTATTGCTAGGATAAACATGAAAATAAACAAACAAAAAAAATGAAATTGTCACTAACTTCAAATTCTGACAACTGAAAAAACTCGACTAACCCAAATAAGTAAAACATGAACAAAAACTTCACTAACCCAAATGAGTAAAACATGAACAAAAACTTCAAGAAAAGAATAAACCACAACCACAGTTAAAAGAATTCTCATTCAACAGTGTACGCACATTGCTCCCCAACTCTATTTTCCACTGAAACAAACAAAGCTTAGAACTTTCATTCATATATCAAATTCTAAACTCAAAATTTAATTGCTTGAAGAAAAAACAAACATAATATTAAACCCCAGCAAAAGAGAACTCTTCACAAACCCAAAGACAATAACGTGTTTTTTTAAACATGAAGAGAAGATTCAGACAAAGAAAAAGAACCTCAACAGCCAGTGTAACCTCCTCTTGGCGCTCAAGCTCAGTGAGCACAGCAATCATATCCATCTTCAGGAGCCTCAACACATGTGACTTAATGAACTTGCGAAGCTTCTCTTCATCGTCTTTGAATCTTTTCAAACCCAATATCACAAAGAGGGCTTCTTTCCCGATCAGTTTCTTCCCTCTCCAAAGGGGTCCTCTTGGCCTTCCGTCGTGGTAATGCTTCAAACCAAGGAGGGGTTTGTTCGAAGCCACTTCTAGAACTGGAAATTGGAACTTTGTAGACTCTTTAATAGGTGATTTGATTAGGCTTTGCAGGATTTTTGCAGAGAAAATTGGGATTTTTGATCTTGAAAATGCTCGAATCGCCATTGCCGCTCCAGTTGAGAGAGTCCGTCACTATCCGCTTGATGTACTCCTCTAGAGACGACGGCACCTTTCCTCTCAGAAGCCCAAACCCAAAGATTGAGCCTGATTAGCCCATAAAGCCCATACTAAAAAATAGTGGGCCAGATTGTAAATGCCTCAACCCACAATGTGTCCACATTTCAAAGTCTCCAAATCAGATGGTTAGGAATAGAGTTGTGTAGTTTGATGTGGGGGCGTTTGGATGAGCTTCTGGAATAATTACATCAATTTAAATAAATAAATCCTTCTACCAAAAATAATTATAAAACTAAACTCGTGTTTTAAAAAAAAATAAAGAACAAATAATTTGGTTAAAAATATTATATTTTTATATTTACTTTTCAAATAATAATTTTTAATAATACCTTTTTAAAAAATGATTAATATAAAAATCATAAAAATATTATTTTTTGAAAAAAAAATTATATTTTAATATATAAAAAAAATTATTTCATCTTTGATAAAATTTCTATGAAACATTTTTCAAAATAATTACTCACATACTTAAATACAAAAGAAAATATAAGATAAAAAAAAAAGAAAATAAAAGCTAGATATATAAAAATATAAGGTAAATACAAAAAGACAAAAAATATCTTTATTAATTATATTTTATTAGCCAAGTTAATAAAAATATTAGTCAAATACAAAAAATAAAACTTTTTTATTAGCTATTATTTTTTATGGCAATGAAAAATCAGTCTTTTTTACTAGCACTCACAATTATATTTAAAAAATAATTTCTTTTTAGAAACTCAAATGTAAAAAATACTTTACATTTATATAAAAAAAAATCTAAAAAATTTCAAATTTTTTCCAAAAATATTTATTTTTTAAAATTAGAAAATTATTTACTGCTTTCTCTTTTAGAAAATAAAAAGCTTAGAAAAATAAGAAATTATTTTGAAGGATGATTTCTTGCCATAGTCTTACTTCTACTATAAAAGCGATACCAAATTACGCTTTAAAAGTTCAGGTCATACTATGGTATTCAAAAATATATTTACCAAAATGACACCGACAATTTTGTGGTGCCACATAATACTTTTAGGTTTCCTTTATTTACATTTTTGATCTTATTTATTTGTATCTTTATATCTTAAACTTATTCATTTATATGTTTGTATTTTAATCTTATTTGTTTATATTTTTATCCCTTAATCTCATTTGTTTATATTTTTTCTCATTGATATAACTTTCATCACACACATTCAACGGTTCACATTTAGAGTTTGGTGGGTACTGCCTTGGCATTTCCAAGTTATGCCTCTGACTCCTTATCTATCAAAAAGGACAAAAAAATAAACAATTAAAAAAAATGAAGAAAAAGATATCCTAACCACCCAAGCCAAGGGAACCCAAAAGGGCCAAATGGGGCATCGGGTTGATGCCAAAGTCTACGCTAGAAAATGATGGGCCATGCATATGAAGTCAAAAAACACACATGGGTCAAGTTGTTTTCATCCAATAGCCTCATCAAATAAATTTTCAAAATCAGCAATTGTATTCACACTTAATAAATACAAACTTTTTAAATAAACAATTACACGACAAGATATTCTTTCATTGTCAAATTACACTTATACCCATTAAATAACAGACATGACAAGATATATATCCAAATTCTAATAATATAGACTTTTTGAAAAATTAGTTATTCAATATAATATTGAAACCTCGAAAAAAAGAGATATCATGAATTCAAATATCACCGCATATTTATTTCCACACTTTTTTTAATCTCACAAAAAAAAAAGACTAAAAAGAAAATTTCCACATGATAAACATTTTGGATCAAAATCTTGATGGTATAAATTTTTTGAAAAATTATTTGTTCGATATAATTTTGAAGAGAAGTCATGAATTCAAATTTCACTTATATTTATTTTCATAATTTATTAATCCCACATGACCCACATCATGGATCGAAATCCTAATAATATAAACTTTTCAAAAATTTATTAGTTTCATATAATTTTAAAGAAAAGTCACATATTAAAATTGCATTATATGTTTATTTTTATAATTTATTATTCTTAGATAAAAATCAAAAGAGACCATATGATTTATTTGCATTGGAAAAATCAATTATTCAATAATATCATTAAAACTTTTTGTTAGGAAAATTAGGTTAATCAAACCTATCGCAATCACCCTAGAGGGGGGTAAATAGGGTGATGGTGTATTTTTGTAAATTTAAATTATGCGAAAGTAAGAGACAATTTATATACAAATATATAATAAATAATATAAAGATAATTACATATAAATTAAAGAGTAGGGAAGAGAGAATGCAAACACAAGAGTTTATAGTGGTTTGGTGCAACCCGACCTACATCCACTTTCCTCTAACTTCAATCCCAAGCTTGAGGTTCCACTAATTCAAGACTTCCAAACCAAGCCTTCAAGCAATACAATTGGATTATGGTTTCAATTCACCCTCTTGGACTTTTGGCTCCAAACACCCTTTACACTTCTCAAGAGATACCACACTCTTGAGAAACTTCATCTCAAAGGTTTACAAATAAATGATCTCACAAAAATTTTAGTACAAGAACTTTAAGCTCAAATGATACAAGAAAACTAGGATTGAAATGTGCACTAAGGATATGCAAATTTTAAAACAATGGTACACTCAAAAATACTATTCCAAGACTCAAATATAATCAAGAAAGGTTTGGAAAGGTTAAACTTTTTAAACAATGAAGATTGTAACCTTTTTATAGAAGAGAAAAACCAAACTAACCGTTTGGAGGTTCGACCGGTCGAGTTAGGGGTCAACCGGTTGACTAGCCATTAACATTAAATGTTTAGCAGGTGATCGTTGGACCTCGATCGGTTGAGGTTCATCCTTGATCGGTTGAACAACCGTTCTGGAACAAAAAGAAATTTTTTGCACCCTTGACCGGTTGAGCTGGGAGTCTACCCGGGCCTCGATCGATTGAGCTGGGGGTTGACTCGGACCTCGACCGATTGAGCTTGCGGTCGACCGGTTCCTCACCCAGTTCAACTGGTTGAGCAGTTTTTTGGCTCAACAACCAACTTTTTTAACTTAAAACATTTTAAAACAAGTTTGAAAGACATTTAACACAAAGTTTTAGTTGAAAACATGAAATCATCAAATTCTTAAAATATTTAAAACAAAATAACTCTTAGATGATTTTGGTGCATAAGTAAAGAATGTAATGCATGAAAATCCTAGTACACCAACAACCTTACAAAGAAATCTTATGAAGCTTGGGTCTTGAAAAACATTTCTCTTTGAGGTGGTCTTCTTCTTCATGATTTCTCATTGTCTTGATTTGTCTTTGTGATTGCCACTTTGGAAATCGTCTTGTCTAATCACACTTGAAGTATAATCATTAGTTTTAAACCTTGTTTTGTTATCATCAAAATCAAGATTAACCAAACCTTGGTTTCACAATCTCCCAATTTTTTATGATGACAAAACCAAGGTTGCTAAAAAGCCCCCCCTCGATATATGCTCATTTGAATTTAGAAAATATTCAAGTTTAGAAACTTCAAGGAGTATATTAAGGATGCTCAAAATTATATAATCAAACATAAATAACATAAAGAGCAACTTGGCAAGACATTATTATTAAATATGATGCATACAAATATAACCAATAAAGCACATAGCATCAATATGAATAGGATTGCTAAAACAAAATTGACATTTCTTCCCAAGTTAGCAACCTACCATTACTTCTCCCCATTTTTGTCATCAACAAAAAGTTTCAATAAAGTATATAAGGGGAATCACGTGATATCCAAAATATAATTCCTCATGAAAATGAATCTCTCCCCTTTTTTCATTTGAGAATAGTTTCCAAATAAAAGATTGCTCATCCTTAGAGCATTCCCAATTTAAAGCATGATTTGGAATATATATATATATATATATATATATATATATATATGGGAGAACATATGCATTTAAAAAGATATATAACATGCATTGAATAACACTCTTAGGGCATAGAAGCATATGATCATTGAGTTTTACCTAGGTATAAAAAAGTCTTCTTTTTAATCCAAACCTTGGTTTAACAAATATACCAATTTTATCAAAGTGACACCAAATGTTATATTATTAATATACCAAAAATATACCAAGTGTTAGTAAAATGATATTGCAAATTAAGCTTTAGAAGGGATACCATTACCAATATCATCAATGCATTCTTTCCAAGATAAGCATATCCTCCTTCTTACATGGATCCCTACAAAACAAATTAAGTAACCTTTGGTATCCATATCTTTTTGGGTCCTAGAGGGTTAGTTTTTCTTCCATTTGGAATCCAAAATAATTTAGAGTTTTGAAGAACATGAGGAGATTTTCTTAAGGGACAAATATCACTAATGTGACTTCATTTGCAAATAGTTGAAGGCGAAAAACTAGAGGTTTCCTTTAAAAAAAAATTGATTTTTGAAAGGCTTGTAACCTAGTTTTTTTTTTTTTTTTTTTTTTTTTTTTTTTTTTTTTTTTTTATCAAAAATGCATTTTTGATTTGCCAAAATTATATCAAAAGTCTTTTTGGCCATTTGAGAATTTTTAACTCCTCATTTTCCTTTTCAAAAGAGATTTTTGCCTTCTCAATATTTTCAAAATATTGAGCTCATTTTGAAGACAAAAAATCTTTTTCTTAAGAGAGATATTTTTGAAACCAAGTTTTTCAAGATCAAAATATGATTCTTGAAGTACATCTTGAAATTCAAAAAGGTTAGAGTTGGAGTTTACCTCATCTTGATGTTCTTCCAAAGCCATAAAACACATGTTAGCATCCTCATTTGTGCATTCTTCTTCCATGGAGTCTTCATCACTTTCACTTTCACTTTCTTCCTCTTCATCATCATTTATTAAAGCCATAAAAGCTATACTTTTCTTATTTTCTTCAACTCTTTGATGATTGTACAATTCTATCTCATAAGTCATGAGTGATCCAATGAGTTCTTCAAGTGAGAGTTTGGTGAGATCCTTTACTTCTTGAATAGCTGTTACTTTTGTTTCCCATTTCTTTGGTAGAGACCTTAAGATCTTCATGACTTTATCTACTTCAGTGTAGGTCTTTCCCAAGGCTTCAAGTTCATTCACAATCACAATGAGCCAAAAAAACATCTCAACAATAGATTCAAAATCCTTTATAGAAAATAATTCATAATCATGCACAAGGATATTGATTCTAGACTCTTTAACTTGGTTGTTTCCCTCATAAGTGATTTCTAATAGTCTCCAAATTTCTTTAGCCGACTTACATTGCCAAATACGATTAAATTCATTTCTATCAATAACACAATATAAGATAAAAACGGATTTGGCATTTAATTGAACTTTCTTTCTATCAAGTTCATCCATTCATTCTTAGGTTTTGGAACCATCACTCCATTTTCTAATTTTGAAGGAATGTGGGGACCATCTTCAATGACATCCCATAAATAAAAATTAATAGATTGGAGACCAAGTCATTTTAGTTTTCCAATAGGGATAATCGATTCCCGTAAAAAGTGGAGGTCGAGTGGTTGAAAAACTTTCAATGTGGGATGAGCTTGATGGATTAACTATTACTTCTTAGACGATTAAGTCTTAAATAAGAAGTCTTGCTCTGATACCAATTGTTAGGAAAATTAGGCTAATCCAACCTATGGTAATCACCCTAAAGGGGGGGAGGAGGGGTGAATAGGGTGATGATCTATTTTTGCAAATTTAAACTATGCGAAAGTAAGAGACAAATTATATTCAAATATATAATAAGCAATATAAAGACAATTGCATATAAATTAAAGAGTAGGGAAGAGAGAATGCAAACACAAGAGTTTATAGTGGTTCGACGCGACCTGGCCTACATCCACTCTCCTCTAGCTTCAATCTCAAGCTTGAAGTTCCACTAATTCAAGACTTCCAAACCAAGCCTTCAAGCAATACAATTGGATTATGATTCCAATTCACCATCTTGGACTTTTGGCTTCAAGCACCCTTTACACTTCTCAAGAGATACCACACTCTTGAGAAACTTCATCTCAAAGGTTTACAAATAAATGATCTCACAAAAATCCTAGTACAAGAACTTTAAGCTCAAATGATACAAGAAAACTAGGATTGAAAGGTGCACTAAGGATATGCAAGTTTTAGAACAATGGTGCACTCAAAAATATTATTCCAAGACTCAAATATAATCAAGAAAGGTTTGGGAAGGTTAAACTTTTTAAACAATGAAGATTGAAGCATTTTTATAGAAAAGAAAAACCAAACTAGCCTTTTGGGGGTTCGACCGGTCGAGTTAGGGGTCGACCGGTTGACTAGCCGTTAGCATTAAATGCTTGACAGGTGATTGTTGGACCTCGATCGGACCTCGACCGGTTGAGGTTCATCCTTGACCGGTTGAACAACCGTTTTGGAAGAAAGAGAAAGTTTTTTGCACCCTCGTCCGGTTGAACTGGGGGTCTACCCGGGCCTTGACCGGTTGAGCTATGGGTCGACCCAGACCTTGACCGGTTGAGCTTGCGGTCGACTGGTTCCTCACTAGTTCAATCGGTTGAGCCTTTTTTTTGGCTCAACAACCAACTTTTTCAACTTAAAACCTTTTAAAATAAGTTTGAAAGACATTTAACACAAGGTTTTAGTTTAAAACATGAAATCATCAAATTCTTAAAATATTTAAAACAAAATAATTGTTGGATGATTTTGGTGCATAAGTAAATAATGTAATGCATGGAAATCTTGGTGCACCAACAACCTTACAAAGAGATCTTATGAAGCTTAGGTCTTGAAAAACACTTCTCTTTGAGGTGGTTTTTTTCTTCATGATTTCTCCTTAGCTTGATTTGTCTTTGTGATTGCCACTTTGGAAATCGTCTTGCCTAATCACACTTGAAATATAATCATTAGTTCTAAACCTTGTTTTGTTATCATTAAAATCAAGATTAACCAAACATTGGTTTCACACTTTTTTATTTTTTTTATTTTGATTTGTGTGTAATGCGGTTTGACTATTGTATTTGAGTTTTCGAGTAGAATAAATAGGCTTGATCTAGGACATTGAGCGAAGAGTTCCAATGCGTGTATTCCGAGCAACGGTGGTCCCGAATAAACATGCATGAAACTATTATTGTCAATCACGATTGATCATTTTGAAGGCTTAAAATAGGTTTTTGTGATGATAAAAGATTTTTTTACCAAGTCTAATTTTAAAGTTTATTAGAAATAGTTATATTATCATGTAATAATTAAAAACAAAAAATCTTCTTCTAAAAGCTTTAATTTTTAAAGAAGATAGACATTTACAACCTCTCACAAGTCATTTTATTTTTAAAAAAATGGCTGGTATATAATTATATAAATGGGAGACAAGTATAGGTTTAAGCAAAATTCCTCAATTAGAAAATTTCCTAAATGCTCCAAAATAAAACTTGTAGGAGAAGTACCACGTTCCCTGACTTCATTTTTTTTTTTTTCTACTTTGAAAATTATTTTAAATAATGGATTTTAATTGTGACAACAATCTTAAAATATGGTCACGGAATCAATTAGGATATCAATTTAAATAATAATATTTTCGTTTGAATACCCAATAGAATAAATACAAAAGAAAACATAAAGAACACTTTGTCCTTTTGAATACCCACTTAGAGTAAATACAAAAGAAAACATTGTCACATGCATCTAATCTATGCTGAAATTCAAATAACCCAGTCAATTGTATTGGCCATTGGGTACAAAAATAGAATTAGGAATAGATTCAAATCGGAGGAGGGAGTAGGGGGTTGTTACTTGTCATGGAGAAATGAATGTCGGTGTAGTGAGGATGTGGGAACTGAAAAAGGTTAGGTTAATCGGAGATGAGAGAGCAACGACTTCTATACCCCTAGAATCCGGGTCAAACAAGAACTCATGACCCACATGAATCCATTTCCTTACATTTTAAGCAACTTCTTTTCTTTAATAATCGAAACCTCCATCCTCAGAATGTAACCCTTTTTTTGGGTTAAATTCCCCCCTTTTTCTCCATATTGCTAATCTCGATAACCACAATTTAAAGTTATAGTTGGGTTTATGAACATAGTAATCGCACACTTTTTTTGTGTCCATTCTTGAGTTTATTTTTTGGCTCCTCATGTCATATCATGTTTGAAAATAGGTTATTAGATACTTATTTTTCTTTAATTCAAGTATTGCTTATTGAATTCAATGATTTGATTAACTCTTATGAAAATCAATTGACTATAAGAAAAAATGTGGCAACACTTTGAAAGTTTAACTTCATCTTTTGGTTTTCAATATTAAACTCATTACGAGATTAGTCCATTCTCAAACTTATATTGGGATGGGTGTGTCAAAGTCTTTTAAATAAATCTCGAGATAATAAAACCCTAAAAATTATTTGCAATGAAATATTGAATTGACTATATTTTCCAAATAATAAGTGATATTAAATACAATGAAAATGATTAGTCTTAACATCATTAATACCTAATTAGTTTTTATAAAAAAAAGCCAATAGTTTTAGAGCTTATGCAATCAACTCATGAAAATCTTAAACCAAATTAAATTTTCTTTCAACATGAACAAGGTTGAAGTGCATACAAGGAAAGGTTGATAAGGAAGATAAACCATTTTCGTATAATGAATTTTAGTTTTCTTATATGGATTATTTCAAAGAATTGTAAGATTAATTTTAGTGGAGATACTTCATTAACTTCAACAAAAGGTTATTTTCCTTTTTTCCCATGTGCTTTGGTCATGGTGACTAACCTTACTTTCGATATTTCCTTTTACCATGTGCTTTGTTCATGGTAGTCAATCTTATTCTCAATATTTCTTTTCCCCATTTTGAATTTACGGTGCCAAAGGAGAAGAAAGAGGAAAAGAGGAATAAAGATAAAAAAAATGAAGTGAGGGTAAAGTTATTTAGGTGTATGGGGAAAAGAAAAAATTAAAGCAAGATATTTTAGGTGTACAAGGGTAAAAAATTAAAAATCACATACACCTTTCATTTAAGATAAAAAGAATCACGGTATAAAAGGAAATAAATAAAATTAAAAAAATCAAGAAAAATATAAATATATCTTATTTTAACAAAGGGTTGTGCTTTACTACCACATTCATAGTTAAAAGTAGAATTATAATATATTGCTGTATAATTTGGTATTCTTGTTTTATATCTATATATATATATTTTAATTTTAATCTCATTTGTTTGGGCATGATCTCATTTGCTTTTTCTTAAATAATAATCTAATTTTTGTGGAAATGACAAAGTTCCATAAGTACGTAACTAGAAGTTTCTTTTTAAACAAATTAAAAATTAACAGGGAGTTAGAGGCAACCCTAGAGAAGCACAAATGGAGGGTGGAGGTAGATCCAACAAGCGTGGGTGTTAAGTAAGTCCAGCCATTCACATCACTGCATGACAGATGGTTGCGTTCAAATTCAATGGCGGCAATAGAGAAGCCCACACGTGAGCAACTAGTTCATGTTAACATGCCCACAGCTGCCTTTCCTCTCTCTCTCTCTCTCTCCCCTAATCTACTGTTCCCCCCATGACTCAATCCTCAAATTCACATCCAACTATACATGATATAATGCTTACCCAAAACCACCATCTCATAAAAACAAAAGGATCACAATCTTTCTTTTCAACCTTTTCCATAATATCATAATGCGTCTCTTGTTTGTTTCCTAGAGAAGAAAAAAAAGATTGACCTCCTTGTCCTAAGTCCTTTAAGCCATTTAAAGCACTCCTCTCCCTTGATTACATTCTTCTTTCCTTCCCTTTCCTGCCCCCTTTGGAACTCTGTCCCCGTCTCTAGCTACTTCCCAACAAGTTGCATGCTCTCTTGAATGTCCAGAGAAAGGTAGAATTAATGAGATGAACCACAATTTCCTCAAACCCCAAGTTTTCCTTTCTCTTTATAATAACTGTTCCTTCTGTTTTCCTTTTTCTTTTCCATTGTTGTTTGTTGATCAGGGAGAGATTATTTGATGAAGTAGGAAAGAAGATCAAGAGAGAAACTGATCATAAATCTTCTCATATGGGAAGGAGACAGTTGCTGGGGCCTCCTGGGACCTTGAACACTATCACCCCTTGTGCTGCATGTAAGCTTCTGAGAAGAAGATGTGCTGAAGAGTGCCCTTTCTCCCCCTATTTCTCCCCCCATGAACCCCACAAGTTTGCTGCTGTCCACAAAGTTTTTGGTGCCAGCAACGTCTCCAAGATGCTCATGGTAAAGCCCCAGTTCCCATCTAATCTTACAGTCTTCATAACGTCTACCCTTCTGATGTTTTCTTCTATAATTTATGCATATACAATTAGGATGTTGCAGAGAACCAAAGAGCAGATGCCGTGAACAGCCTGGTTTTTGAAGCAAACTTGAGGCTCAGAGATCCAGTCTATGGATGCATGGGTGCAATCTCAGCTTTACAACATCAAGTTCATTCTCTACAAACCGAACTTAATGCAGTGAAAGCTGAGATACTGAAATACAAGTATAGAGAAGCTGCTTCCACCATCATTTCTTCTAGTCATGCTGCTATAGTTTCTTCGGAGTCCGATTCGATATCTGCAGTTGCACTGCCATCATCTCTTCCTCCACCTCCTCTATCTCTACCCCCACCCACACCATCAGTTGTTTCTTCTTCACCTCCTTCTGCATCTTCTTTGTATACAATACTGCCTTCAAGCACAACAGGCTATAGCTCTATTACAAGCGATAACATTCCATACTTCGACTGAATTCACCACCCTAAATCTTTTAAACTTTCTTCATGCATCATGTTTGATATGGTAGAATTAATGATCATCATATTGGTGGGGACTGCTCTCCTCTTTCTTTCTACTCCTGTTTGGTTGCTGAGAATTCTTAGCTAGGCCCAACATGTAATGGGTTCTTTTAATTTCTTTTTTCTTTTAATTCATTCCTTTTGCCTTAGGGAAATACCAGCATAGAACATCTACCTCTCTTCGCAGAGCTGGGGTTTCCCAAGAATTTTCTGTCATCTATAGAGAAGGAATTAAACCCAAATTTTCAGACAAATCCAGAAATTTGAAATCCAAAATGAAAAGAAAAACCAGTTTCCGGTGGTTTTCCCACCAAGTTTGGTGGTTACCCATGTGGGGAATACGCTTTGACCGAGCCTTAAGCGTATGCCCACTTTTGTATCAGTGCCATTGAAGAAGAAGAAGCAAAACAATAATTAAATTTGGTTGTTGGGTGAATTGTGATTCTTCCCCAGACAAAGGGTAAAAGCTGGAAATAATTTTAGCTTAAAATTCGGCCATTGTCATTTGAAAAAATGGGTTCATTTTTGTTTCTTCCTCATCTCGTCATGCTTGTACCCAGAAAATTGCATTATATATACTCTTTGGTTTTCTTTCTTTCACACGGAACCATGTGGGCTGCGACCCTGGCTTTTATATTTTATGATGTGCTTGGGTTTTAATGGCGTGTGGAGCTCAAATTGAGATTACATAATCCCTTTTTATATTTGGTTTCACATCCTGGTTGCTTCAAATATTGGCATATTATCTCATCTACTCAATTGTCCACTCAAAAGTCAGGAGTTCCAAATGAATTCCCTTCCCTCTCTTAAAAGCATCTTTGCCCAAGATAAGTTAAAAAATGTAACTGGCCCAATTGTTTAGCCTAACACACCAAAAACTCTCTTTACATTGGCTGAAAAGATCGTTGGTGACTACTTACATAATGCTATTAAAAAGATTTCATCTCGTAGAAGTTCTCTTTTGATGTATACAAAAAGTTATTCCATGCTTAGTAAATTTTTTATAACAGTTACATTGCATATAAATCTATGATTTTAGGCTTGATTTTAACTTCTCGATAAAACAAAAAGCAAACCCTACTTAAAATTTTAGGTCATGTTGATAACTTATCATGGTACTGGAGTTTTGATCAAACATATCTCGAGCATGCGCCTCACTCTTGGATCCAATGGTGGCATTACTTTAAAAGGTTCCAATCCAATGAAAAATGTGATAGGGGATTCTTGGTGATTGTTGAAAGGAAAATGTTTCCCATAAGTCAAGTGTCATATCATATAGTTCAAGTACTGTAAGTTCATAGAAATTACCAACAAAGAAACCCAACTCATGGACACCTATGAGAATAGTAAAACCCTAGCCTAATGACATCAACCCAGCTCAAAAGTGATGAAATTAAATAAAGCTATCACATGGGTCAAGCATCAAGTCTCAATGTAGGTTTGAATATATTGGTTTTTAATAGAAATAATAAACAAATGAAAAAAAAACAGCTGCCTGAAGGTAATAATCCACTTGTGGGGGCGGCAGACCATTGAAAATTTGGCAAACCGTACTTAAAATATTATCTGGAAAAATTCTCTTCAACCATGGGCAACCCCACACCCAACCTTTTCCTTGCAGCCAAGCATGGTCTTGGTACATAATTTATTTCTTCAATCTCAATCTCTCCGTAAAGGGGATTATCTCTAATGTTAAACATAAGTTGACTTCTGAAGTTAAATAAAAGATCTTCTGACAAAATCAAAATTTTGGAGTGAAGACTCAGCTGTTTTTAAAATGTGTAGAACTCAGAGGAATTAAAGAGGCCAATGAATTTATAGCTGCAAGTATTAATTAGCAGACTTCCATGGCTGCCCGTTCATTAACTATTGTTTTGAAGCCAATCGAAGAATCAAGGGTCAGCAGGACACATTAACTATGATTTATTTTTTCAGATTCAAGTCTCTTCAGATTTGGTTTAACAGTGAAAATAGACAAGACTCCATGATTTTCCAGATTTCCAGAAAGTGCCTAATTTGTAACATGTTCAAATAGTGAAATGACATTTGAGAATAAGCAAGTCATATGAGCCCACCTCTCTTTCCTATGTCATGATTTATTGCCAGAGGACACCATCGTTGAGCTAGATCATGGGCCACCATATATTACTGCAATTACTTAACTAGGTAGATGATTGATAAATTCTGCAGGAGGGTGAGCTAAACAAGCCTAACATTTGACTCAGATTTCTGTTCTGTACACAATCAATCAAGCACTTAGAACAACATGAGACAACTTGTAACTAGCTTGAAACAAGAACACGTTCCTCCAACATGAGATGCAAAAATCAGAATGCTGTATTCGAAACCATTATGAGAATTATTTTCTTTCTTATTAAACCTTATCCTAGAAGGTGATCCTGCAGAAGTGTAGTGAAATGGGGTGTTAAGATTCTTACAGTGGCATCCATAGATTGTTTGTCCAGCTATGATACCCCCATCATCTGCAGTACCAGCAAAAGATGTGTTAATTACGAGCCAGTAATCAATAAATCATATGCTATGTTTAGTGCAATAAAAAAAGTGAGGTTAAGAAAAGGGTTCCAGAAGTTCAGAATAGATAGAAAATCAGATACTACACAAGTACCTACCATATAATATAACAAACAATTCTTCCATTCTGCTAATTATCTGCCCAAACTTTATATGACATTACACTGATTTTTGTGTTGTAAGTTCCCCATTCAATTTCATAGATATTATTACTCTTGGTGTTTCCGTATCATTTCACATTTCCCAGTCCATGTCCTGTACCATTATCATTACAAATTTACAGTTAACAAGAATTGGAAATCGTTGCATACTTTCTGGTTTTTTTCCTCGAGTCCTTATCCTTTACTTGTCAATGTCTCAGGGAGCAATTAATGAAGTGTACTACCTAATGTAGGAATAGACAAGCAAGAAAAGTTATGCACGAAGCTGCGGTTGCCTTGGCTGGAGTGAAGCTTGTGACAGTGGCAGACAGACAGCATGGCTTTAATCCCATCCTGTGGCTGGATTCAAAAAGGAAAAGTTACAGAAATGCAGTAACTTTGACTTTCTAGTTTACCTAAATTTCCACCAGCATCCCAGAATCACTTCAGTAGCAATGGTTGCCCAATACAGAGCAGTTGTGGAGGCTATGGATCTTCCAGGAAGAAACTAGCATTCCGCAATTTGGATAATTCTTTTTGGAAGCAACTAGAATCACTTCAGTAGCAATTGTTGTCCAACACAGAGCAATTGTGGAGGCTGTGTTTCTTCCAGCTCCAGGAAGAAACTAACATTCTGCAATTTGAATAATTCCTTTTGGAAGCAGTTGCTCTGTAAGTAGTCCAATGTGCAGCGCAAATCCATAGAGCCGTAAACATTTTTCTAGGACCGACCCTTTCAATGGGTCTTTTTGGCTCTTCAATCCCAGAAACCTGTAGCTAAAATACAGCTCACTATCCATGGAACCATCAATTTTTTTCCAGTCAATCTTCAACAGATCTTTTAGCTCTTCAATCCCTCCAAGCACAGCTCAAATTGATAAATCATGATCCAAGAAATTCTGGTTAAACACATACAGGTTGCTGAATATTGATGCAGGGAGGGGTTATTGTTTGTTTTGCCCAACCATGCTACTTTACTGCAGATCAAATTTCATTGTAACAATGTTCCAGATCTATTATAGCCAGTAGCATGGCTGGTGGTCAATATAGGTTCCCATGGATGGCAAAACGATTTTCTTTACAGTCAACAACAAAGTGGTAGATTCAGTTTATGGTTGAGAATCATCAGTAGACATACACAGAACTTGTGAATATTGATGGAGCACAAAAGCATCAAAATTAAATGTTTAAAATTTTCTCAAATTATAGTAGCATCCTAATAAGGAACTTCCTCATGCTCAAGATCAAGATGGAGAGTCATAGTAAAGGGACAAAAAACAAATTGTTTTCCATGATAATACACCTTGATGGTTTTGGATGGAATCCCACATTATAGTTTTGTTTAGAGATGGATGGTAATGGGCCCAATGAATTGACTCATCCCGTCTCCACCACAATTGGAAAGGGTTTGTGAATAAGATGAACAGGTTCAAGACTACGAGCTTCATAGCTTTGGATTATATTTACACATATTTCTATATCTATGCACACAAATTGATCTAGCAAAGACACATTCAATCTGGATAAACACTCTGAGTGCATCAGTACTTCCTGTTATCATCAATATGATGAAACATCTTTTCTTTCAGCAGATTGTCATAGAAAACCTACTTGCTTCCTCTATTCTTGAATGGGTGGCTCACCCATTCTACCATTCTCTCCTATTTCATTTCATTTTGAATTTTGCTTCACACCTGACATTTCCAAATTTCGCACATCCCATAATCACTCGACCATAAACATTCTTGACATCTCCCTCTTCAAACAAGCCTATCGATCCAATTCATTTGCTTGATCCACTAGAGATTCTTAATGGTATCTAACATTCCACAAGGAGTTAAATAGATTCCAAAAGGATGGTTGATTGAAGCCAAAATATGTGCTCTAATGGCACATATTCGATATGATTTGTGCACCAGAGGACATTCAAATCACCCAACTTGACCTAAATCGATGCTAAGGCCCTAGCCATGAGTTTAACTTGTACTTTGAAGACTTATCTCAAATTTAAGGAAAGAAAAGGGTGCAAGTTGAATCACTTTAGATTTTGAAAGATCAAGAAAATGTTAAATGAGGAAATAAGTGAGTCAAGACTCATGGACCATGAGAAAAGGCAAAACGAGGATATCATGAGTTTGGAAGATGAGAAATGACCATTATGGAGTAAGATAGAAGGCAAGAAAACATAGGAAATGAGGCATGAAGCAAGATTCAGTTGCATGAAAATTTGGAACTCAAAATCTAGTGGTAACATGTACTCTGATTTTGAGGACAAATTTGGAGTACTTTCCGAAGTCCATTTTAGGCATACTATATATTGTTTCGAAGCTCGGGAAGTCAGAAGTCCAACGCTTCAAATGGTGTACAAATCAGAGCTGAAATAAAGAAGTTATGGTCATTTGAAGACAACTGTGCAAAGCTGAAAGGCCATTTCGAAATCCAATTCGAAATGACTCCAATTTGGATTTCACCCACTACCACTTTAATGTTTTGCCTCCTCTACCTCGGGAATTGCATCTAGGGCACTCCATTCACCCTAAGTGGACCCCACATGACTAGAAATCACCATTTGATTATTTTTTATTCATTTTTTTAGATAATCATTTTTTTAATAAGTGACCAATGAGAGTGTGCCACATGTTAGGTAATTGATGATATTATATAAACTCTCTTAGTTCTAAGTTTGAGGTATCTTGGATTTTTTTTCTGGAGAGTTTGACATTGAAGGTGGAAGAAGAGGAGAACTTTGGTTTGTTTTCTTTTTCTTCTTTATTAAATATATTGTTTTTAGTTTTTTTTTATTCAAATTATGGATTTTTACCCTATTATGAATTGTGAATGTGACATCACCCCCATGAGAGACTAAGAAGCCAACTTAGGGCTTGAAACATGAAAACCTAAGTGCTAGGAAACCTATAGGAACAATGAGTAAATTATTATAACAATGAGAATAATTATTGGTTGGGTGATGATTTATCAATTTCTTTATTCTATTCTTGTGAGTTAGTTTAGGAAATGATACGGTAGGTTACTACTTGAAACTAGTGATTTTTTATAATTCTTGATCTTTAGTTATCCTCGTCTTCCCTATCGTTATTTGCCCCAAAACAAAGCGATAAGGAGTGGGAAGGATTAAAAAGTCAAATCTTAATATGGTAATCAATCCCATTCATTTGATGGTTTTAGAAATCTGTTTTAAAAAAGAAAAATTAGGTTTTGGATGCAATTTTGAGTTATAGAACTCAAGTTGATCGCAAACGGCCAAGGATCCCAAAACCCTAAGATCAACTTACTTAAGAAACCCTTGTTCTCTCTATTTCTATACCTTAAGTTGGATTGTGGAAAACCCCAAACTTGAATCGATTGAATTAAAAATTAATATTCAATTTGTAATTAATATAGTTTCATTCACTTAATCCCATTTCATAAAAGATAATCCCCAAATTGTTTTTCACTTTAGGATTTAAATAAAAGCAATTCATTTATTATAGTATTAACAATTTCCATAAGTTAGTCCCTAAGGACGATACTTGGAGTACTATAAAAGCCATAATGACTCTTTTTCTAGTTTTTCTTGATCAAAGTTGCTACATAAAAAGGCTAAGAATTTTGGTACAACAGAGAAGTTTGGTAACGAAATTGGCATCGTTGCCGGGGATTGGCAACTGTCATAACTAGGATATAGTGCATTGTTTTGTTTTAGTTCTTTTAATTTTGTTTTCTTTCTATATATTTTTTCTTCTATTTTATGCTTGGTTGGGAAAGAGATCTTTTAGGTAGACTTCAAAGAACAACTAAAGAATCTCAACCAAAAATGGAGGACACTGAAGAGTCCAACAGCAACAACAGGCCACGACCACCTATACAAGACCAAAGAACTATGAGAAAGTTTCTAAATCCTCCCAGGTTGAGCACACCATCATGTTTTATGCTACCTCCAAATCATGATCATGTTACCATTCGGCCTCAAGTGGTATCTCAACTACCCATTTTTAAGGGGACATAAAATGAAGACCCATACTCTCACATCAAGGAATTTGAGGACATCGTTTCAATTTTTTGAGAAGCCAACACTCCTTTAGAGATCTTCCGTATGAAGCTATTCTCCTTGTCATTGAAAGATAAAGCTAAGAATTGGTTAAATAGTCTTAAACCCTATAGTATCAGAAATTGGGGTGATCTACAATCAGTGTTTCTGCAAAAATTCTTTCCAACACATAGGACTAGTGCGTTGAAAAATGAGATCTTGAATTTCAAGGCTATGGAGGATGAGAAATTTTTTGCATGCTGGGAAAGATTTAAGGAGATGGTCGCAACATGCCCCTATCACGGATTTGACAATTGGATGCTAGTATTGTATTTCTATGAAAGCATGTCACCACCAATGAAACAACTTCTCGAGACTATGTGTAGAGGAGATTTCATGAATAAAAACCCTAATGAAACATTTCAATTCCCTGATTATGTTGTTGAGGTATCTAGAAGTTGGGAAGAACCAATTGTCAAGGAACCACCTAGAGATAGAACAATGAACAAGGCAAGAGCTAGTGGAGTGTATACCTTACCTGAGGGTATAGATGTCTAAGCAAAGTTTACGACCATTATGAGGAGGTTGGATGATTTGGAAGCCAAGGGAGTTCAAGAGGTACAAATAGTCAATGAGGGAATAACTCAACCGTGCTTGACATGTAAGTCCACAGAACATGGTGTGCAATCTTATCCCACTCTATTTGCAGTGCAAGACATGTTTTCAAAGCAAGCCAATGCCTTAGGGACATACAAGCAATATTCTAGCAATTCTCCATATTCCAACACTTATAATTTGGATTAGAGGAATCATCCAAATCTATCATGGAGAAGAGGTAACATGGCCAGTTTCAGCAGCAAGGAAACCAATTTCAGGGTAATTAGACTAATAGGCAGCAAGGTTTTCAACCACAAGGTACGTCGTCTCAAAATTTTTTGCCACAACCTTAGACCTCATCGTCTAAATCAAGCCTGGAAGATATGATGAGATAGTTCATACAGAAGCAAGACAAACATTATGAGGATCAAAGTAGGATAAATGCTCAAACATCTCAAGAACTAGCAGATATTTGAACCACTTTGAGTCAACTTGCTGTAGGCTTATCTCAAGAAAAATGAAAGTTTTCAGCTCAACCATAGAAAAATTCCAAATGAGCAAATGAAGTTTCTAAAGTGCAAAAGGAAGATTGCAATGCAGTTATCGCACTCAGAAATGGGAAAGAATATGAAGAGCCCAAGTTACCAATAAGTGAAGATATTCCTGTTAGAGATGAGCCAACTATGGACAAAAATGCTAGGAACGAGAAAGAAACTGAAAAATATGAGGAAACCATAGTGAGTAAAGATAAAGGGAGTGTTTTCAACCATTTGCCTTTCCCTTTAGCTATGTAGAGACACAAAGTGGGAGATAAGACTTTGGAGATTTTGAAAGTTTTGATGCAAGTGAAGATCAACATTCCACTCCTTGATATGATTAAGCAAGTGTCTGCTTATGCAAAGTTCCTCAAGGACTTATGCATTGTGAAGAGAAGAATTAAATTAAGCAAGAAAGCATTCCTCACTAAGCAAGTCAATGCCATCATTGAGAATAGGGCAATGGTGAAGTACAAAGATCCAGGTTGTCCTACCATCTCAGTCCAGATTGGAGACTCATTCATGGAAAGGGCTTTGTTAGATTTGGGAGCTAGTGAAAATTTGCTTCCATATTCAATCTATAAGCAATTGGGATTGGGAGAGCTTAAGGCTACTACCATTACACTCTCTTTAGCAGACTGTTCGATTAACGTACACAGAGGAGTAGTCGAAGATGTCTTGGTGCAAGTTGAAAAGTTCTACTACCCAGTAGACTTTGTGGTGTTAGATGCAAAATCATTGAAAAATGGTGTAAATTATATTCCAATTATTCTTAGGAGACCCTTCCTTGCTACAACCAATGCTCTCATTAACTATCGCAATGGATTGATGCAGTTATCTTTTGGAAACATGACAGTGGAAATGAATGTCTTCAATTTATGCAAGCAATTGATAGACCATGATGATGTGGAGGATGAGGAAGCATGCCTTATAAAGGCCTTGGTGCAAGAACACACAAAAAAGTTAATGGAGGAAAATATAGATGAATTTTTCTCTACAATTGCTAAAGAAGAATGTATTGAAGTTGCTACAAAGTGGAAAGAAAAATGTACCATTCAATCTTTGAACAGTGTTGAGAATGATAAAGAAAGCAAAAAAGGGGAGGTTGAGATAAGCAAACCAGAGTTAAAGCCCCTACTGCATGGTTTAAAGTATGTTTATTTAGAGGAAAATGAAGAAAAACTTGTGGTCATTTCAGTTACATTAAATGAAGAGCAAAAAATCAAACTTTTGAAGGTGCTTAAAGAGAATAAAAGGGCGATTGGTTGGTCCATTTCAGATTTGAAAGGGATAAATCCCTTGATTTGCATGCATCATATTTATTTGGAAAAGAATGCAAAACTAGTGAGGCAACCACAGAGAATGCTAAATCCCCTTATGCAAGATGTAGTCAGAAATGAGGTATTGAAGCTTTTAGATGCAGGTATAATTTATCCTATCTCTGACAATAGTTGGGTGAGCCCCACTCAAGTAGTACCTAATAAACATGAGATAATTGTGGTGAAGGATGATCAAGGAGAGCTCATTCTTACAAGGTTGACTACAGGTTGGCAAGTATGCATTGATTTTAGGAAGTTGAATCCAGTCACTAAGAAAGATCATTTTCCATTACCTTTCTTGGATCAAGTTTTGGAGAGGGTAGCTGGTCATGACTATTATTGCTTCTTGGATGGCTATTCAGGTTACTTTCAAATTGCCATTGCATTGGAGGATCAGGAGAAAACCACATTCACATGCCCATTTGGCACCTATGCTTATAGAAAAATGCCTTTTGGTCTTTGTAATGCACCGACCACATTTCAAAGGTGTATGCTCAGTATCTTCAGTGACATGGTAGAGAGAATCATGGATGATTTGATAATTTATGGGAAGACCTTTTATGATTGCCTCTTAAATTTGAAAAAAGTTTTGAAAAGGTGCATTGAGAAGGACTTGGTCCAAAATTGGGAGAAGTGTCACTTCAAGGCAACCTCAAATGTAGTACTTGGTCATATCATCTCTAGAGAGGGCATTTAGGTAGATCTAACAAAAATTGAGCTTATCTCAAAGCTACCTTCACCTATTATTGTTAAAGAGGTGAGACAATTTTTGGGGCATGCAGGTTTTTATAGGAGGTTCATACAGGACTTTTAAAAAATCTCTCAACCTCTTTATGCTTTATTGCTTAAGGATGCAAAATTCATATGGACTAAAGCATGTCAAGAAGTTTTGAGAGGCTAAAGTCACTCCTCACTACTGAACCAATTGCGAGACCTCCTAATTGGTCTCTTCCATTTGAGTTGATGTGTGATGTCAGTGATTGTGCGGTAGGCGCTATACTGGGTCAAAGGGAAGATGGAAAACCATATGTAGTGTACTATGCTAGTAAGACCCTCAATGATGCTCAAAAGAACTACATAACTACTGAAAATAAGCTCCTTGCAGTGGTGTTTGCACTTGATAAATTCAAGAACTACCTTTTGGGAACTTCAATAGTAATTTTTACTGATCATTCGGCCTTGAAATATCTACTCAACAAAAAGGATGCCAAAGCAAGACTTATCAAACGGATCATTCTTCTTCAAGAATTTAACATTCAAATCAAGGATAAGTAAGGGGTAAAGAATGTGGTTACTGATCATCTCTCTAGAATTAAAGTAGAGTCATATTTCGAGAAAGCACAAATTAATGATGAGTTTCTTAATGATGCACTTTGTTCAGTGGAGAAGTTGTCTCGGTTCGCAAATATAGTCAACTACTTGGCAATTGGAGAGCTTCCCTCAAAATGGAACATGGAGACAAAAAAGTATTTTCTTTCACGGGCAAAACACTATGCTTGGGATGATCCATATTTGTATAAGTTTTGCCCATATCAAATTATTCGAAGATGTGTTCCAGAGGATGAACAACAAGACATATTGTGAATGTGTCATGAAGGAGTTTGTGGATGTCATTTTGCTCCAAGGAAGACTTTAGAAAAAATTCTACAAAGTGGATTCTATTGGCCAACTATGTTCAAGGATTGTAACACTCGTTGTAAAAGTTGTCCACAATGTCAACAACTGGGGAAAATCAACACAAGGTATCAAATGCCACAAAATCACGTTTGTGTTGTTGACGTCTTTGATTGTTGGGGCCTTGACTTTATGAGACCATTCCCTCATTTTTTTGGTAATCTTTATATTTTCGTGGGAGTGGATTATGTCTCTAAGTGGGTAGAAGAAGTAGCATGCAAGAGCAAAGATCATAAAGTGGTGCTCAGATTTTTAAAGGAGAATATTTTCTCTAAGTTTGGCATTCTGAAAGCAATCATTAGTGATGGAGGTTCACACTTTTGTAACAAGCCCTTTTCCACTCTTTTGTAGAAATATGGAGTGAGGCATAAAGTGTCCACCCCATATCACTCTCAAATGAATGGGCAAGCCAAGCTAGCAAATCAAGAGATTAAGAGAATCCTGACCAAAGTAGTCAACACTACAAGAAAAGATTGGTCTACCAAGTTGAGTGATGCCCTATAGGCATATAGGACAACCTATAAGACTATCCTTGGCATGTCACCATATAGGACTGTTTATGGTAAAACATGTCATTTGCTTGTAGAGCTCGAACATCGTGCATATTGGGCTATAAAGAAGATGAACTTTGATTATCTTTTATTTTATTCTATTTTATTTTTCCTTTGTTTAGTTTTGCATTTTCAATTAGTCATTAGCAATATGGTTAGCATTTTTTTATTTTATTTTTTATTTTTTAGTTGTTTTTAACTGACTAATGAGTTTATAAGCTGTAGCTACTTAGCTTGCAAACATCCGGGTGATATAGAGGAATGCGAACTCCAAGGGAGTAAAAAGGTAAGCCTCACATGTGTTCAAGGTGACAAAGCTCCTACAAGTACGCTGATCTATATTTAAAACTATAGGTCTCCAAAATTTACTTGTGAGGATTATTGGTGAACTTTGAGTACAAATGATAGAGTACACAAACTAAGTGGCCCTTGGGAGAGATCCTAATTTTTTTTTTAAAAAAAAAGAAAAAAAAAAACATGAAGAGTTAAAGGTATAGTGGATGAGTTCAAAATTCCTTCGTTTTTAAATTTGAAATCTCAAATGAAGATGACGCTCTTGGAGACCACTAGTGGGTGATTTCAATATTATGATCCTTTCAAATTCAATTTTTTTTTTTCTTGGAATTGCAATTTTAAACCCACGGAAAGTGAATTCGAATTGAGATTGATTTCGAAATCACTAGTAAATGTCGAAATAGATGTTTTGAACTCACAAACAATGAGTTTAGAATACAAGGAATTTTGAGATGGATTTTGAATTTTGAAATGATCAATTTTGATGCTTTAAAATGGACTTCAACACTCACAGCGGGTTATTTCGAAATGAAGGCAAATTCGAAATAAAAATAAAATAAAATTGCAATTTCGAAATAAAAATTGGAATCAATAGTAAGTCATTTCAAAATGGAGCTATTTTTGAAATCATTAGTGAAATTTCGAAATGGGTTTCTTTCCCTACATTGAGGCTATAGTTAGCAAATTCGAAATGGTGGGCTTATCAAAATCAAATTTTTTGTTTTAGAATTGAGATTTTTGAACTTCAGAAGGTGAATTTGAAATTTGCCCAATTTAGAAATGATTTTCTTTCATTTCGAAATGATGTGTCTAAAATGTTTTTGTATATAGTGAGTCATTTCAAAATAAGGTATTTTCGATTCTAATGGTTACATTTTAAAATGGCCATTTTTTTTTACCATCAGTTAACAAATTCGAAATAAGGTTATTTTCGAATTCAATAGTTAAATTTCGAAATGACTCTTCTTAACCAAAATCCAATTCAAAATACCTAATTTCTATTTGGAGCTCATTCCGAAATCACCCAAACTCCTTTACAAATGGTCGTTTCCACTTCTAGACCACTTCATTTCCTCTCCCCTTTGTTTTCTCTTCCCTTGTTCATCTTCCTAGCTTCCATTGAAGGCAATTTTAGGGTTTTGTGGTGGGTTTGTCGCATTCCAAGTACGCATTACACTCATACTCATTTCTTGTTTATTTTTCATGGATTTTTCTTGATCTTTATGATTTCGTTGTGCGGTGTTGCTCCATATAAAATGCAGTGTTACCCAACTCTCATCAACATTGTTTAGGGTTTCTATTGTTCCGGTTGGATAGATAAATCAAAAACGATAAATACCCCGAGTGTAGTGCAACAAGATTGATTTTGGTTTCACACAGTTCATTTGCTTTGCTTGGAAATTTCCTTGGAAATTCAGGGCGTTAGAATTTTTGGTTTATACTTAGAGAAAAATTTTGAAAATTTTTTTTACATGATTCTTAGGGCTTCTTGAACATCTTAGAATACTTTGAGAGCAAAGTCCTTATTTTTCGATGAGTTTTGCATAATTGTTGCCTAATCTATGTTTTATATTCTTTGGAACATTTTAAACTCTCTAGTAGATTTTTCTATTTGTTCTACACATTCTCCTAAGCTAACTAATCACTTTGACTTCCTTGTCACATGATATTTTTTTTTTGATAGGAAACCACGCAAGAATATATTGATAGAAAAAGAAGTACACAAGGAGGATGAGGAATCCTCCCTCCAAAAAAAACTAAACAACATGAAAAAATAACAATACACTAGGCCGTCCCATTGGAACTACACACTGATAGCCAATCAAGTTGTAATACGTTAAGGGGGGTGCCCTTAAAACCCGCTGAACAAAACGCCCAAAAGGACGCAAGGAAATGAATGGAATCCCAAAGATTCCCTGAATTCCTAGCCTTGTCCTCAAATATCCTAACATTTCTTTCCCGCCACACAACCCAGATTAACGCTATACTCGCGTTTTGCCATAGAATTACCCCTCTCTTGGACTTGCCAAATCCTTTGTAATTGATGAACATCATGTCTGAAATGCTTTTCGGAGGAACCCAATCCATCTTGGCTAGTTGAAAAAGTCTGTGCCACAACCCCAACGTCACTGAACAATGGAGGAAGAGATGATCTGCTGATTCTCCTTGTTCCATACACAACTTACATATGTCAGGGCTAATAGCTTTGTGGGGTCTCCTCAATTGTAGCAAGTCATTGGTATTCACCTTCTTATGTGCCACAAGCCAGACAAAGGCCTTAACTTTGAAAGGGAATTGAGATTTCCAAACAAACTTAGTGGGGAAAAATGGAGATGAATCAGGCATTTGGGACAGGACTGTAAAGAAAGATTTGACTGTGAACAAACCTGAAGAACATAAGGACCATGATCTCGCGTCTGAAGCAGAAGTGGATAAGTTCATACAATCTAGAGAGTGCATGAGGCGTTCTAGATCTTCTATCTCAGAATCGGTTAGATTACGATGGAAATTAAAGTTCCATGAGAGAGGGCGAGACGAACCAAAGATTGAAGATATTGGAATATTTTTATCCATTACTACTCGAAATAGTCTTGGATATTGGTCTTTTAAAGTTTGGTCCCCCCACCACAAATCTTCCCAAAAGCGAATTCTTTCCCCATCTCCTACGATAAACCGAGTATACTTGGAAAAATCCTGAAAGCCTTGTGCTATGGCCTTCGAAGGACAGCGGTGTGACCATCTAACTATAGTATTGGCATCCCAACCATTTGAGTGTGTCTCGTATATGCTAAGAATGACCTGATGCCAAAGAGATGTACTCTCCCTAGGGAACCTTCACAACCATTTCCCTAGAAGAGCACGATTCCTTAAAGGAATCTTCCCAATCCCCAAACCCCCTATAACCCTCGGCTTGCACACTGCTTCCCACCTAACAAGATGATCTCTTTTACCTTCCCCAACCCCTGACCATGGAAAGTCCCTTTGCATCCTCTCGATTTTTGCAGCCATTGAAGCTGGAATCTTAAACAAAGAAAGGAAGTAGCTAGGGATATGGGAAAGGCAAGAGTGTAGGAGAGTTATCCTACCACCAAAAGATAAGTAAGCCTTTTGTCAACCGTCTAATCTCCTAGAGATTCTCTCAATCACTGGATCTCAGAATCCACAAGCAGTTGGGTTCCCTCCCAAAGGAAGACCCAGATAAAGAATGGGCCAATCTGAAGCCTTGCAGTCAAGCAACAACGCTAACCTAGAAAGATGATTCTGATCAAGGTTGATGCAAAAAAGATTAGTTTTGTCAAGATTGACCTTAAGCCCAGAGATTTGACCAAATACTAACAATAAACTCTTAAGAGTTTGCAATTCTTCCTCTCTAGGGTTAGCAAATAGGATAGTATCATCTGCGAATTGCAGATGGGTCACCCTACATCTATTTCTGCCTACCCTGAAGCCCTCCAGCAAATTTCTTTCCTCAACTTTCAACAACATTCTACTCAACACATCTGCAACAATAGTGAATAGGAAAGGGATAAAGGGTCACCTTGTCTTAAACCTCTAGCTGCCTTGACCCATCCTTTAGCATTACCGTTTACTAGAATAGCATAAGAGACCGACGACAGACAACCTCTCATCCAACTCCTCCATTTAGAACTAAAACCCTTCTTCTCCAACACGTGATCTAAGAAATCCCATTTCACATGGTCATAAGCCTTTTCAAAGTCTATCTTGAACACAACTCCCTCCTCCCCTGATCGCTTTTTCTCGTCCACAATCTCATTGGCTATAAGAACTGCATCCAGAATTTGTCTCCCTTGAACAAAAACACCTTGAGTGGAGTGGATGGTCTCTTGTAGAACTCCTCTTAGACGCCCTGACAATACTTTTGCTATTATCTTATATAGACAAGTGATCAGACTGATAGGTCTAAAATCTGAAATCTTCTTTGACTGACTCTTTTTAGGCAAAAGGACTATGAAGGAAGCATTAGTGTTTTGATTAATAATCCCACTATTGTGAAACTCTGCAAACACCCTCACTAAGTCTTCCTTGATCACATCCCAATAGTCTTGAAATACTGCTATGGTGAAACCATCAGGCCCCGGCGCCTTATCCCTATCTAACTGAAAGATGGCATTAAAGATCTCTGCTTCGGCGAAAGGGGAATCCAACCTAGAAGCACTCTCTTCTGAAATAGGGGACCAATCAATACCTTCTACTCTCCATGACTCGCCAGGAGGACTCGAGTAGAGCTTTTTGAAATATAGTAATATTTCCTTGTCATATGATATTTGAACTTAGGTATTGTTTGGATTATATCTAAGGCTTTAAAGACTCATGTTTTCATCATTGTTGGACACCTTGAATGTGCTCCCGCATTTTAGGAATGGTCTACCACTGTTTCACATGAATCCATAAATTTCATGAGCATCCAATTTTTCTCCACATACAATTTCTTTGTTTGTTTTATTTCATTTTTTTCTTAATTTTATTTTAGATTGTTTTCTTAACCCTAATGAATTTTTATTTTTATTTTTATTTATTTATTTATTTTCCTTCTTTAAGTTTAGTTTGTTTTTCAACATTTATTTCAGATGGCTCGAGATAAAAGGAAAGTTGTTGTTCAAAGTGACAATGCGACCGGGCATTCCCCGAGGCAAAAGCGTGCCCGACCTCTTGTCCAAAGTCGAAGTGGTGTAATGATTAGTGAGCCTACCGAGAGGCATGTCACTTGTTAAGCTAAGCATGTAGAGGCCAAGACGAAGGCTTGTTTTGATCGCCCAACCACTAAGAGGATTGAAGCCATGCATGTAGAGGCCAGGACGAAGGCCCATATTGATCGCTCAACCACTCCTAAGACCACCAGGCCTACTACCACTCCCCCACATCCATGGGCAGCTTCCCTTACTCTAAGCCCAACACGTCCTCCATCTCTAAGAGTTTGTGATTATGACCCTAAGGTGGACCTATCTCGATCGGAGTTTGGTCAGGAATTCTCTTATGACAAAGGGATTTAGTACTTATAAGCCCAATGCACAATCCATGCGTCTCCTCGATCAATATTATTTTCTCGCATTGATGGATTTTCTCCCAAATTTTTATGCCGCTAGTGTATGAGAGTTCTTCTCTATTCTCGAGGATTGGAGAGGGGGGTATCGAGAGCTAAATTTTTCTATCAAAGGACGAGTTGATATTATTTCCACTAAGACCATTGTTGTAGCCTTTGGTTTACCATCATCTGCTCCTCTTGAAGCCTACTTTGCACCTTCGTCACAACCAACTTTTCCGAGGATTGCACGTATACTAGCACCTCGAGATACTCGTTGTCGTTCGCCCATTACTCGCCTTGAGATGCCACAGATCTTATGGTTTGTGGATCAAGTCATTAACACCAACATTTTTCCATTTGGACACTCTACAAAGCGCTCTGGTTTAATCTTATAGGGGTTATATCACATGTACACGGCGAGTGGTGGAGTCCAACTCAACTCATCATGGATACCATCATTTATTTTTTTCAAAAGGTGAAGGAGCAACAGTTAGCTTCAACTCAAAGCTATCTCATTCCTTTGTCTCAGTTACTCTCATACTACTTGCTTCGTTGTGGACACTAGTTACCTGAGTTTGATCGCCGCATGGCTTCTCACACTTATGTTATCGATCAGTGGACTCGAGTGATTCATTCAAGGTCACAGTTGACTACCCATGGCACTAGGCGAAAGAGAGCTTTGCATGTTGTTCCACTTCCATCTACTGCAGAGAGCCCGCTTCCACCTACTCTTACTTTTGACACGAGCTTACTAGTGCTTCCTATTCTTTTTCCACCACCTCTTTTGAGTACCCCAGAGCCTGTTGTTCCCATTTCTACACCAGCAGTACCAGTCTCTAATATCCTTAGACCTTCGTAGCCTCAGGTTGCTGATGCTACCCCGAGTACCTTATCGATCATGGCCCATCTAAACACACTTCAAGAGTTATTTGTGTCCATGGACTCCCACATTGATGCTTGCTTAAGTAAGATGAAGACTCGAATGGATGACCTCACTTTTCTTGTATAGTAGTTCACTTCCTTGGTTATTCCACTTAGATAGAGGGGAGATTTTGTTACACCAGCTGATACCAACTTAGAGGTTGATGGTGGCACAGAGGTGATTAGTTGAGGCTCTGACACTACAGCACCGACGGTAGCCCATGAGACCATGCCTATTTTACAGACATCAGGTGATGCTACAGCTAAGATTTTTACCTTGATTATTGATATTCCATATTCTACAGGACAGGTCAATGGTGAGATTTTCATTCGAGTTGCTGACACTAATGTGGAAATCATCATTAGCGATGACCTCCCTATGATGTAGAATGGTGGTGAGGCTATTACATCCATATTGGAGATCACTAATCAGGCTACTACACCTATGTTGGAGGACATTGACCAAGTAGCAACCCCTGTGTTGGAGGAGATAGATGGAGTTGTTGATCATATCATTGGCGCTTGATTTTCATTTTTATATATACCTTCTTCGAGATGGTTGTATACACTATGGTATTTTTGGGGGCATACTTATGCTCTTATACTTTCTTTTTGAATCTCACCATTTATAGTTTTCTTTATGCGTACTTTTGCTATTGATCTTGTTGCTTTTGTGCAAGACCAGTTTATATGAAGTCCTCATAACAAACTTCTCACCCGATGATCTGAAGGTAATATTTTCCTTTTTCCTTTCTTTTGACCCATTATCCTACACATTGGGGACAATGTGTAATTAAGGTTGAGGAAGAAGGTATATTAGCCCTAATTTTTATTTTTTTTAAAAGTTTGCATGCTATCTTTGGTTAGTTAATGAGATTCTTGATTTGCTTTGGTAACTCATGGTTTATTTTGCATGAGAATACTTTAAGTAGTATTATTTCTTTAGAATTTGAGAAGAAATATAGTTAAAGCAAGAGTATTAGTTCACATACCTCATCTTTCTATACCTTTAAGTGCAAAAATAGTTAGGTTGAATCCTTGGAATATCTTCAATTTTTCTTTGATGGTTATTTTCTAGTTAAGACTCAAAGCACACACAAAGCACGCGTACCCTTATGGTATCTAAGACAATTTCTTTAGCTTGAAAGGAGTTGTTCTTAAGCAGCAAGAGGAGGAGAAAAGAAAAACAAATTGAAAAAAAAAATTGAAAATGATTGATTTAAGCTTGAGCAATTATCCTAGGGGTAATTGCCTTATGTCTTCAAGCCTTGGTGCCCAAAACCAACTGGTTAGGAGTCATCGATATCTTGCTCGTTACACAAGCTAAACTCAGTCTTGAAAAAAAAAAAAAAGGAATAAACGTTTAGGAAATTCAATCTTGTTCTACCTTGAGTTAGGGTGATAACTAAGGGGTAAGTGGCCTACAAAGGTCCTCAATACCTGGTACCTTGGGTGAAAACTCGGGAGTTGTCGGTGGATCCCTATTGAGCCATATAGAAGGAGATTTCCTAAACTAAGAAAGAAAAATCAAAATAAATTTTCTTCCCTCTTAAACTTAAAGAATGATGAAATTTGAGTTTAAGAAATGTTTTAAGAAAAATACTATGAGGGGACACCAAAATTAAGCACATGAGGTTTAGGTGGAAAGAACCAATCAAGGGAAAATCAAGAGACACTAAGGGGAATGCCAAACATTGATGCACATTATTGTATACGAAGATAAGGTGAGAAAACTAAGAAATTGCATATCTTGTGTCATCTTGCTTAATTCTAGGAAATTTGACTACTTAGGTATCTTGTGTGTGAAACATGTTATGTTGAGTCAATATGGTTTCATGAATCTCATTACATATTTTCATTTTTTTTTTTTTACTTTTTTTATTTGCTAGGGACTAGCAAAGTTTAGGTTGAGGGGGATTGGAGCCAAATTATGTGCTCTAATGGCACAAATTCGATATGATTTGTGCACCAAAGGACATTCAAATTACCCAATTTGACTTAAATCAATGCTAAGGCCCTAGTCATGAGTTTAACTTGTACTTTGGAGACTTATCTCAAGTTCAAAGAAAGAAAAAGGTACAAGTTGAATCACTTTAGATTTTGAAGGATCAAGAAATGACTAAATGAGGAAATAAGTGAGTCAAGACTTATAGACCATGAGAAAAGGCAAAACGAGGATATCATGAGTTTGGAATATGAGAAATGACCATTATGGAGTAAGAAAGAAGGCAAGAAAACATGGGAAATGAGACATGAAGCAAAATTCAGTTGCATAGAAATTTGGAACTCAAAATCTAGTGGTAACATGTACTCTGACTTTGAGGACAAATTTGGAGTAATTCCTAAAATCCATTTTAGGCATACTATATATCGTTTCGAAGCTCGGGAAGTCAAGAGTCCAACACTTCAAATGGTGTACAAATCAAAGTTGAAATGAAGAAGTTATGGTAATTTGAAGACAACTGTGCAAAGCTCAAGGCATTTCGAAATGATTTTGAAATTCAACTTATGACCCCAATTTGATGTTTTGTCATTGCCAATTTCGAATTCACCCACTGTCACTTTGATGTTTTGCCTCCTCTACCTCGGGAATTGCATCTAGGACACTCCATTCGCCCTAAGTGGACCCTACACGACTATAAATCACCATTTGATTATTTTTTAATCATTTTTTTAAATAATTATTTTTGTAATAAGTGGCCAATGAGAGTGTACCACATGTTAGGTAGTTGATGATATTATATAAATTCTCTTAATTCTAGGTTTAAGGTATCTTGGATATTTTTTTCCTAAGAGTTTGACATTGAAGGTGGAAGAAGACAAGAACTTTGGGTTGTTTTTCTTTTCTTCTTTATTAAATATATTGTTTTTAGTTTCTTTTTATTCAAATTATGGATTTTTACCCCATTATGAATTGTGAATGTGACATCACCCCCATAAGAGGCTAAGAAGCTAACTTAGGGCTTGAAACATGAAAACCTAAGGGCTAGGAAACCTACACGGACAGTGGGTAAATTATTATAACAATGAGATTAATTATTGATTGGATGACAATTTATCAATTTTTTTATTCTATCTTTGTGAGTTAGTTTAGGAAATGATATGGTAGGTTATTACCTAATGCTAGTGATTTTTTATAATTCTTGATCATTAGTTATCCTCGTCTTCCTTATCATTATTTGCCCCAAAACAAAGCTATAAGGAGTAGGAAGGATTAAAAAGTCAAATCTTAAACTGGTAATCAATCTCATTCATTTGATGGTTTTAGAAATCTGTTTTAAAAAGGAAAAATTAGGTTTCAGATGCAATTTTGATTTATAAAACTCAAGTTGATCGCAAACGGCCAAGGATCCCAAAACCCTAAGATCACTTTACTTAAGAAACCCTTATTCTATCTATTTCTATACCTTAAGTTGGATTATGGAAAGCCCCAAACTTGAATTGATTGAATTAAAAATCAATATTCATTTTGTTATTAATTTAGTTTTATTCACTTAATCCCATTTCATAAAAGGTAATTCCCAAATTGTTTTTCACTTTAGGATTTAAACAAAAGCACTTCATTTATTCTAGTATTGACAATTTCTATAAGTCAATCCCTGAGGATAATACCCGGAGTACTACAAAGGTCGTAGTGACTCTTTCTCTAGTTTTTCTTGACTAGAGTTGCTATGTAAAAAGGCTAAGTATTTGGTACAACAAATAAGTTCGATCAATGGTGCACAACACATGGTACTTGGTTTTGTTTGTTGCCCTATCATTGATATTGCTGGCTTATTAAGGCCTAAAATACAATATAAAAGCTTGATAAGTTCATCAAATATAAGTAGGTCAATAGCAAAATATGAGACTAACAATAAAAAATAAAAAACTCTCAATTTTGATGGGGCCTTCAGTCATATTAAGTGCACTACTGTCAGTGCCATTATCGATCTTATCGTCGCCTAAAATTGGACCATTGATCAACCAGTAGAAACTATCAGAAGATGTGTATAGGAACAATCCTCAGGTTTTTTCATTACTCTATTCCATAAGGCCCCTCCATATTCTCAAACAAACCCCTGGTGCTAATATCTTGGAATTGAACTCATATTCGTCACCTTATGGCTCATTTGGAATGATTCAAGGATTCAGATGTTTTCTTGTTCCACTTTTGTATGTCAATGATATAAATCTAACCAAGTCTACTCCCCTGCATTTCACTCTTTTCATCTCATTCAAGCAGTCAGCTTGGCACAAACGGCAACTTTCACATCTTTTTTCTGTGCCTTGACATCCCACAAACGAATTCCATTTTGCCTAACCCCAACTATTGCTTGAATACCTTAAGGGCTTCTCTACAATCATGTCACAATTGTGCCCTATACCAGAAGCATCTAGAAACTATGCACCATTGATTATGGTTATCCTCTCCAGGGTACCACAAGATCAAAGTCCTAGAGGATCTCCTAACTTTCTCCACCAAGTTCACATCACATTTTCATTTTCAAGCACCATTTCCAACATATGCATGCCGATGGTATCAAACCATCCACAATCTATATCCGCAGCAAATGATAGACTAATCCCTTCTGCATTTTAATTTCACTCCTTGGTGATCAGAACTTTGTTCAATTTCATTGCTACTATATTCAAAATGTTGATGCATGTCAAGGAAAAGAAGAGAAAAAGAAATAAAAAAATGTTTCACTGTTAGTGATCTATTGATAATAACAACAACAACAACAAAACACTCTGCTTATGAGAAAACAAACACTCTGTTTGATTGAGGGGGAAATGTACGGAAAGAAAGGAAGTAGAATTCTGATTCTTAGAGATTTCATTATGTAAGACCCAAGAAAACTGAAACCTCCACTAAATTAAGATTTAGGCTTGCTAAAGTTGCGAATTTTCTCTTTTCAATTTCCCAAGAACACAACAAAAAGCACACACGAATTCAAAGTTGACTTGATTTTCTTTTCTTCCATTGTCTCAACGACCAAGCAATCCGAGCAAAACCCTAGAGGGCAGAGTGTGCAAAGTAATCATATATCTCAAACAACAAAATGGCGGAAATCACATCAGAATCCAGAGGCACTTACCGCAATTTGGAGATTTGAGGCGTTACACGGCAACCAAAACCCGTTTACAAGAAAGAAAACCAACTCCTTGGGAAATTTCCAATTCCCTTTCTCGGGTACTTCACGAAAAATGAATTCACCCTCGAGAAAAGGAAAAAGAAATGGAAAAGAAAATTAAATTATTTCCCCCCAATTCTTGTTTTTATCTAATTCGCCCCCACAGCAAATTCTTGAACACTTTCCAAGTACATTTTTTTTATTTTAAAATTAAATTAATAATTTAATATAATATTAGAGTCCTAATTTCTGATATATATTGATATTTAGATGAAATTATAAGATTCAGCCTTAGAATAAAAGAGTACACAAGAAAATAAATATTAATCATAAATTATGATATTATTTTGATCATAGCAAGCAAAATCACAACATAAAACTCATGAGTTGAATCCCTCCAAACAATCACTCTCTACCTTTCCCACTACTTATTGCAACAATTAAAACTAAACCTTCCATTGATTTTGCAGCTAAGATAACAACTCTACCACAGCCAAACAACTTTGCAGAAAAATCGAAATTCATTTTTTTTTCTATTGATTTTTATTCCCAAATGATGATCAAAGCCTCTCTTAATTCACCTTCCCACAGCTCTTCCTGATCTCCCCTTCAGACCCAGTGAGTGGAGTGATATCACCCATCTTGATCATTCCGGCAACAAAGTCAGAAGTGAAGGTCTTTGGGTTGTTGACGTAGGTTTTAACTGTGGAGTCAGTGGAACCTCCATTGTAGAGAACTTGATCAGAGTGAAGAAGACCCTTTTGGTTGATCAGGTTCTTGTAGTAGTAGTTGTCAAAGGTGGTAGGGGTCTGAAGATCTAGAGGTGCCAGGTTGTTGTCTCCTGAACCAGAAGCACTCGGGCAGCTCGCTTGCCTTGTCTTAGCGAAGGAGCTATCGATGTTGGTGTCGTTGTATATCCTGGCCCTGAAGGAGGTGCATCTCGCTTGGCCTATTGTATGTGCTCCTGCAGGTTGATCCGTATATTAAAACCCGAGATATGATTTTAAAATATGCAATGCCATACTATGTAATTTTTTTATATATCTACCAGATAAAGCCACCATGTCTCGGGTTGAGAGGCCCTGAGCTTGGAACTTAGAGATGAGGTTGCTGAGGCTAGAAGTGGGAGGGGGGATGTTGTTGTTGGCACCAGAGAGGCTAGCTGTTTTGGAATCTCTCCTTCCAAGCTTGACATCCCAGTCGGGCCC
This sequence comes from Vitis riparia, assembly GCF_004353265.1. Taxonomy (NCBI): domain Eukaryota; kingdom Viridiplantae; phylum Streptophyta; class Magnoliopsida; order Vitales; family Vitaceae; genus Vitis; species Vitis riparia. Next base: position 14,115,576 of record NC_048436.1, read on the forward strand.
TCCAAGCTTTCATAAAAACCATGTCAAAGAATGATTAATTCTGGAGTCATGTATGATATATTTTGTAAAAGGAAAAGGCTAGTTAATTATGAACTCACAATCACGACCGAGTCGCGAGCAGCAATGGCTATGATATCGGCACAGGAGACTACACCAGGGCACACGCTCTCCACCTGCGACTTTATGTTATCGATCACATTTAGGCCTCTGATGGAGTTCTTATTGGGGACGGCGGTCTGCTCGCCGGTGAAGGAAGAGGTGTCGTCGAGGAGGAGTGATGCATCGCAGCCCTGTAATTAAACACCAAGCATCAAACAGAGTAAGTATGAATTGGTCATATTAATAACTATAGCTAGCTTGTATCGTTTACTTTGTATGTTAAATTAATGGAGAACAACAGTCTGAAGCATATATTAATTATTAAGATGATTTATTGTGATTTTTTTTTTTTTTTTTAAGTTGAGGACACCTCTTTTAAGCCTGTTGACTTTTTATTTCTTCTCAAGCTGTATCTAGGCCTTGGTCGAGACCATTTCATTGGAAAATTGCGTTTGCAAGCCAGGGTGTTCTAGCAACCAGGCCTTTTCATTTCAAATTTCATTTTCCAGGGCATGGCTAGAAACAAAAAGAATTAGTCCCTAAAAGCATAACAATTTAGTAAGACTATATTTCAAAAACTTAGAAAGGTTAGATAGTAAGTCAACAATGTATATCATGACTTCATGGGTGAATTTAATACTATGCAATATTAAGCTACCAGTGGTTTGAACTATTCTCGTTAAGGACCAATAATGTATATCAGGCTAATCCAAGTTAGATGGTATTTGTTTTTTTACTCAATTCTAAATAGAATCTTAATATTTAATAGTATTAAATATCAGATAGTTTGTTTTTTAGTATTTTATTTCTATTAAGTATTAAAAAGTAAAAAAAAAATTAATATATCATTTTCTATATTTAAAAAAAAACTACATATTTTAATTTTTTTTATTTAATAAAAAAATTTATAATAAATCATAAAAAAATAGAAAAACAAACAACTTAAATTTTAAAATTAAATTACTTTCGATAAAAAGCCAAAAAAATAAACACCACTTTAACCTCGACACCTACATGTCTTGCCTCAAAGATAGGTTTCAAATAACGAGCTACAAACTCTCTCAAACTCACGATTTTAAGGACAAGATACCATGTTAAACTATAAATGCACCTAAAAACATATTAAGAAGCTCTTGACCGGGTCAAGAACGAATCTCGAGGTGAGTTCAAGTGTTTACCTACGACCTTCCCAGCCAATCTGTTTAACCTACACCTCATGCAGAAACTATTCGAGCTACCCCTTTGACCAAAGAAAAAAGTAGTACATGTTTAATGTGAAGGTTGGATGTCGGCAAGGCCCAAGACTCTGGAAAATAAAAAACCCAAGAACAAAAATTAAAACAACAACCTCGTAAAAGACACTCCCAAATTAACCCAAAATTGAGCTAAGAATCCCTATGACCTTATCTAAGATTTTTCTTAGACTTCAAATATGAAACATGCATGACCCAACACTCAGGCCCATACACTAAGAACAAGAAGCTAGAAGGATTACATTGACAAAGCAATCATGGAAGAAGAGACGAAGGAGAGAAGCGCCCATGCGGCGTTCTTTCGAAACCGCCGATTGAACTCCAGACTTCACAGTATCAAAGACCTTAGGACAAGTTTTAGAGTAAAAGTTGGTCGAGAGTTGAGCAGAAGAGCTCCCCGCAAAGAGCGCGAGGACACCCAATGCCACAACAACAATGGAGAAAGAAGAGGAAGCCATAGCACTAATCAGCCAGAAAAGAGAAAAAGAAAAATTTAGGGTTTAAGAGTGGAGTGTGGTGAGCACGAGGCAGTCCAGGTAGGGTTTTATAGAGAGGCGTATGGCCTTTGGCAGATTACCTAATCCTCATGACCAGTAGTGCATGGCCTGGTTGGGATCACATTTCTACGTTTGGAAAAGTAAGCAGGGGGCATTAATTGGTTGATAACGATGAAAAATAGATGTCAATTGGCATCAAGACGCGTTTACGTGAAATGAAGCGGTCGCAATGTTTGATATTCCAGACAAACGCAAAATTTTTCAAATGTGGGCTCCATTGAAATGCATTTAATTTTGTAGGTTTGGTGCAAGACCCCATGCAGATGAGACCTTGTTGAGGTTGATTGACCGTTCAAATAATCAAGAGCTTCTACTTTATTTTACTAAATCAAAATTGATAGTTGGCAGAAAACAGTTTGTTGTTGGTTTTTTTATTTTTGGACTTGGTATGAGAACACGAGAAGATATGAACTTTTGAAATAATTATGGTTTGTTTGGTCATGTTTGCAAGAATAATTCTTAAGAATCAATTTTTGAGAGTAATTTTTTAAAATAGTTCTTCATTGTCTCGTTTTCAAGAATAAGATTACATTGGAGAGGCAATTATAAAAAATCATCCTGCTTGATGTGTTTAGTTCACCTTAAGATGATTTAAAAAATAAAGAAAATTTGTTCTAAAAACGTATTTTAAATTTGAAAATGGTTTCCAGATAGACACTTAGACTTCACATTAAATTATTTCTATCATTTTACGAACGATCATATTGTCGTACTATCGTACTATCTTGTACTCTAATAAGTTTGATAGATCAATTTTTAATTTGTTGTAATCGATTAAATATAACATCTCATAATAATATAGATTTAACTTCTAACTGATATCATTCAAGGTAAGTAGTTATAAATTAATCTTCTAGAAGAATTATATATTTTACGCTAAACAATAAATATTTTCAATTATTTTCAATAAGGTTGGACTGTCTTTTACTTCTTATCGAACTATCTTTTACTTCTTATTGATTATAAAATACTTAAAACTATTCTAAAAAATATTTCATTCAACATTGTACTTAGTACTTAGTTTTGCAAAACCCTAACCAACCAACCACCCACACAAAATAAAAACTTGAAACATGGTGTGAAATGTTGAAAACATTCCAACTACTATGGTGGCTAGCCACCTGCTCCTTTCGACCTCAATTTGTCTAACAAGGGGTGCAGCCAATTTACTCGATGAGTAAGCCTTACTACTACTTATTGAAATTTAGAAGAAGAAAACACATTTGAAAGATGATTGAAACTTAAGCTACTTTGATTGATTTGACAAATTTTTAGCAAGGAAAATTTGGATTAGTCTGTGATTTTCTTAGTAGAATTTTGGAATAAAGACAAACACAAATCATATCATACCACCCAAGTGTGGAGCAACGGAATACCTTTGAGATTTTTTTTCCCTTTTTTCCTTTGGTTTCTTTCATTATCTTTAGGTAAAATGTTTTGGATAGTTTCTTTATTGAATGCCCGTCAATGATGGGACCAAACACAGAGGAGGAAAGGTTCTTGCAAGACCATTCAAATTTCTTCTAGAGAAAGAAGGGATCAAATCAATCCCATTGACATTTGTACACCAAGAGAATCCACTTGAGCCATTACGCTGCATGCCTTAGAAATTTTCTAAAATAGTTTCTACTTTTTGCTTTTGGTCATGGCGCTAGCGTGAATTGGAGTATTACATCGCAAAAAGGTGATGTAATTATAAATGGTTACGTGATTGAAAAGAATCTCATTGCTTTAGAATTCATAAATACTTTTATTGTTTCTATATTTATGTCTTAGTTTTTTTGTACACCTCGTGTTTTTTCTTTTTTATTTATATTTTATTTTTTTAATACTTTCATTCAATTATTCAAATTTAATTTTACATTGGCATTGTTTTCCCAACAAAAAAGTGGGCATTGTTTTCAATTTGTTTGGTTCGGCTAAATTTTGAAAATAAATTAAAAAAATAAAAAACTTACTTTAAATTAATTAAAATTATATATACTTTTCTTAATACTTTCTAAAAATTAAATATAACTTTTATTTAAGTTATATTTCTTTATATCTAAATTTTATTTTTCTTAATATTTTAATTAACTGTTCAAATTTAATCATATATTTTAACAAATTAGATGATAAGTTAAGTATAAGACCAAATTTTCCTACTTTTTACGCGTCAGTTGTTATGTGCCCTTTAAGTTATATTTCTTTATATCAAAATCTTACTTTTTTAAATATTTTTATTTAACGGTCAAAATGTAATCATATATTTTAACGAATCAGATGGTAAGTTGAGTATAAGACCAAATTTTCCTATATTTTTACATCTTTGTCGGCTCAGTTGTTACGTGTCCTTAAAGTTATATTTCTTTATATCTAAATCTTACTTTTTTTAATATTTTAATTTAACGGTCGAAATTTACTCATATATTTTAACAGATCACATGGTAAGTTGAGTATAGTATCAAATTTTCCTACTTTACGGCTCGGTCGGCTCAGTTTTTATGTGCCCCTTCCTTTCTGGTGGCTGGAAAGTAACGTGCAAATTTCTAATTTTGTGGATGTTCATTGTATGCTCAAGAGCAATGGGGCTTAGTCAATTAAGTATTGAAATTTGACCATGATTTTTATATAGTTGTAAGTAGCTGAGTGACACGGTTCAAATTTGAAGATATTGCTCAGTTGACTTGAACTAAACAACAACAACAACAACAACAAAAACAAAAAAGAAAGAAAAAAAAAAATCTAAAATTTTTATTTGATTTATAATAAAAAAAAATATGATAAAAAAATTCACTTAAATTATTTAAAATCTTACATATTTTAAAATATCATATCATTTGTCATTACCCATCAACCATTTCCATTAAATATCACTTTTCACTATTATTTTTCTTTGTTATTATTATTATTATTATTTTTACATTTTTTTCATTATGCGGTGTGTGGTAATTGACTTGTATGTGTATAGTCAATTTTAGGCAGATGGTGATTGAACCACCAGGCCCAATACAGCTATCAATGTGGCGAGACTATCTCCCAAATTTTGACTAGAAGAGAAAAAAAAAATGACATTTTTAAAAATAGTAATTATGATATTGACAAATAACCCCCTTGTTCTCTCTAAAAAAAATTATAATATTAATTTCATATCATATCAAACTTTTGATCTTAAACATTAATTATAGAGAGTGTATAAAACTTTTGATCTTTAAATTGAGTTGAAGGATATGAAATAGTAACGGACAAATATACCCTTTAAGAACACATATAAAATATTTTATAAAATTAAGTTAAATAATTTTTTTTAATAATTTTTTTTCAAAAATACTAAATTAAATAAAAGTGGTTTTCAAAAATATTAAATTAATTTTTTTTTTCAAAAATATTAAATTAATTTTTTTTTCAAAAATATTAAATTAAATAAAACTATTTTAAAAAAATATTAAATTAAATAATTTTTTTAAATAGTTAAATAATTTTTTTTCAATAATTTTTTTTCAAAAATACTAAATTACATAAAAGTGGTTTTCAAAAATATTAAATTAATTTTTTTTTTCAAAAATATTAAATTAAAATTTTTTTTTCAAAAATATTAAATTAAATAATTTTTTTTCAATAATTTTTTTTCAAAAATACTAAATTACATAAAAGTGGTTTTCAAAAATATTAAATTAAAATTTTTTTTTCAAAAATATTAAATTAATTTTTTTTTTCAAAAATATTAAATTTAAATTTTTTTTCAAAAATATTAAATTAAATTTTTTTAAATATTAAATTAAATAAATTTATTTTAAAAAAAATATTAAATTAAATAAAAGTATTTTTAAAAAAATATTAAATTACATAAAAGTATTTTTTAAAAATATTAAATTAAATCAAAAATATTTTTAAAAAATATTAAATTAAATAAAAGTATTTTTCAAAAATATTAATTTTTTTCTCAAAATCAACAAAGGACATTTTTGGAAATATTGAAGGATAATATCTTTCAACTCAATTTCCATACTTTCATTGAGTCTTGGGCTCAATTTGAAGAGTTACACGGACCTTTTGTTAATTTGGGGGCCCATCTACCCCTAAAATATAATTCTCCCAAAGAAAAAAAGGGAAAAGAAAAAAAAAATATAAAAGTTAGGTGGAAGGTTGTATCTACGCATTGATTATTCCATACATGACATTTTCAATATTGCATGTCTCTATCTAAATCATTACTTCCTTTTACTTTAAAGTTAATCTTAAATTATGAAATAATTTATCATATTTTAAAGCTTATTGATTTGTAATCTTCATACATTTAATGGTAAAGTCAATGTTGTCAGAAACTTAATCTAGAAAGATTCTCTCATTGTTATTAAGAAATTATTCGACTTTTGGTCGTGGCAAAGGCCACCATAGTCCATTTTTAGGGCCCAATTTTGACACCAATTAATCAATCACCAATCAAAGTTTATTATTACTATAGATTTATTACTGAATCGATAAGATTTTTATGGCAAAAAATTTGTAATGTGATCCATACGTTGTGATGCATCTTTTTCTCTTTAAGCTTATCTTAAGCCACCTTGACTATATGCAAAGGTAGTATTAACGTTGATGTTAACATGTTATTTAAGAGTTTCATGATAGCATAAAAAATCTTTATAATGGTAAATACAATCTTCATACAGCTATAACTAATTCAAATAAAGAATTCTTGAATGGTAAGTCATTGAAAAAGTATTATTATTATTTATTTTTTATTTTTTAATTTTTTTTGTCATGTGATTAGAAGAATTGATCAAATCATTGGTGAGAAGCAAAGTTGGTTAGAGATATCAATATGTTTTTTTATAATTAAGTTAATTAGTACAAGGAAAAAAAGGGTAATCAATGAATTTATAGACATGAAAAAAAAATCTATTTTTAGCAATTTCATTTGTCTTATTTCAATATCATCATCAATTTTATTCTCATATTTACCTACTCCTTTACTCATTATGTTGAGAGGAACATCTTAACTGAGTGATGCAACTTCACAGATATTGTAAAGACACATCTCCTATAAACTTGACTATTGTATCTTATGTGCTAAAACGTCATTTGGTTATCGCTTCAGACAGCATCAAAAGAGGGAAAATTATTCTTTAAAGATAGCATTCTGCAAATCTCACTTGGAAGGTATTTTGTTTTTTAATTTCTATTGTTTAAAGTTGAATTATTTTTGTATGACTTTTACTGTTGCTAATAATCTCTGAATATTATTCTTCTAAAAGACTTCTAAATTAATGATACTCATAGAGTTAAATGGCTTAGGCATAGTTATATAAACATTAAAGGATGAGCCATAATAATTTTCTAATCTCAATCTTATAATATATCTAGAAAATTTTGATCTCTAAATTAAAGATTCCACGCCATAAATTCTTTTCTTAATTAAACAATTTGTTTATATATGTTGACATTTATGCATATTTAACTTTGAAGTAAATTTCTTATATTCTCTATTAATATCATGATGGAATTAGAAACATCTTAAATTTTTAGATTATAGAGTTTATTGTTTTTGTAAGTTATCATATCCTAAAGCTTATTGATTTGTAATTTTCATACATTTAATGGTAAAGTCAGTGTTGTCGGAAACTTAATCTAGAAAGATTCTCTCATTGTTATTAAGAAATTATTCGACTTTTGGTCGTGGCAAAGGCCACCATAGTCCATTTTTAGGGCCCAATTTTGACACCAATTAATCAATCACCAATCAAAGTTTATTATTACAATAGATTTATTACTGAATCGATAAGATTTTTATGGCAAAAAATTTGTAATGTGATCCATACGTTGTGATGCATCTTTTTCTCTTTAAGCTTATCTTAAGCCACCTTGACTATATGCAAAGGTAGTATTAACGTTGATGTTAACATGTTATTTAAGAGTTTCATGATAGCATAAAAAATCTTTATAAAGGTAAATACAATCTTCATACAACTATAACTAATTCAAATAAAGAATTCTTGAATGGCAAGTCATTGAAAAAGTATTATTATTATTTATTTTTTATTTTTTTTATTTTTTTGTCATGTGATTAGAAGAATTGATCAAATCATTGGTGAGAAGCAAACGTTGGTTAGAGAAATCAATATGTTTTTTTATAGTTAAGTTAATTAGTACAAGGAAAAGAGGTAATAAATGAATTTACAGAGATGAAAAAAAAAAATCTATTTTTTACAATTTCATTTGTCTTATTTCAATATCATCATCAATTTTATTCTCATATTTACCTATTCCTTTACTCATTATGTTAATAGGAACATCTTAACTGAGCGATGCAACTCCATCGATATTGTAAAGACACATCTCTTATAAATTTGACTATTGTATCTTATGTGAGAAAACATCGTTTGGTTATCGCTTCAAACAATATCAAAAGAGAGAAAATTATTCTTTAAAGATAGCATACTACAAATCTCACTTGGCAGGTATTTTGTTTTTTAATTTCTATTGTTTAAAGTTGAATTATTTTTGTACGAATTTTATTGTTGCTAATAGTCTCTAAATATTATTCTTCCAAGAGACTTCTAAATTAATGATACTCGTAAAGTTAAATGGCTTAGACATAGTTATATAAGCATTTTTGTTGAGCATTTATGTTTGATTGATGCCTAAGGCAAAAAAGAATCTAGGTTTAGAACTTAAATCAAATGTTCATATTTAAAAGTAATATTAATCATTCTTTGAAAAGAATTTGTGCTTATTATTGAAATATCATACAATTTAATTGTAGAATCAAATATTCATCATTTTAGTTTTGATTAGATAAATAATAGTACGTGTTATTAAACATGAAATTATACCTTAGAGATATGATTCTTATAGGTGTCAAATTAGCCTAAGTTGAGACATCGTTCTTTGTATTTCTTTTTTCTTCTTTTTTTCTATTTTTTTTTTCTTTTTAAGAAGAGGTCATTGGAAGAAAACTGCTATAAACTCTATTAAAGGATGAGCCATAATAATTTTCTAATCTCAATCTTATTATATATCTAGAAATTTTCGATCTCTAAAAGATTTCATGCCATAAATTCTTTTCTTAATTAAACAATTTGTTTATATATGTTGACATTTATGCATATATAACTTTAAAGTAAAATTTTTATATTCTCTATTAATATCATGATGGAATTAGAAACATCTTAAATTTTTAGATTATAGAGTTTGTTATTTTTGTAAGTTATCATTTTAAGAGTTACACACATTGTAACAATTATTGATACATTACTTAGATATCCACTTACTCTCATTTTTATAAATCCATTGAAGTCTACTCATCCATCTTCAAGTACTTTTTTTAAAAAAAAATATTTATCAAGCATGGATTGATAGAAAATTCAAGAGTTGTTCTGGGTGAAAGTTAATGGCAATATGTTCCATTTGTGAGTGAAACACTAGGTCAACGCTAAGATAAATTGTTCCAATGTTGTAACAGTAAATCACAGGAGTGGTAGGAATGTGGAAATGAATCTCATGAATGAGATTTTGAAGTCAATTTATTTTAGCAGCTAGCAATGGAAACAATTACTCTATATTTGGCTTCGATAGAGAAACGAGTAACAATGAATTACTTTATGGAGCTTGAACTTAATGGATTTGTACCAAGAAAAACAATGTACATTGATGTTAAAGTGTGGTCATTAACATTTCCAGCCTAATTAGAGTTCGAAAAAGCATAAAAAGGCATTAGGAGACTTGCGAAGAAGAAGGTCATGGTGCAAGGTGCCTTTGAGATAGTGAAGGACTCTTTAACAATTGTCTAGTGATTCATTGAGGGACGATGCATAAATTGTGACTGTTTATTCCTAGCAAAGGAAATATCATGTTGAGTAAATGATAAGCATTATAAGGCGGCAACAACTTGGCGATATTGAGAAACATTTTTATAAATGACAGTAATGTGGAGATGAATCTGATCGCTTGGTTTTTTCGTCGTTTATTGGATCAAAACAAAATTTATAACCTAATTCACTATTATAGAGTAGCTTGTACCCGATCAAAAATGGTTTTAGTACAAACTACTGTAGTATATTGATTTTTTAAGTGTCATCCACTAGGATGGATTATTCTTGGTAATTAAGGCTTGAATGGAAGGGTAAGAAATGATTGTGATCAAGTGAAATTGATTTGAAAATTCAGAATAAAAAAAATGAATTTAACAATGGTCTCAAATTGAGAAGAAAAATGAAATGTAAAATAGAATAAAATTAATAGAAGATGAAATTCTCGAAGTTAAAATTTTCTAGAAAACAATTTCCATGGTGAATAGATATTGAGATCTACTTTTCATTAAGTTAGATTGAAAACCTAAATTTTCATCTAAATCGATTTTTTATTTAGCTTTAGGTCTAGATCTAATTTCTCTTCAAATTAGGTCATTTAATCCAAGAGATCAATTCAAATCATATATTCAATTCATTTTAAATTATTTTCCAATGATTCACACAATGCAACTATTCAATCTCATCAAATCTAGCTTTAAGAATTTGATGAATCTACCTAGTTTGCATTGTAGAAATCATCCAAGACAATTTGAAGAGAAAAATCCTCAAAATTCAATTAATCAATCAATTGGATCAAATTACCTGTGTAATTCAAACTCATTTCTCTAATTCACCATAGATCTTGCCTCTAGATTCTCCTTCCTCTGAGAAAAACGAGATTTAGCCACTCATGTTTGACTAGTAAGAAAATGAAGGAAAGTAGAGAATTCTATAGAGAAAGAAAATCTAGAAAATTCTACAATTAGAAATGTCTAAAAGTCCCCTAAATGAGAAAATCAAGTTTTTATTTATAAGTCAAGGTTAAGTGGACACTTGGCATCATTTAAGAGGTCTTATAGAGGCTTATTCACCAAGAAATCTGGAGTTTAGTAATAAAATGGTCATTTCGCACGAGATCCAACAATTTCGCATGATTGTGTGAAATAAAAAATGCAACAACAACAATTTTCGCCTTCTTGAAGCATTTCGCATGATTGTGCGAAAATTTTGCATGATCATGCGAAATCAGCTTTGAGGTTTCCCTTTTGTTTGCAGCAAAAATTCATTCTGACCCATTTCGCATAGTCATGTGAGATTTTCTCATGATCATACGAAATGGAAATATTTAATTTTTCAACTTTTTTTTTGTCATTTCTTCCATTTCTTTCTTTTGAATCCACCTCAATCACCTCCAAATCAACTCCAAATCCCGGTCCAAACTAATTGCATTACTTCTTTCATTATGCATTTGGATCTTCATTAACTTTATTTGTTTTCTTCAATTTGATTCATTTCTTTTGTCACAAATTTATCAAAATCAGACCTTGAAATGACTCTAAAACTTTATAAAACTTGTTAGTAACTCTTGCAAGGGCAACAACATGTTAATTGAGTATTTTAGGCATAATTACTACTCAAAAGATGTAAAACTCATGAGAATTATTATCTAAAATATGCTCTTTTTGAGTAGTAATCAAAATCTCATGAATGAGATTTTGAAGTCAATTTATTTTAGCAGCTAGCAATGAAAACAATTACTCTACATTTGGCTTCAATAGAGAAATGAGTAACAATGCGTTACTTAATGGAGCTTGAACTTAATGGATTTGTACCAAGAAAACAATGTACATCGATGTTAAAGTGCGGTCATTAACATTTCCAGCCCAATTATAGTCCGAAAAAGCATAAAAAGACATTAGGAGACTTATGAAGAAGAAGGTCATGATGCAAGGTGTCTTTGAGATAGCGAAAGACTCTTTAACAATTGTCTAGTGATTCATCGAGGGATGATGCATAAATTGTGACTGCTTATTCCTAGCAAAGGAAATATCATGTTAAGTGAATGATAAGCATTATAAGGCGCCAACAACTTGGCGGTATTGAGAAACATCTGAAGAAGGAGCATCATCAAGCAATGTTAAAGTTTCAGTGGTAGAGAGGGGCTTGGTAACTTCCTTTGCATTTTGCATATAATTTTTCTCCAAAAGATCTCGAATATATTTGTGTTGGGAAAGGAAAAGACCATTGGTAGTTCAAATAGCCTCAACGCCTAAAAAATAATTCATGGATCCAAGATCTTTGAGAGAAAAACAATTAGATAAGGAAGTGATAAATCATTGCATTGTCTATAAATTGTTTCCAGTGACGATGATATTATCAACATAACAAGAAGTTGTAACGCATGTTGTCCTTTACGCATGACGAAAAGAAAAGTGTCTGAGATAGAGTTGATGAAACTATAACTAATGAGAAAGGTGTGTAGTTTATGAAACCATGCAAGTAGAGCTTGGCGAAGTTCATAAATGGCTTTGTTTAATTTACAAATATGATTGGGAAATTGTTTGTTAGCGAAGCCAGGAGGTTGTTGCATGTAGACATCTTTATCAAAGGTGCCTTAAAGAAAGGCGTTATTGATATTGAGTTGACTTAGAAGGATGAACAAGGGACCATGTGTGGTTTCGAAGGAGAGTATCAAATTCATCGCTCATAGCAATACACCAATGAGGATATTGTTGTGCTTGAAGATAAGTAGTTGGTTTAGTAGGGTTGGGTATGGAACGAGAGTTAGAGGTAAGACTGAAAATTTTTTGTTTGAAAATCTGATTTTTAAAGCATGTGACAATGCCTTAGGGTGGTAAGACAGGTGATGGATTTTTGGGTAGGGAATTAGTGAGGATGAAGGGACTTACCATTAGTGATTAAGAGTCAACGAGGCTACTAATTTAGTGTTTAAGATGGGTAAGTTGGCATTAGTGAAGATGTCACTAATTGAAGATGGAGGGCAAAGGGAAAGTATGAGAATAGGAAAGTTAGAGGTAGGGTTGGTTAGTTTAGATGAAGGAATGAGAATTGTGGCCGGAATAGTGGCAAAATCAAGAGATAGCCAAGACTCAAGGAAATGTGTGGTGACTCTTGACTCATGGGAGACCGTATTTTGGTATGAGAATTTGTTTTCTAAAAAAATTACATAACGTGACATATAAGGTTTTCTAGAAACAGGGTTTATAAGAATTATATGGCACAAAATATCCCAAAAAAATACATAGTATGGAGCAGGGTTGAAGTTTGTGATTTGTGTGGGGTTAAATCTAGGGATAACATCAACAATAGAATGTTTTTAGCTTGTTATAATTTGGGATATGTTGAAAAAGTTTCTCAAATGGAGATAAATTATCCAAGATTGGTGCAGGAAGACGAGTGATAGGATATGAGGTTGTTTGGAAAGTTGTAGACCAAAATTTAAAGGGTAAGGAAGAATGATGCAATAGTGTTAGTCCTATCTCAACAACATGGTGATGTCATTGCTTGATTGTACCCACAATTTGTGGAGTGTAAGGTGGAGAAATGAGATGTTGGATGTCATGTTTAGAAAAATGTGGGATTTAAACTTTAAAATTCTCTTCTTTTATCAAAATACATTATGGATATGAGTGCTTGAAATATTTTTCCATAGTTGCCTTTTATTTTTCAGAAACACTAGTGACTTCAAATTTATGTTTCAAGGGATAAAGCCAAGAGTATTTTTTTTTAAAAAAAAAAATCAATGAAAAACACGTAATATTGGTAGTTGTTAACTAGGGTAATCAGAGAAGGTCTCCAAACATTCGTGAAAATTATTTCTAGTGGTCTAGTATTGATAAGAATAGAAACACCAAAGGAGAAACAATGGCTTTTATTGCAAAGGCACGAATTATACACATCAAGGTTTGACATTGTGGAAATAGAAAGAAAATGACTAAAAACAATATTTTTAAGAACTTTGGAATTGGGGTGGCCAAGATAATGATGCCATTGATTTATATGACTTTGGTAGAATAGTAGCATATGGCTAGGGGTTGGAGTGTAGTAGAAGAGGTTTGTCATTCATACAAATTTCCTTTACTTTGACCTTGGACAAGCAAAGCTCCCATTTGTAAATTCTTCACAACAAAGAAAGTGGGAAAAAAATTCAATGGAGATATTATTGTGTTTGCAAAATTGGGAAACATATAACACATTCCTTTTGATGTAAAGAGCACACAAAACATTGTTAAGTTGAAAAATAAAGTTAGGAGTAATAAGCTTAATAGAACCAGTGTGGGAGATGGGAACATTATTATCATCATTGATGATAACGTCATCAACGCCATTATAATCGGAATGAATAGACAAGTTCTGAAAATATTATGTTATGTGGTGTGAGGCATTCGAGTCCATTATCCAGTTGAGGCTGTTGGAGTCATTGGCCATTAAGTGAGCCTATGATTCTAGTGAAAAAGTAAATCGAAAACAACAAGTTTTGGTGAAGTAACCAATCTTGTCACATGGTTGACACACAATTTTGGTTCATAGTACGCTAATTATGGTTGGAAAAATTGGGACGTTTTGTTTGAGATGAGAAATGTCTCGAATGGTTACAATTCATGGTGGTTCCTTGATTCAAGTGCTAATTCCCATAATTGTAGTTGTTGCACCCCTGTCCATTCAAATTGTAACATTTGTTCTTGGCATTAGAGTTCTTTTGATTGAATTGGGCTATTATTTGCACAGTTTCTCATTCAGCAGTGTGCATTTTAAGACTTCGTTCATGATCTTCCAATTTCTCATGTGAAGTTCTTCAAAGGAAATTAGTGTATCTTGGATTCAAACAACAACATTTATTTCTTTGAATTCTTCTCCGAGCCCGTTCAGTACAACAATGACTAAATCATCATCCTCAACAAGGCTTCCAGCAAGTACTAATTCATCAGCAATAGTCTTGACAATTTGCATAAATTCTGCATATATCATGTGTGTCTTTTATGAGTTTGGTAAGAGACTTTTTAAGGTTGAAGATGCGAGATCGTGACCTATTGGCCTATGTCATATGCAGTCGATCCTATGCTTCTTTGGTTGATTCAATAAAAATGATAAGAGGTGCAACTTGATAAGAAACAAATACAAGCATGGCATTAAGGAAAAGGTTGTCTTACATTTTCTAAAGTTTGTTATCTAAATTTACAACATCAATGTCATTCTTCTTGATGGTTATAGGAGGTTCTATCAATGTGCCATTTATATACCTTGTGAGATCATAGCTATTCTATCAAGGTGCCATTTATATACCTTCTAAGATCATAGCTATAGAGCAATGTTAGAAATTGAGTTCGCCAAGTAGGGTAATTGGGACCAGTGAGTTTTACTGGTAGTTGTGATGTTGAGTTAAGAGTCATCAACATGTTCAAAGTTCCTTCGGGAGTGATAACAATAGGAGCTTGATTTGATTTAGTTATATAGGACTTTTCGATCATTGTGGTAAACAAAGAGAAAAAAATTTGAGATATGGAGCAAGAGAGATCAGGTGTGCTTGTTGGAGCAAGGATGCTTTGATACCATGAAAAGATGAAGCACATCAATGGAGGAAAAATTGCTTGTATCCTAATTATTTACAAAGTATATAAAGAGTCGTACAAGGAAACAATGGAGATATTCTATATCCTAACTATGTGTATAATCACAGTTAGAATATACAATCAATGAAAGTTAACATAAACAATATAAGAAAGGTTATAAGTTGGTCTCGTGCATTTCTTCTTAGTCATTATCTTCAGCAAAGAAATATCAAAGATGCTTTTAAAAATTAATTTATCACTAACCTAGGAACAACAAATTGCTTTAATAAAATTTATAAAATATATATAATTATAAGTATAAAACAAATTTTCAAACATGAAATATAAGTTTTAGAATATTAATTTAGTATTATACATCATAAGAAATATAAGTTGTATAAAATCAATTTAGTTTAGTTTTCATCAATTAGGAAATAAGAAATTGAAAATCGAATAGGCTAAATTCATTTCTACATTTCTTAAATCCAATCAAACTTGGTTATAAATCGATCTAATCCATTCTAGTTGTAGAATTTTCCTTTCATTTCATTGTGTTTACTTGGGCAATTTGAAGGAAAAGTTCTTAACACTCATGATAGGTTCGGTTGATGACGTGGTGAGATCTGGGACGTCTAATGGCCAGGGTAGCACAGACATGTGTGCACCCAAGGTCTTCCATTCCCACCTCTCCTACCAAATGCTAAATTCACCGCGCATTTCACCTATTTTTCGCGACCCTCTTCTTCGCTTTCGTCGAAATGTTTACACAGCCTCTTCCGGTGGCGCGTGCATGCGTGTTGTCTCCCGCTGAGATCGAAAGACCAAATGCAGATCCCAGCGGCTCGGAAGCTTCTCTGCTTCAACTTATCCAGGACCACCACCAAACTTCTCTCAAACTCCGCGATGAAACCGGTCAGTTCCTTTTCCTTTCCTGCCTTTTCTTAGCAACCAAACGAAGCAGTCAAGATATCTTCTTTTTTCAATTTAACTAAATTTGAGCTAGGTTTTGATATCTTCAAAACCCTAGGTTTCGAGAATTGAAATTGGGGATTCTGTTTGGATTTTTTTTGAAAACAGAGAAAGCAAAGAAAGATGCAATTAGAACAACGATGAGGGTTTCGGATCTTTTGGTGGATACTGTGAATGGTGGAGTTCAAGAAGCGTTTATTAACGAGAAGCGAATTGAACTCGAAAGCCGAGCATTAACTGCCACCGTCATCCGCTTCGCCAAGCAGACCCATCAATGGCTGGCTGCTTCTCATGCCATCAACACTGCTATAAAGGTTCTTTATCTATACTTCTGAGTATCTTCCATTTCTATTCTAATTTCACTACATTTAGATCTTGCCTTAAAGTTTGCATATTGAGATAAAAGGAAAGTTGTTGTTCAAAGTGACAATGTGACCGAGCATTCCCCGAGGCAAAAGCGTGCCTGACCTCTTGTCCAAAGTCAAAGTGGTGTAGTGATTAGTGAGCCTACCAAGAGGCATGTCACTCGTTAAGCTAAGCATGTAGAGGCCAAGACGAAGGCTTGTTTTGATCGCCCGACCACTAAGAGGATTGAAGCCATGCATGTAGAGGCCAGGACGAAGGCCCGTTTTAATTGCTCAACCATTCCTAAGACCACCAGGCCTACTACCACTCCTCTACATCCATAGGCAGCTTCCCTTACTCTAAGCCCAACACGTCCTCCATCTCTAAGAGTTTGTGATGATGACCCTAGGGTGGACCTATCTCGATCGGAGTTTGGTCAGGAATTCTCTTATGACAAAGGGATTTAGTACTTATAAGCCCAATGCACGATCCATGCGTCTCCTCGATCAATATTATTTTCTCACATTGATGGATTTTCTCCCAAATTTTTATGCCGCTAGTGTATGAGAGTTCTTCTCTATTCTCGAGGATTGGAGAAGGAGGTATCGAGAGCTAAATTTTTCTATCAAAGGACGAGTTGATATTATTTCCACTAAGACCATTGTTGTAGCCTTTGGTTTACCATCATCTGCTCCTCTTGAAGCCCAATTTGCACCTTCGTCACAACCAACCTTTCCGAGGATTGCACGTATACTAGCACCTCGAGATCTCGTTGTCGTTCGCCTATTACTCGCCTTGAGATGCCACAGATCTTATGGTTTGTGCATCAAGTCATTAACACCAACATTTTTCCATTTGGACACTCTACAAAGCGCTCTGGTTCAATCTTATGGGGGTTATATCACATGTACACGGCGAGTGGTGGAGTCCAACTCAACTCATCATGGATACCATCATTTATTTTTTTCAAAAGGTGAAAGAGAAACAATTAGCTTCAACTCAAAGCTATCTCATTCCTTTGTCTCAGTTGCTCTCATACTACTTGCTTCGCTGTGGACACTAGTTACCTGAGTTTGATTGCCGCATGGCTTCTCACACTTATGTTATCAATTAGTGGACTCGAGTGATTCATTCAAGGTCACAGTTGACCACCCATGGCACTAGGCGAAAAAGAGCTTTGCATGTTGTTCCACTTCCATCTACTACAGAGAGCCCGCTTCCACCTACTCCTACTTTTGACACGAGCTTACTAGTGCTTCCTATTCTTTTTCCACCACCTCTTTTGAGTGCCCCAGAGCCTGTTGTTCCTATTTCTACACCAGTAGTACCAGTCTCTAATATCCTTAGACCTTCGCAGCCTCAGGTTGCTGATGCTACCCCGAGTACCTTATCGATCATGGCCCATCTAAACACACTTCAAGAGTTATTTGTGTCCATGGACTCCCGCATTGATGCTTGCTTAAGTAAGATGAAGACTCGGATGGATGACCTCACTTTTTTTGTATAGTAGTTCACTTCTTTGGTTATTCCACTTAGATAGAGAGAAGATTTTGTTACACCAGCTGATACCAACTTAGAGGTTGATGGTGGCACAGAGGTGATTAGTTGAGGCTTTGACACTAGAGCACCGACGGTAGCCCATGAGACCATGCCTATTTTACAGACATCAGGTGATGCTACAGCTAAGATTTTTACCTTGATCATTGATATTGCATATTCTACAGGACAGGTCAATGGTGAGATTTTCATTCGAGTTGCTGACACTGGTGTGGAAATCATCATTAGCGATGACCCCCCTATGATGTAGAATGGTGGTGAGGCTATTACATCTATATTGGAGATCACTGATCAGGCTACTACACCTATGTCGGAGGACATTGACCAAGTAGCCACCCCTGTGTTGGAGGAGATAGATGGAGTTGTTGATCCTATCATTGGCCCTTGATTTTCATTTTTATACATACCTTCTTCGAGATGGTTGTATACACTATGGTATTTTTGGGGCATACTTATGCTCTTATACTTTCTTTTCGAATCTCACCATTTATAGTTTTCTTTATGCATACTTTTGCTATTGATCTTGTTGCTTTTGTGCAAGACCAGTTTATATGAAGTCCTTATAACAAACTTCTCACCCGATGATCTGAAGGTAATATTTCCCTTTTTCCTTTCTTTTGACCCATTATCCTACATATTGGGGACAATGTGTAATTAAGGTTGAGGGAGAAGGTATATTAGCCTTAATTTTTATTTTTTTTAAAAGTTTGCATGCTATCTTTGGTTAGTTAATGAGATTCTTGATTTGCTTTGGTAACTCATGGTTTATTTTGCATGAGAATACTTTAAGGAGTATTATTTCTTTAGAATTTGAGAAGAAATATAGTTAAAGCAAGAGTATTAGTTCACATACCTCATCTTTCTATACCTTTAAGTGCAAAAATAGTTAGGTTGAATCCTTGGAATACCTTCAATTTTTCTTTGATGGTTATTTTCTAGTTAAGACTCAAAGCACACACAAAGCACGTGTACCCTTATGGTATCTTGATTAAGACAATTTCTTTAGCTTGAAAGGAGTTGTTCTTAAGCAGCAAGGGGAGGAGAAAAGAAAAACAAATTGAAAAAAAAAAAATTGAAAATGACTGATTTAAGCTTGAGCAATTATCCTAAGGGTAATTGCCTTATGTCTTCAAGCCTTGGTGCCCAAAACTAACTGGTTAGGAGTCATCGATATCTTGCTCGTTACACAAACTAAACTCAGTCTTGAAAAAATAAAAATAAAAATAAAAATAAAAAGGAATAAATGTTTTGGAAATTCAACCTTGTTCTACCTTGAGCTAGGGTGATAACTAAGGGGTAAGTGGCCTATAAAGGTCCTTAATACCTGGTACCTTGGGTGAAAACTTGGGAGTTGTCGGTGGATCCCTATTGAGCCATATAGAAGGAGATTTCCTAAACTAAGAAAGAAAAATCAAAATAAATTTTCTTCCCTCTTGAACTTAAAGAATGATGAAATTTGAGTTTAAGAAATGTTTTAAGAAAAATACTATGAAAGGACACCAAAATTAAGCACATGAGGTTTAGGTGGAAATAACCAATCAAGGGAAAATCAAGAGACACTAAGGGGAATGCCAAACATTGATGCATATTTTTGTATACGAAGATAAGGCGAGAAAACTAAAAAATTGCATATCTTATGTCATCTTGCTCAATTCTAGGAAATTTGACTACTTAGGTATCTTGTGTGTGAAACATGTTATGTTGAGTCAATATGGTTTCATGAATCTCATTACATATTTTTCATTTTTTTTTTTTTTTTACTTTTTTTATTTGCTAGGGACTAGCAAAGTTTAGGTTGAGGGGGATTGGAGCCAAATTATGTGCTCTAATGACACAAATTCGATATGATTTGTGCACCAAAGGACATTCAAATTACCCAATTTAACCTAAATCAATGCTAAGGCCCTAGTCATGAGTTTAACTTGTACTTTGGCGACTTATCTCAAGTTCAAGGAAAGAAAAAGGTACAAGTTGAATCACTTTAGATTTTGAAGGATCAAGAAATGACTAAATAACGAAATAAGTGAGTCAAGACTTATAGACCATGAGAAAAGGCAAAACGAGGATATCATGAGTTTGGAATATGAGAAATGACCATTATGGAGTAAGAAAGAAGACAAGAAAACATGGGAAATGAGACATGAAGCAAGATTCAGTTGCATAGAAATTTGGAACTCAAAATCTAGTGGAAACATGTACTCTGACTTTGAGGACAAATTTGGAGTAATTCCTAAAAGCCATTTTAGGCATACTATATATCGTTTCGAAGCTCGGGAAGTCAAGAGTCCAACACTTCAAATGGTGTACAAATCAGAGTTGAAATGAAGAAGTTATGGTAATTTGAAGACAACTGTGCAAAGCTCAAGGGTCATTTCGAAATGATTTTGAAATTCAACTTATGACCCCAATTTGATGTTTTGTCAATGCCAATTTCGAATTCACCCACTGTCACTTTGATGTTTTGCCTCCTCTACCTCGACAATTGCATCTAGGGCACTCCATTCGCCCTAAGTGGACCCTACACGACTAGAAATCACCATTTGATTATTTTTTAATCATTTTTTTAGATAATTATTTTTGTAATAAGTGGCCAATGAGAGTTTACCACATGTTAGGTAATTGATGATATTATATAAATTCTCTTAATTCTAGGTTTAAGATATCTTGGATATTTTTTTCCTAAGAGTTTGACATTGAAGGTGGAAGAAGACAAGAACTTTGGGTTGTTTTCCTTTTCTTCTTTATTAAATATATTGTTTTTAGTTTCTTTTTATTCAAATTATAGATTTTTACCCCATTATGAATTGTGAATGTGACATCACCCCCATAAGAGGCTAAGAAGCTAACTTAGGGCTTGAAACATGAAAACCTAAGGGCTAGGAAACCTACACGGACAGTGGGTAAATTATTATAACAATGAAATTAATTATTAGTTGGGTGACAATTTATCAATTTTTTTATTCTATCCTTGTGAGTTAGTCTAGGAAATGATACGGTAGGTTATTACCTAATACTAGTGATTTTTGATAATTTTTTATCATTAGTTATCCTCGTCTTCCCTATCATTATTTGCCCCAAAACAAAGCTATAAGGAGTAGGAAGGATTAAAAAGTCAAATCTTAAACTGGTAATCAATCTCATTCATTTGATGGTTTTAGAAATCTGTTTTAAAAAGGAAAAATTAGGTTTCAGATACAATTTTGATTTATAAAACTCAAGTTGATCGCAAAATGGCCAAGGATCCCAAAACCCTAAGATCACTTTACTTAAGAAACCCTTATTCTCTCTATTTCTATACCTTAAGTTGGATTATGGAAAGCCCCAAACTTGAATCGATTGAATTAAAAATCAATATTCATTTTGTTATTAATTTAGTTTTATTCACTTAATCCCATTTTATAAAAGGTAATACTCAAATTGTTTTTCACTTTAGGATTTAAACAAAAGCATTTCATTTATTCTAGTATTGACAATTTCCATAAGTCAATCCCTAAGGATAATACCCGGAGTACTACAAAGGTCGTAGTGACTCTTTCTCTAGTTTTTCTTAACTAGAGTTGCTATGTAAAAAGGCTAAGTATTTGGTACAACAGATAAGTTCGGTCAATGGTGCACAACACATGGTACTTGGTTTTGTTTGTTGCCCTGTCATTGATATTGCTGGCTTATTAAGGCTTAAAATACAATATAAAAGCCTGATAAGTTCATCAAATATAAGTAGGTCAATAGCAAAATATGAGACTAACAATAAAAAATAAAAAACTCTCAATTTTGATGGAGCCTTCAGTCATATCAAGTGCGCTACTGTCAGTGCCATTATCGATCTTATCGTCGCCTAAATTGGACCATTGATCAACCAGTAGAACTATCAGAAGATGGTATAGGAACAATCCTCAGGTTTTTTCATTAATCTATTCCATAAGGCCCCTCCATATTCTCAAACAAACCCTTGGTGCTAATATCTTGGAATTCAACCCATATTCGTCACCTTATGGCTCATTTGGAATGATTCAAGGATTCAGATGTTTTCTTGTTCCACTTTTGTATGTCAATGATATAAATCTAAGCAAGTCTACTCCCCTGCATTTCACTCTTTTCATCTCATTCAAGCAGTCAGCTTGGCACAAACGGCAACTTTCACATCTTTTTTCTATGCCTTGACATCCACAAACGAATTACATTTTGCCTAACCCCAACTATTGCTTGAATACCTTAAGGCTTCTCTACAATCATGTCACAATTGTGCCCTATACCAGAAGCATCTAGAAACTATGCACCATTGATTATGGTTATCCTCTCCAGGGTACCACAAGATCAAAGTCCTAGAGGATCTCCTAACTTTCCTCACCAAGTTCACATCACATTTTCATTTTCAAGCACCATTTCCAACATATGCATGCCGATGGTATCATACTACCCACAATCTATATCCGCAGCAAATGATAGACTAATCCTTCTGCATTTTAATTTCACTCCTTGGTGATCAGAACTTTGTTCAATTTCATTGCTACTATATTCAAAATGTTGATACATGTCAAGGAAAAGAAGAGAAAAAGAAAATAAAAAATGTTCACTGTTAGTGATCTACTGATAATACAACAACAACAACAACAAAACACTCTGCTTATGAGAAAACAAACACTCTGTTTGATTGAGGGGGAATGTACGGAAAGAAAGGAAGTAGAATTCTGATTCTTAGAGATTTCATTATGTAAGACCCAAGAAAACTGAAACCTCCACTATATTAAGATTTAGGCTTGCTAAAGTTGCGAATTTTCTCTTTTCATTTCCCCAGAACACAACAAAAAGCACACACGAATTCAAAGTTGATTGATTTCTTTTCTTCCATTGTCTCAACGACCAAGCAATCGAGCAAAACCTAGAGGGCAGAGTGTGCAAAGTAATCATATATCTCAAACAACAAAATGGCGGAAATCACATCAGAATCCAGAGGCACTTACCGCATTTGGAGATTTGAGGCGTTACACGGCAACCAAAACCCGTTAACAAGAAAGAAAACTAACTCCTTGAGAAATTTCCAATTCGCTTTCTTGGGTACTTCACGAAAAATGAATTCACCTCGAGAAAGGAAAAAGAAAAGGAAAAGAAAATTAAATTATTTCCCCCCAATTCTTGTTTTTATCTAATTCGCCCCCACAGCAAATTCTTGAACATTTTCCAATTACATCTTTTTTTTATTTTGAAATTAAATTAATAATTTAATATAATATTAGAGTCCTAATTTCTGATATATATTTATATTTAGATGAAATTATAAGATTCGAATAAAAGAGTACACAAGAAGATAAATATTAATCATAAATTATGATATTATTTTGATCATAGCAAGCAAAATCACAACATAAAACTCATGAGTTGAATCCCTCCAAACAATCACTCTCTACCTTTCCCACTGCTCATTGCAACAATTAAAACTAAACCTTCCATTGATTTTGCAGCTAAGATAACAACTCTACCACAGCAAACAACTTTGCAGAAAAATCGAAATTTTTTTTTTTTCTATTGATTTTTATTCCCAAATGATGATCAAAGCCTCTCTTAATTCACCTTCCCACAGCTCTTCCTGATCTCCCCTTCAGACCCAGTGAGAGGAGTGATATCACCCATCTTGATCATTCCAGCAACAAAGTCAGAAGTGAAGGTCTTTGGGTTGTTGACGTAGGTTTTAACTGTGGAGTCAGTGGAACCTCCATTGTAGAGAACTTGATCAGAGTGAAGAAGACCCTTTTGGTTGATCAGGTTCTTGTAGTAGTAGTTGTCAAAGGTGGTAGGGGTCTGAAGATCCAGAGGTGCCAGGTTGTTGTCTCCTGAACCAGAAGCACTCGGGCAGCTCGCTTGCCTTGTCTTAGCGAAGGAGCTATCGATGTTGGTGTCGTTGTATATCCTGGCCCTGAAGGAGGTGCATCTCGCTTGGCCTATTGTATGTGCTCCTGCAGGTTGATCCGTATATTAAAACCCGAGATATGATTTTAAAATATGCAATGCCATACTATGTAATTTTTTTATATATCTACCAGATAAAGCCACCATGTCTCGGGTTGAGAGGCCCTGAGCTTGGAACTTAGAGATGAGGTTGCTGAGGCTAGAAGTGGGAGGGGGATGTTGTTGTTGGCACCAGAGAGGCTAGCTGTTTTGGAATCTCTCCTTCCAAGCTTGACATCCCAGTCGGGCCCTCCAAGCTTTCATAAAAACCGTGTCAAAGAATGATTAATTCTGGAGTCATGTATGATATATTTTGTAAAAGGAAAAGGCTAGTTAATTATGAACTCACAATCACGACCGAGTCGCGAGCAGCAATGGCTATGATATCGGCACAGGAGACTACACCAGGGCACACGCTCTCCACCTGCGACTTTATGTTATCGATCACATTTAGGCCTCTGATGGAGTTCTTATTGGGGACGGCGGTCTGCTCGCCGTGAAGGAAGAGGTGTCGTCGAGGAGAGTGATGCATCGCAGCCCTGTAATTAAACACCAAGCATCAAACAGAGTAAGTATGAATTGGTCATATTAATAACTATAGCTAGCTTGTATCGTTTACTTTCTATGATAAATTAATGGAGAACAACAGTCTGAAGCAGATATTAATTATTAAGATGATTTATTGTGATTTTTTTTTTTTTTAAGTTGAGGACACCTCTTTTAAGCCTGTTGACTTTTTATTTCTTCTCAAGCTGTATCTAGGCCTTGGTAGAGACCATTTCATTGGAAAATTGCGTTTGCAAGCCAGGGTGTTCTAGCAACCAGGCCTTTTCATTTCAAATTTCATTTTCCAGGGCATGGCTAGAAACAAAAAAATTAGTCCCTAAAAGCATAACAATTTAGTAAAACTATATTTCAAAAACTTAGAATGATTAGATAGTAAGTCAACAATGTATATCATGACTTCATGGGTAAATTTAATACTATGCATATTAAGCTACCAATAGTTTGAACTATTCTCATTATGGACCAACAATGTATATCAGGCTAATCCGAGTTAGTCCCGACACCTCACATGTCTTGCCTCAAAGATAGGTTTCAAATAATGATCTACAAACTCACGACTTTAAGGACAAATTTGATACCATGTTAAACTATAAAAGCATATTAAGAAGCTCTTGACCGGGTCAAGAACGAATCTCGAGGTGAGTTCAAGTGTTTAACTACGACCTTCCCAGCCAATCTGTTTAATCTACACCTCATGCGGTAGCTATTCGAGCTACCCCTTTGACCAAAGAAAAAGTAGTACATGTTTAATATGAAGGTTGGATGTCGGCAAGGCCCAAGACTCTGGAAAATAAAAAACCCAAGAACAAAAATTAAAACAACAACCTCGTAAAAGACACTCCCAAATTAACCCAAAATTGAGCTAAGAATCCCTATGACCTTATCTAAGATTTTTTTCTTGGACTTCAAATATGAAACATGCATGACCAACACTCAAGCCCATACACTAAGAACAAGAAGCTAGAAGGATTACATTGACAAAGCAATCATGGAAGAAGAGACGGAGGAGAGAAGCGCCCATGCGGCGTTCTTTCGAAACCGCCGATTGAACTCCAGACTTCACAGTATCAAAGACCTTAGGACAAGTTTTAGAGTAAAAGTTGGTCGAGAGTTGAGCAGAAGAGCTCCCCGCAAAGAGCGCGAGGACACCCAATGCCACAACAACAATGGAGAAAGAAGAGGAAGCCATAGGACTAATCAGCCAAAAAGAGAAAAAGAAAAATTTAGGGTTTAAGAGTGGAGTGTGGTGAGCACAAGGCAGTCCAGGTAGGGTTTTATATAGAGGCGTATGGCCTTTGGCAGATTACCTAATCCTCATGACCAGTAGTGCATGGCCTGGTTGGGATCACATTTCTACGTTTGGAAAAGTAAGCAGGGGGCATTAATTAGTTGAGAACGATGAAAAATAGATGTCAATTAGCATCAAGACGCGTTTACGTGAAATGAAGCGGTCGCAATGTTTGATATTCCAGACAAACGCAAAATTTTTCAAATGTGGGCTCCATTGAAATGCATTTAATTTTGTAGGTTTGGTGAAGACCCCATGCAGATGAGACCTTCTTGAGGTTGATTGACCGATCAAATAATCAAGAGCTTCTACTTTATTTTACTAAAGCAAAATTGATAGTCGGAAAACAGTTTGTTGTTGGTATTTTGATTTTTGGACTTGGTATGAGAACACAAGAAGATATAAACTTTTGAAATAATTATGGTTTGTTTGGTCATGTTTGCAAGAATGATTCTTAGGAATCAATTTTTGAGAGTAATTTTTTAAACATAGTTCTTCGTTGTATCATATTCAAGAATAAGATTACATTGGAGGGGCAATTATAAAAAATCATCTTGCTTGATGTGTTTAGTTCACCTTAAGATGATTTAAAAAATAAAGAAAATTTGTTCTAAAACCATGTTTTAAATTTGAAAACGGTTCCCAAATAGACACTTAGACTTCACATTAAATTATCCTTGTCATTTTAAGTATGATCGTACAGTCGTACTATTGCATTGTTTTGTACTTTAATAAGTTTAATAGATCAATTTTTAATTTGTTGTTATTGATCAAATATAATATCTCATAACAATAAAGATTTAACTTCTAATTGATATTATTCATAATAAGTAGTTATAAATTAATCTTCTAGAAGAATTTTCTATTTTACGCTAAATAATAAATATTTTTAATCATTTTCAATAAGGGTGGACTGTCTTTTACTTCTTATTGATCATAAAATACTTAAAAATTATTCTAAAAAATATTCCATTCAACATTGTACTTAGGAGTTAGGACTTAGTTATTGCAAAACCCTAATCAACCAACCACCCACACAATATAAAACCTTGAAACATGGTGTGAAATGTTGAAAACATTCCAACTACTATGGTGGCTAGCCACCTGCTCCTTTCGACCTCAATTTGTCTAACAAGGGGTGCATCCAATTTACTTGATGAGTAAGCCTTACTACTACCTATTGAAATTTAGAAGAAAAAAAACACATGTGAAAATGATTGAAACTTAAGCTACTTTGATTGATTTGACAAATTTTTAGCCAGGAAAATTTGGATTAGTCTGTGATATTCTTGGTAGATATTTTGGAATAAAGACAAACACAAATCATATCATACCACCCAAGTGTGGAGCAACGGAATACCTTTGAGAATTTTTTTCCTTTTTGTCCTTTGGTTTCTTTCATTATCTTTAGGTAAAATGTTTTGGATAGTTTCTTTATTAAATGCCCGTCAATGATGGGACCAAACACAGAGGAGGAAAGGTTCTTGCAAGACCATTCAAATTTTTTCTAGAGAAAGAATGGATCAAATCAATCCCATAGACATTTGTACACCAAGAGAATCCACTTTTGAGTCATTACGCTGCATGCCTTGGAAATTTTCTAAAATGGTTTCTACTTTTTGCTTTTGGTCATGGCGCTAGCGTGAATTGGAGTAATATACATCGAAAAAAGTGTGATGTAATTATAAATGGTTACGTGATTGAAAAGAATCTCATTGCTTTAGAATTCATAAATACTTTTTATTGTTTTTATATTTATGTCTTAGTTTTTTTTATACACCTCGTGTTTTTTATTTTTTATTTTTATTTTATTTTTTTAAATACTTTCATTCAATTATTCAAATTTAATTTTACATTGGCATTGTTTTCCCAACAAAAAAGTGGGCATTGTTTTCAATTTGTTTGGTCTCGGCTAAATTTTGAAAAAAATAAATAAATAAATAAATAGATTAAAGATAATAAATTATTTTTATCTCCTATTTTAAATTAATTAAAATTATATATACTTTTCTTAATGCTTTCTAAAAAATTAAATATAACTTATATTTAAGTTATATTTCTTTATATCTAAATTTCATTTTTCTTAATATTTTAATTAACTGTTCAAATTTAATCATATATTTTAACAAATTAGATGATAAGTTAAGTATAAGACCAAATTTTCCTACTTTTTACGCGTCAGTTGTTATGTGCCCTTTAAGTTATATTTCTTTATATCAAAATCTTACTTTTTTAAATATTTTTATTCAACGGTCAAAATTTAATCATATATTTTAACGAATCAGATGATAAGTTGAGTATAAGACCAAATTTTCCTATATTTTTACATCTTTGTCGGCTCAGTTGTTACGTGTCCTTAAAGTTATATTTCTTTATATCTAAATCTTACTTTTTTTAATATTTTAATTTAACGGTCGAAATTTACTCATATATTTTAACAGATCACATGGTAAGTTGAGTATAGTATCAAATTTTCCTACTTTACGGCTCCGTCGGCTCAGTTGTTATGTGCCCCTTCCTTTCTGGTGGCTGGAAAGTAACGTGCAAATTTCTAATTTTGTAGATGTTCATTGAATGCTCAAGAGCAATGGGGTTTAGTCAATTAAGTATTGAAATTTGACCATGATTTTTATATAGTTGTAAGTAACTGAGTGACACGGTTCAAATTTGAAGCTATTGCTCAGTTGACTTGAACTAAACAACAACAACAAGAACAAAAAAAAATCTAATTTTTTTTTTATTTATAATAAAAAAAATATGAAAAAAAAATTCACTTAAATTATTTAAAATCTTACATATTTTAAAATATCATATCATTTTTCATTACCCATCAACCATTTGCATTAAATTTCACTTTTCACTATTATTTTTCTTTGTTATTATTATTACTATTATTTTACATTTTTTTCATTCTGCGGCATTGTGTGGTAATTGACTTGTATGTGTATTGTCAATTAAAGCAGATGGTTATTGAACCACCATGGGCCCAATACAGCTATCAATGTGGCGAGACTATCTCCCAAATTTTGACTAGAAGAGAAAAAAAAAATGACATTTTTTAAAATAATAATTATGATATTGACAAATAACCCCCTTGTTTTCTCTAGAAAAAATTATAATATTAATTTCATATCATATCAAATTTTTGATCTTAATCATTAATCATTGAGAATGTATGATAAAATGTTGGTCATTCAATAAAAATATAAACATATGAAAAAATAACTTAAAAAAATAAAAAATAATAAAATTTAAATACAAAATGATGGAATAATATATAAAGTACGAAACCATGAAACCCGGAATATGAAACAATATGACGTATAAAAAATATATATCAAACTTTTGATTTGGGTCATTCAAAATATATAATAATGTGAAAATTATTAAATGATGATATAAACATATGGGATTGTAAAATAATAATAATAATAATCAAAGTATAAAGTAATACCACCATGATATAAACCCATCGAATTATACATGACACCTGGCCCGCACACGTGGCACTGCAGTGCTTTTCAAATAGCATAACGAATTTTGATTTCGCCACAACAGTCAATCTGCATGTGCATGCTCAATTAAAGGCAATTTATGATGGGACCCACCTAACTCAATGCAGCTACCTCTTTGTCTCGTTATCTTCCAAAATTTGACTTGCTTACTATATGGAAAAAGCAAAAAAAAAAAAAAAGTAAATAAATAAATAAAGGGGACATTTTCAAAGTTAGGTATCATGTGATAAAGCTGCTCAATTAATAAAGGGGGATTTTCCATAAAGTAGAAAGAAAAAAAAAATTTAAAGTTAGGTGGAAGGTTGTATCTACGCATTGATTATTCCATACATGACATTTTCAATATTGCATGTCTCTATCTAAATCATAACTTCCTTTTACTTTAAAGTTAATCTTAAATTATAAAATCATTTATCATATTTTAAAGCTTATTGATTTGTAATTTTCATACATTTAATGGTAAAGTCAGTGTTGTCGGAAACTTAATCTAGAAAGATTCTCTCATTGTTATTAAGAAATTATTCGACTTTTGGTCGTGGCAAAGGCCACCATAGTCCATTTTTAGGGCCCAATTTTGACACCAATTAATCAATCACCAATCAAAGTTTATTATTACTATAGATTTATTACTGAATCGATAAGATTTTTATGGCCAAAAATTTGTAATGTGATCCATAAGTTGTGATGCATCTTTTTCTCTTTAAGCTTATCTTAAGCCACCTTGACTATATGCAAAGGTAGTATTAACGTTGATGTTAACATGTTATTTAAGAGCATAAAAAATCTTTATAAAGGTAAATACAATCTTCATACAGCTATAACTAATTGTCAAATCAAGAATTCTTGAATGGTAAGTCATTGAAAAAGTATTATTATTATTATTATTTATTATTTTTTTTTATTTTTTTATTTTTTTTGTCATGTGATTAGAAGAATTGATCAAATCATTGGTGAGAAGCAAAGTTGGTTAGAGATATCAATATGTTTTTTTTTTATAATTAAGTTAATTAGTACAAGGAAAAAAAGGTAATCAATGAATTTACACACATGAAAAAAAAAATCTATTTTTTGCAATTTTATTTGTCTTATTTCAATATCATCATCAATTTTATTCTCATATGTACCTACTCCTTTGCTCATTATGTTGAGCGAAACATCTTAACTGAGCGATGCGACTCCATCGATATTGTAAAGACACATCTCCTATAAACTTGACTATTGTATCTTATATGCTAAAACGTTGTTTGGTTTTCGCTTCAGACAACATCAAAAGAGGGAAAATTATTCTTTAAAGATAGCATATTGCAAATCTCACTTGGAAGGTATCTTGTTTTTTAATTTCTATTGTTTAAAGTTGAATTATTTTTGTATGACTTTTACTGTTGCTAATAATCTCTGAATATTATTCTTCTAAGAGACTTCTAAATTAATGATACTCATAGAGTTAAATGGCTTAGGCATAGTTATATAAACATTTTTGTTGAACATTTATGTTTGATTGATGCATAAGGCAAAAAAGAATCTAGGTTTAGAACTTAAATCAAATGTTCATATTTAAAAGTAATATTAATCATTCCCCGAAAATAAATTGTGCTTGTTATTGAAATATCATACAATTTAATTGTAGAATCAAATATTCATCATTTTAGTTTTGATTAGATAAATAATAGTACGTGTTATTAAACATGAAATTATACCTTAGAGACATGATTCTTATAGGTGTCAAATTAACCTAAGTTGAGACATTGTTCTTTGTATCTTTTTTCTTTTTTTTTTCTATTTTTTTTTTCTTTTTAAGAAGAGGTCATTGGAAGAAAACTGCTATAAACTCTATTAAATGATGAGCCATAATAATTTTCTAATCTCAATCTTATAATATATCTAGAAAATTTTGATCTCTAAATTAAAGATTCCATGCCATAAATTTTTTTCTTAATTAAACAATTTGTTTATATATGTTGACATTTATGCATATTTAACTTTGAAGTAAATTTCTTATATTCTCTATTAATATCATGATGGAATTAGAAACATCTTAAATTTTTAGATTATAGAGTTTATTATTTTTGTAAGTTATCATATCCTAAAGCTTATTGATTTGTAATTTTCATACATTTAATGGTAAAGTCAGTGTTGTTGGAAACTTAATCTAGAAAGATTCTCTCATTGTTATAAAGAAATTATTCGACTTTTGGTTGTGGCAAAGGCCACCATAGTCCATTTTTAGGGCCCAATTTTGACACCAATTAATCAATCACCAATCAAAGTTTATTATTACTATATATTTATTACTGAATCGATAAGATTTTTATGGCCAAAAATTTGTAATGTGATCCATACGTTGTGATGCATCTTTTTCACTTTAAGCTTATCTTAAGCCACCTTGACTATATGCAAAGGTAGTATTAACGTTGATGTTAACATGTTATTTAAGAGTTTCATGATAGCATAAAAAATATTTACAAAGGTAAATACAATCGTCATACAGCTATAACCAATTGTCAAATCAAGAATTCTTGAATGGTAAGTCATTGAAAAAGTATTGTATTTATTATTTATTATTTTTTATTTTTTATTTTTTTGTCATGTGATTAGAAGAATTGATCAAATCATTGGTGAGGAGCAAATGTTGGTTAGAGATATCAATATGTTTTTGGGTCTTGCTACGGTACCGAAAAGCACTTTTCGGTACCATACCCACTTTTTTGGGCTAATAGGGTAGAGACACATGGCATGTTAAATTAAAAAAAAAAAAAAACAAAAAAAACAAAACTACTTCTTCAGGTCACCCAACCGGTTGCCATGGGAAATAATCCCATGCAACACACATTGTTACATTTATTACATTAACCAATTATAAATTTGTTTAATGTAATTATTTTGTTTAGGAATTTTTTTTTATGAAACAGAAAAATAAAGAAAATTTTGAAAAAATAAATTACAGTTTATTTATTTTTGTACTATAAAGTGATTAAACCCCACATAAAAATTAAACTTAAAATAAATAAATAAAATTATAAAGAATTTGGTGATATAATTTATAAATTAAGGAAAAGTAAATTTAATTTATTTTAACATCAAATAATTTGTTGACAAAAATTTGACGAATATTTGAAGTGTGAAAAGTAATATAATTGGTTTATGAAGTTAAAAAAATGGGAAAACTAGAACCAAATTTTATAAAATATATATTAAATTAAAATTAAATTAGTTGTGTACTAATTATTAATTGAGAATATATGATTAAATTATTTCTTAGCTTTTCAAAAAAATTGGTTGAAATATTGAAAATACGAAAAAGGTATAATTACTAATAATATGGAAATCCAAACCCCTCACATATTTTTTCGGTAAATTTCCATTTTGAATTTTTCGATCCATTTCACACCCTCAAAATGTATTGAATTTTTAGTATTTTTGGATTTGGATTTTTTCAGAAATCATTTGACCACCTCCTAAGTGTAATGAACTTATTTAAACAATATCCAAGCCATATTAAGTTCCAAAAAAGTTTAAAAACTTCAAACAAGTGGAGAATCGGGAGGGTACGAAGCATATGAGAATTCCTCACATTCTTCGTACCCTTGTGAATTTTTTAGTATTTTTGGATTTGAATTTTTCCGGATATCATTCGATCACCTCCTAAGTGTAACAAACTAATTTAACAACATCCAAGCCATATGATGTCCCAAAAAATTTTAAAAAGTCCAAAGAAGTGGAGAATTGGGAGGGTACGAAGAATGCGAGGAATCTCACATTCTTCGTACCCTTGTGAATTTTTGAGTATTTTTGGATTTGGATTTTTCTGAAATCATTTCACCACCTCCTAAGTGTAATGAACCTATTTAAACAATATCCAAGTCATATGAAGTCCAAAAAATTTTAAAAACTTCAAACAAATGGAAAATTGGGATGGTATGAAGAATGTGAGAATTCCTCACATTCTTCGTACCCTTTTGAAATTTTTAGTATTTTTCAATTTGAATTTTTCTGGATATCATTTGACCACCTTCTATGTGTAACAAATCTATTTAAACAACATCCAAACCATATGATGTCCCAAAACATTTTCAAAACTCCAATGAAGTGGAGAATTGGGAGGGTACGAAGAATGTGAGGAATCCTCACATTCTTCGTACTCTTGTGAATTTTTTAGTATTTTGGATTTGGATTTTTTCGGAAATCATTTGACCACTTCCTAAGTGTAACGAACCTATTTAAACAATACCCAAGCCATATGATGTCCCAAAAAATTTTAAAAAGTCGAAAGAAGTGGAGAATTGGGAGGGTACGAAGAATGTGAGGATTCCTTACATTCTTTGTACCCTTGTGAATTTTTGAGTATTTTTGGATTTGGATTTTTCCATAAATCATTTCACCACCTCCTAAGTGTAATGAACCTATTTAAACAATATCCAAGCCATATGAAGTCCCAAAAAATTTTAAAAACTTCAAACAAGTAGAGAATTGGGAGGGTACAAAGAATGTGAGAATTCCTCACATTCTTCGTACCCTTGTGAATTTTTGAGTATTTTTGGATTTGGATTTTTCCATAAATCATTTCACCTCCTCCTAAGTGTAATGAACGTATTTAAACAATATCCAAGCCATATGAAGTCCCAAAAAATTTTAAAAACTTCAAACAAGTAGAGAATTGGGAGGGTACGAAGAATGTGAGAATTCCTCACATTCTTCCTACCCTTTTGAAATTTTTAGTATTTTTGGATTTGGATTTTTCCGGATATCATTTAACCACCTCCCAAGTGTAACAAACCTATTTAAACAACATCCAAACCATATGATGCCTCAAAAAATTTTAAAAACTCCAAACAAGTGGAGAATTGGGAAGATAAGAAGAATGTGAGGATTCTTCACATTCTTCGTACCCCTGTGAATTTTTTAGTATTTTTGGATTTGAATTTTTCCGGAAATCATTTCACCACCTCCTAAGTGTAATGAACCTATTTAAACAATATCCAAGCTATATGAAGTCCCAAAAAATTTTAAAAACTCCAAAGAAGTGGAGAATTGGGAGGGTACGAACAATGTGAGAATCCTCACATTCTTCGTACCCTTGTGAAATTTCTAGTATTTTTGGATTTAGATTTTTACGGATATCATTTGACCACCTTTTAAGTGTAATGAACCTATTTAAATAACATCCAAACCATTTGATGTCCCTAAAAATTTTTAAAACTCCAAAGAAGTGGAGAATTGGGAGGGTACGAAGAATGTGAGGATTCCTCACATTCTTCGTACTCTTGTGAATTTTTTAGTATTTTTGGATTTGGATTTTTTCGAAAATAATTTCACCACGTCCTAAGTGTAAGGAACCTATTTAAACAATACCCAAGCCATATGATGTCCCAAAAAATTTAAAAAACTCCAAAGAAGTGGAGAATATGGAAGGTACGAACAATGTGAGGATTCTTCACATTCTACGTACCCTTGTGAATTTTTTAGTATTTTTGGATTTGAATTTTTCCGGAAATCATTTCACCACTTCCTAAGTGTAACGAACCTATTTAAACAATACTCAAGCCATATGATGTCCTAAAAATTTAAAAAACTTCAAAGAAGTGGAGAATTGGGAGGGTACGAAGAATGTGAGGATTCTTCACATTCTTCGTACCCCTGTGAATTTTTTAGTATTTTTGGATTTGAATTTTTCCGGAAATCATTTCACCACCTTCTAAGTGTAACGAACCTATTTAAACAACATCCAAACCATATGATGTCCCAAAAAATTTAAAAAACTCCAAAGAAGTGGAGAATATGGAAGGTACGAACAATGTGAGGATTCCTCACATTCTACATACCCTTGTGAATTTTTTAGTATTTTTGGATTTGAATTTTTCTGGAAATCATTTCACCACTTCCTAAGTGTAACGAACCTATTTAAACAATACCCAAGCCATATGATGTCCCAAAAAATTTTAAAAACTCCAAAGAAGTGGAGAATTGGGAGGATACGAAGAATGTGAGGATTCCTCACATTCTTCGTACCCTTGTGAATGTTTTAGTATTTTTGGATTTAGATTTTTCCGGAAATCATTTCACCACCTCCCAAAATTGTATAGACCTTCACTTCTTATTCATCACAATGTATGAGGATGTCATGATTACTCAATAGATGATTGTTCGAGCATTACAAGATCACAATTCGAAGACTTGAAGTTGGATTAAGAGGTTTCTAATGCTTATAATATTTAGTTTGTGTAAATGTATTTTAAATATGGCTGAGTAAACATTCAGCTATACTCATCCCTATACATACATTTTCAATTATAAAATTCATATCACTTACACCAAACAAATTTTATTCCCTATGCATATACTACATGATAGAGTTGACCACCATGTTATTCGAGTGTGATTGCATTGACCATCGTCTTTAACATTATTCCCATTGGATTATCCCTACCTTGTGTGCTACTGTTTTTGAACTTCCGTGTTAGGAGGACACAAATTCCACCTTAAGGCCTTCAATTTGACCTTTATTATTAACGCACCTTCTCATAAAATATATAACCACTTGCACGCAACTAAAGGTTGGGTTATATGGAAGTTCGTTTACCACAATGATGTCCCTTCAAAGAAAGAGCAATTACATGTAGCAAAATACCAAATGGCCTATCAATACACGAATCTATGGAGGAATCCAAACAAATTACAACTTACACAATGAAATATGAACCGGTCGACCGGTTATATTCTACCAGTTGGCTACTTATCTCAACCGGTAGCCACTGCCCCTTTGACAATGCAGCAACCAAAAGGGGCAGTGGCTACCGGTTGAGATAAGTATGCAACCGGTAGAATATAACCAGTCGATCGGTTCATATACTACATTTTGTTTTCATTTAGGTATGTGATATGGCGATGAGATCAAGACAAATGACTTCTCTTTGTTACTATTCCCAACATAGATCAAGACATAGGCTTACCCACAGACAAGCTCACATCAAACACCAAACAAAAGTAATGTGATCCTTAAAAAACCTAACCTTATCATGTATAGATCTCAAAAGAGTTGCATAATCACGAACCAAGGCCTTAACAACCAAGGTCTCCACGTTAACTTTTGCTTATGCCTCGCACCCTAATATGACTCTTCATAATAAACTTGCTTCGGCAAGCTCAACATCTATA
Organism: Vitis riparia; assembly: GCF_004353265.1. Classification (NCBI taxonomy): domain Eukaryota; kingdom Viridiplantae; phylum Streptophyta; class Magnoliopsida; order Vitales; family Vitaceae; genus Vitis; species Vitis riparia. Next base: position 14,152,160 of record NC_048436.1, read on the forward strand.
GAAAACTACTTCACTATAGATAATCCATAAAAAACAAACAACTTAACCTTTGAAGTTTGGTCCTTCAAATAGAGGACCAAGACAAGAAACAAGCACTCAAATAATCATCATTTCTAGTTACCCTTGTCCTTAAAAATAACATCCACTCTTCAAACTCTTTATCTAATAAGAAGCGAAGGTTAAAGGGCAATGAAGTTGACACAAACAGACTATCCCAAAGTACTACCCTCCAACCATCCAACCTTGAGGCCTTCCCAAATAAAAGGTAGTATTGTTCACCCAATATGACTAAACTACCTAATCCCTAAGGAACTAGTCACAAGTATACTTTCCCTTTTGGAGGCCTATAAAAAGGGTAAAATCCTTAGACGATTATCAAGACTAGTTAAACTTAATGTCCCACAACTTGCCCACAAATATTTTGGAAAACATTGTAACTTTGATTGAGACAAGCTTCCATACAAATTACAACTTGAGAAAATAAAATGCCAAAGATATTGTTCAATTAGAAAATTGGGAAAATAATAAAATGAAGTACCTCTTCTAATTCAATGTTCATGTGTTGCTAAGGTTACCATATTCATTTAGAAGCATAAATGAGAAAGTTAGAGATGACAACTCACAAATGCAGAACCTCTCAAATACATATATGAACACTCCTTTAGAAGCATCAAATTGTGATAGTTAAAATAGGCCAAATCATAACTAGAGTACCTTTGAAATACACACACACTGAGCAAAGGAGGCAAAAAGAAATGGATTGAAAGTTCTCTTGCTACAAGCAAAGCATAGAGCAATGTTGGCATAGAGCAATGTTGGCATAGAGCAATCACAGATATGCCTTGCCATCTTCGTGGAATCCCTAAGATTTCAGAATTTAATAACATTCCCCATGTTCCCTTCAGCTTAGGACACTACTTTTAACTGTACATGACTGTCATTTTCTGAATTACGGTAAGCATCTCTTGTTTTGCTTTGTTTTCGTTTCCTTTCAATTGGGCACACGAGGACATGAAACGACATTGTTTCTTGTCTGACTTGTTGGGTTCCAAGGGAAGGCAATTTTGTCCTTGCCATGTAGTAAGTGTTGACCCCACTGATTCACAATCATTTGTTTGGCATGGCCAAATTGAAAAATACCAAAGAAATTTTACACATCAATCAAATTGCGATGGTTCTCTGGCACATAAATAAAAGGGGGGCAATAAGAGATACATTAAGCATGCACATTGTTTTCTAATTTTTTTAAAGAAAAATATAAATAAAGAATGAAGTTGATGACCATAGTTGCTACAAATGCCTGTTAGGCAATCTGGTATTGTGAGGAGTGTTCGGTTTCATTGTGACCAATCAGGAAAGAGTTCAGTTGTAGTAAATTTTGTGAAACTTTTCACCTGTAGTGGTATTTGTGATGGTGTAGTCAAGGCGGTGGCGCTGATAGACCGAAGTAACAGTGATCATGGAATTAATGCGTGAATTTACATTAAACGTTGTTCAATCTTAAAGATCGATTTGAGTTCATAGAACCTACAGGCATTTACTTGGCTACCAGCATATCCCAAATTGGGCTTCAGAAGTTAATGCATTTATAGTTATTCAATGAGCCATTTATACATTAGTAATGCACAACACGAAAAGTGAGGACTAATCACATCATCAGAATGATACTCAATTCCTGGTTGTGATTTGACAAATATCAATATGCTCAATTTCTTGATCAGGGATATACTTCAATTCTGAGTCTAGGTGTAGAGCAACTTCTTGTTATTTCTTTGATGATTCCCTCAATGCCTTGGGCACAACTTCCATGGAAAAATGATAGAGAAAACAAGGAACAAATAAAAGCATTCCTCTGTCTCACTGTCATAAAATATGTTAACTCTTCACCTGTTGGAGTAGATTAGCATTCTCCACTGAAAGGACCAAAACTATCCATCCTACCATGTAAGATAGTTTCTAGATATGGTTGGTTTGCTTGGGGACTTTAATGAATCACCTTAGTTTATGTTACTAATACCTTAGTTTATGTTACTAATATCTTCGCTCTTTCTATACATAAATTATGTAAGTTGTCCACCCACACAAGGGACCAAGACTATTCCTATTTTTAAGTCAGTTTCAGAGAGGGGAAGGGGAAGGGGAAAAGGGATGATGGAGGACATGATCTTAACATTTTGCTGGTATGCACTCTTGAAAAGTATATTACACTGTTTATTGTGCTGGTGCTTCTAGATTATTTCCACATATTGGATATTGAGGAATCTTGAACGTATAGACATCACAAAAATTTTGCTTTATTGGTAAAATTTTGGAGGGAATTGAGGTGGATCCTGTGCTTAGTGCGGGCATTAATTCTGGTTAGCCCAATGGTTCCCCTAATCGGGTTTTGATGATAACAAACCATGGTTAAGTGACTTATTGTTTTAAATGTTTAAGAATCTCAGGTATAAACTCGAAAATTCATCAAAGAACCAAATTGATACATGATCGAGACGCTTGGAAGACTTGACATCATAGGAAATGAATGTAAGATGATTTACAAGCGTGCACTAAGAATATGTAAGTGATGGTTTTAATGCACTAAGGAAGAAATTGAGAGCTTTTTGATCAAGAACAAGTATGTAGGCTTTGAATGCAATTGTTCTCTTAGTCATAAATGAAGTGGAGCTATCAATTTTTAGGTTTCTAAGCTTGGGAGTCAAAAACAACAAAAGACAACCTCGTCCGGTCGTTCTGCAAAAGGCAACAGCAAAATGTTGGAGCATTTAATGCATGACAGGTTATCGTTGCCTCGACCGGACCTCGACCTAGAAGGGTGTGAACCTTAACCGAGAAGAGATAGTGTTTTTGACACTTCTCGATCGGTCTTCGATCGGACAGCGTAAACCGGTCGACCGGTTACAGATAGACTCGACCGGTTGAGCTTTTTGGCCCCGAAAACCTTCCTTTTGCAATTCCTTTCTTTTATACTACTTAGGCAAGGTCTTTATGTGAATTAATATGCCACTTTTGAATCAATTTGCCTTAGGTATGTTTGATAAAACTCGGGTTTTAAAGAACCTTGGTTATCTAGGAGAGAAGAAATCTCCCCCTCAAACCAAACATGGATTAATTAAAGCGAAAATTTTAAATGACATGCAAAATAAAATTTCTATAGGAGACAATGTGAATTCTGAAAATATCATATCATATATAATAATATCGCATATACACAAAACAAGACTAATGATATGGAAATGTCATGCATGTGTGTGCCCCCTACATCCTAAAATTTCTCCCCCTTTGGCAACATAAAAAAGAAAAGGGGGAGGGGGGGGGGGGGTCTCGAAGATATCAAAGCGGAGGTGGAGGAAACACTAAGCGAAGGTAGGCCAACATCTCCTCATGCTGCTGATCCATACGCTCCTCAAGACGCCCAAGTCTCTGATCGAGATGCTCAAACTGCGATGTGAAGCCGGTCTGATACTCCTCTATGCGATCCTCCATAGAGTGGAAACGAGTATCATTGACGACTGCAAGCTCCTCCATACGAGTCCCGAGAGAACTGATCTGAGCGGATAAATCCATCCAAGGCGCATGATCAGGTGCGTGAGGTGCTTGAAATGGTATCTCTGCGTGAGAAGGCTCAGTGAAGAATGACTCAGATGGTCCAGCTGTGTATGCCGGCTCAGATATCATCGGCTCAAGAGGAGGAATGTCACACTCAGGCATGCTTTGCTCAAAGTCCCTCTAGGGTCTAGCCCACCCTCCATCTCTTGAATCTCGGCCTCTTCCTCATCTCCGAGATGCATCTATCCCTGCCCCTAGTCCTGTGCCGGTGGTCGCTCAGCTCTCCTGATCCAAGAGCCATCAGGGGCCTTCTCAAACTTCATTCGCCCCAGAGATTGCTCGTTATATGTGTCATACGTGGTTGGGGCCTCTAAATCTGTCTCGCGGCTCAAGTCAACCCCGACATCCTTGAATACTCTTGTGAGGAAGCGACCATAGGGGAGCACGCGGGTCTTGCTCTCATAGCAAGATATCATATGCATCATCATCAGGTACCTGACATGAATCCGTCTCCCTGTCAAAATGGAATCCACTATGAAAGCCTCGAGGTAGGATACCTCATCTCGATGTCCGCCACGTGGCAACAGAATGGAGCAGACCGTGTGATGCAGGATACGACTGATCACTGTCAGGCTATGTGCAGAGGGTTTGCCCATCCCCTGGCCATTGGCAAGTCCACACAGCCTCTGAATAACCTCTCTGGGCTCAAATCCCGGCACCATGGGCCACACCTTGGACTCATACACCCTCAGTCCAACTGATGGTATATCGAAAATCCGGCAAATGCTCTCTGGACTCAAGGTGATCTCAACTCCTCTGACAGTGGAAGTGATCGGTCCTCCAACCCCGTAGGTCACCCGTGAGTAGAAAGCACGAATCAGAGTCGGGAAGATAGGCTCCGAAATAGTCACCACTGGTAGCCATCTCATCTGTCCAAATAACTCCTCAAATCGAAAGTACTTAAGCTGGGAGAAATTGATGCTTCTCCCTGGAACAACTTTCCTCTGGGCGAATTTTTGTTTATATCTTTGGTAGTCTTCGACAGAGCCGAAAATAGCAGTGTCGTACCTCGCCTTTCGGCGAGCCTTGGACTGATCTGGCTGAGATGGCTCAGCAGGGCGCTTGCCCTGAGCCCTGGAAGCGGCTGACTCTCTCCTAGGTGCCATCCGAAAGGCTGAGATGAAGGAGACGAGGCTGAAGAGAGGGATGCACACACACCTGAAAGCCCTCAAGTGCGGGAAGACACTGATGCAGGATCTGACGCGCGAACTGAGGAGGAAATCGCCCAAATGAGAAGCCCTGGGTCCCAAAATCCAAAACCCTAGCCTCCAAAATCCAATCTGTACCTCTCAGAAGGCTATAATGGCGTCAAAAATCCCTCGAGGGCAGCTGGAACGGCACAAGGGTTGAAGAACTAGAAGAAATGAGTGAGAAACTGAGGTGCGGGAGGTTCTTTAAATTCTCAGCCCCGACAAACCGGTCGACCGGTTCATAAATCGGTCGACCGCTTGGTCACGGTCAACGCGGTCAACGCTTCGATTTTTGTGCATTTCCTTGTCTCGTGATCCTCTCCCTGCCCTTTTTAGCTAAAATACACAGAATACCCTCAAACCATGTTCAAACTTACAAAAAGAGGGAAAAAAAAAAAAGAAAAGGAAAAGAAAAATTATGCTCTATGCTAGCTTACGTCTTAAGCAGGAGATGAACATTGAAAATTATGCTCCATGTTAAACTAAGTGCATCCCTTTGCATCGTCTATGTTGATCAAGTGAGTCACTGTACGCTATGCGCCCATATAAGAACATATGCAAGGAAACAAATGGAATGGGTTTCATAACAGGTCTTACATTTTTCTGAAATTAAATAGAATAAGAAGTGAAATAAGCGAAAAAGAGAGATGGGGCAAGAGAGAGAGAGAGAGACATATTACATTTCTCTTAAATTAATATAATAAGAAGCAAGGGAACTGAAGGGAAATGGAGGGAGGAAGAGAAAATAATAGGTTTTACGAGAGGAAGAGAGGAGGGAGGGACAAAGAGACGTACAAAACTGCCACTGCACATAGAATACCATGAAAACTCCTACTTGTCACTCTTTGGCTAAGACATCAGCAAATTGTTCTACCAAACCTTAGGTGAAGACATCAGCAAGTTGCTCTGCAGTTGGTGGGTGGAAAAGGAATACAAGAGACCAAAATTTTGCTTCTTGATGAAATAGCAATCCACCTTTATATGTTTGTTTCTGTTATTATTCATGCAATAAAAACAAACATTATTTTAGAATTCTGTTGTGGATTTCTACATTTTTTTCCTTCCTTGCTGTTGTATCATAATTTTAGGGCAATCAATGACATTAGGGTGAGTACAAAACATCAAATTAGATATTTTAAAACTGAGGAACTCATTAGCTGCATGGCTCTTCATGAAGGAGGTTTTAGGTGCATCATGTTGTATCCAACTCCAAACTTGTTGCCATCACATCTAATTTGTTTGTACCAAGACATGCACTCATGCCACAGGGTGGGGAGGGTGATACAGTTCTTGAGTTGAATTCAGATAAATCATATTGGCAATCAAGTTCTACAACTCGACAAAATAACTTAAATTGTCCATATATTATTAGCTCATTCCAGCAAAGCATTAAAATTGTAAATGAAAAGAAAAACATGTAGTGATGAAGGGAAAAAACCATATCCATGTGTATGAGGGAATTAAATAAATCAAACAATAGCTAGAGGTTTTACATACTAGCCGACGAGTTTCTTCAGTTTTGGAGCAAATCTTCTCTTCCCTTGACCAAGTCCATGTACAATGGAGGAAGTTGCTCCACCAGAGGAATAACTTGCTTCATTATGGGAGGGCTAAGGTTCTCTAATTGCTTCAAAGTCATCTCTGCCTGAAAGTGTTCATAAGAAAGAAATCAGTTACCTGTTTTAGTAATTCATTGAAAGAGAGTATTAGGTAGTATGGTGCATGAACTCCAGCATCTGGGATATGTAAAAAAAAAAAAAAAAACAATAATACACATCGCACCTTAAGAATTGAGGACAACAACATATGACTCTGATGTGATGGTTCAAAACAAATAACAAATGCAAAAGTAAACTGGGATGGACAGGAGAGAGAAGTATCGCCTTCTATATACCTCCAAGGATGGTGGAGTCTGTTATTCATATTAGCAAGCCCCCATCAGAGGAGGATAAGCTTAATCATTATTTTAGCAGTCCAGTATTTCTATGTATTTCCCTTTTGTGCGAAATTCGCACAACACCTTGAAATTCGCACAACACCTCCAGGTCGCACAACACCTTCCAAATTCGCACAGCCCATGCGTGGTGCGAATTTTCCTCTGTTTTTGCGGACTCCACTTTAGATATTTTCTTATGTATTTTTGATGTAATTTCCTTTCTTATCCTTGTAACTAACCAATCACAAGCTTTGCTTTTGTAAAGACTATATAAGGGGTGGAAATCACCTCTCGAACAACTAACATATATGTTATGTTTTACACTTAGTGAAATACAGAGCTCTCTCGTTTTCCTTTTCTTTTTACTATTTTCTTTTTCTCGGAAGCCAAACAACCTCTGAGGATGTTTCCCAGAGGATGAGAGGCTAAACTTATAGTTTCTTGGAGTGAAGGAAGCTAGGTGAAAAGTCCAGATGCAAAGGTGGAAAACTCCCGTGCATTAAATACAGGTAGTTGGAGTTCATAAATGGCTTCTAAATCCAAAGTTTTGCTTTAAATCTCTTAGAATCACTTTGAATGGCCAATACATGGTAAGCTTCAGGTCTCTGTGGATGCTTATTGCTAGATCCATATCAGTCCATTAGTTATCATGTACGAGCCATTGGGAAAGTGGTTCAAGGTGAAGACCCATAGTGTCTAAGCCATTAATGGACCTTGACTACCATTTCTATTGACTTTTTATGGATTAAATCTTCATTGTTAAACCTATACCGGTTCGGGAATAACTATAGGTTAAATCCCCAATGCGAGGAGAAAAATCCGGAAATTTTCCACTTTGCATTCTGAACTTGATCCTAGCAATCCTTAGCTCCGAGAGACTTTCTTTCTTCCTTTTTTAATTAGTTTATGTTATTTAGTTTCAAACACTTTCAAAACAATTTTATTTCTTTTAAACTTTAAGTTTTGATAAAGGAAATCATTAAATTCAATTTCTAATCTTGAGTATATCACTGGTAGAATGAAAACCCATCCCAGAGTTCGACCCTAGAGCCACTATACTATAGTGCTTTGCCGCTAGTATGAGGTCATAGTTTTATAATGTTTTTTATTTAATGACCTGACTGGATTTACAAGGAATCATTCTCATATCTAGTTTCCCTCCTTTGAAAACTAATCAAAATGTGTTTGCATGGTGCATGCAGTATAGTCCAGCAAGACCCTTTCCTTATCACTGGACAACTCCATGTTAAACCCAGACACCAGCAAGTTTAGCAGATAAAAAATTGAACCAGAATGTAGCTGAATTTGAAGTCAAGAAGTTGATTTAACTTATAGTAGCTGGATTCATAAAAGAAGTCAAGTTTCTGATCTGGATGGCAGGTATAGTATTGGTGCTGAGAGAAATCAAAAGTGGCAAATTCGATGAATTACATGGACCTGAACAAGGTGAGTCTTAGCAACAACTTTCCCTTACCACAAATAGACTGATTGATACATTCCACAACCAAGTATCAACAACTCTCATTCTTGGATGCTTCCGTTAGATATAACAAATGCCAATGCACTCAAATGTCCAAAGAGACTGCTATTATCATTGAAAGAGGCTATATTGCCACATTGTCATGCCTTGGTTCTAGAAAACATAGGCATCACTTACTAATGGCTGGTAAACCAAATGCATACCAACTATTGAGGTTGACATAGATTATATGTTGGGGAAGAATAGGATCCATGCCCAGAACTACCAAAAATTACAAGTTTTTGATATTCTAAAGGAATTATATATGAAGCTTAGCCTTGAGAAGTGCATTTCCAGTGTTGTCAGAGGCAAATTCCTTGGCTACCTGGTAACTTGATGAGTAATTAAGGTGAATCTAGGGCAGAAATGGAATTTGATAGAGATGCTTCCCTTTAGAAGCATGAAAGACATGCAAAGGTTGACAGGTCATAATGCAACATAAACTGCTTCATATGGTAATGCACCAATCAATGTCTTCCCTTCTTCAAGCTAATATGAAATGGGAAGTTGGAATGGATAGACGAATACATGAAAGCTTTCCAACAACTGAAGGAATATATACAACAGATCAATCAACTTGTTTTAATTAGAGAGGACTATTTATTCTTTCATCCTACCATTTCTCTTTTCTTTTCTTTTAATTTTTTTAACATGTAATTATAATTAATCATCATTATATGTATCATAGTTATAGCAATAATAATTGACAAAATGCATGCTTCAATTGGCTTGACCAAATAATTTCAAAGGAATGATCTGTAACAATCTCAATAAGATGCAGGGACCTAGATTCTCACCCCAAGGCGAACTGTAGGTGATGATGCAATTTGCGATAGAAGTTGTCCAATACTTTGGGCCATTGGGACAAGAATAGGTGAGAATAGTGGAATAGCTAGGCTTGCCTCCTGCAAAATTAGAAATATAAGATAAAACCGTGTTAATCTCAAAACACTTCCAATTGCAACAAAATGTAAGAAAGATATAAACCAAATAACTGTTATTAGCTTAGGGCATACATTGCTTTCAAAAGGCAAACTGAAAAGGATGGATGTATAGCCTTACAACAAAGAATAGTTACAAAAACAGTAATGTAATAGGATATAACATTTCTTATGGTCCAAGTAAACTCACAATAATACAAGTGAAAGAATAAATAAGATAAAACATCTCTTATGGTCCAAATACACTCGCAATATAGCCCAACAAAATTGTCTCCTTTTGGAGAGCAAATAAAAATAAAGAAAGACTAAGCGTCCTCCAGGAGAGTTAAAAGGGGAGAAAACAAGTTCAGACAAATTGCTAGCTAATATAAATCAAACATATAAAGGAAATGTCAGTGTTACCTGTTGTGGGCATTTATGTTCATGGAATGATAGGATATGGAAATTCAACAGTGAAACCCTACATATGCACTCAATAATGGGCCCTATGAACACCTCTTATAGGTCCTTAGATATGAAAGAGACCCATCATATTGTGGTTCCTGTTGCAATTAAACCATTTCAGGGGGACACTTTAGTCCAAAGCACCTAAGGTTGCCAAGTACACAATCATTAATGAGCTATTGTGATTACATTAATCTAAGGAAAACATTTCCATCACAAGAAAGTATTGATGCCAAGCTCCAAGAAATACTCATACAAAAAACATTGGCTGGGTGAGAACTGACCTGATAGAGTTGACCACCATGTAAGTCGAGTGTCTTTGCATTGACCATCGTCTTTAACATTATTCCCATTGGATTATCCCTACCTTGTGTGCTACTATTTTTGAACTTCCATGTTAGGAGGACACAAATTCCACCTTACAGCCTTCAATTCGATCTTTATTATTAACGCACCTTCTCATAAAATATATAACCGCTTGCACGCAACTAAAGGTTGGTTTCTATGGATGTTCGTTTACCACAATAATCTCACTTCAAAGAAAGAGGAATTACATGTAGCAAAATACCAAATGGCCCATCAATACACGAATCTATGGAGGAATCCAAACAAATTACAACTTATACAATGAAATATGAACCGGTCGACCGGTTATCTTCTATTGGTTGGATACTTATCTCAACCGGTAGCCACTGCCCCTTTGACAATGCAGCAACTAAAAGGGGCAGTGGCTACCGGTTGAGATAAGTATGCAACCGGTAGAATATAACCGGTCGACCGGTTCATATACTTCATTTTGTTTTCATTTAGGTATGTGATATGGCTTCTGATTGCAAGGATTTTGAATATTCAATTGTTCTTTGGGTTCAATTACCACATTTTAATGATGCAAAACACAACATTTTTTTCTAATATATCTTGATTGGTTTTGTTGATAACATCATCAAACTCATCACTCTTCATGTTCATTATTTTAAAGAATAGATGTGGATTGAATTTTAATCTTCTTAGTATCTTTCCTCTTTTAGTTTACTTGTAAATATCTTTCCTCTTATGTAGTCTTCTGACGCAAAATACCAAATGAATTTCTCAGAATTCATAATCTGCCATCTCATAAATAAAAGAAGTCATGCATCTCGATAAAATGTGATGACAGAATGAAATCCATCATAACAATCAAAAAAATTGTTTCCTTAAGGTTTGAATAACAGAAATAATGAGATAAATTTCCATATTAAGAACAGTTGCTAGTAAAGAAAGTAGGGAAAAACGGTCACAAGAACTCTTAAAATTAATAGAAAATAATTCTTACATTCATTACATAATTCTAACAGTCACAATAACTCTTTCGGACATTTTCTTCCAACTTAACTATGCCAATCAAATTTAAAAGAGTGAGATCATTCTGGATTAGGCTTAGCACCAAATAGTTTGACACATGAGGCATATTAATAACATGATAGGTCCGCGAGATATAATGCATGCATCAAAGCTAGTGATGAGTACTTGTCTTGTTTGGTAAATATTAGAGAATCAAAAAATTTGGTAATTTATATTTATTGAATATACTAACACTATTTATCAATGATATTTAACTTAAAAGTGGTTTAGTTCTTAACTTAAAAGTAGTTTTATATAGATACTTTAGAGGTTTAATGTAGACTCCTTGACGTATACAACCTCCTTTACATGTAACATGGAAGAGCAAAGAAATACCAAGGCAACTAGTAAGGACTATTACAGGTTCATATTATGTTTAAGATTACAAGCAATGTAGACTTCTTTGAATGTTAGGAGCCTCATATTTACAAGGAAACATCATTAGAAATAGGTTCAATGTCGTACATTTTACATGGCTTTTCAATTAAAAGGAGGTGTCCCAATTTTATAAAGCAGGGTTCAATGGTTCAAAATGTTCACATTAGCCATAAAAAATTCTAAAGATTATGGTTTTTCTTTCATATAGTCCGTAGAAAAGTTTTTATGAATTAAGAGAAAAGCATTTGATGGTACAAGTAATCTAAGTAAAACAAATTACATATTGCATAACTAATGGAAAAATCAATATTGTTAGACTGTTACTCACATTCATAGTTTGTTTCAGTTTCTATTAGTTAAGTATTATAGTTTTAGAGTTATTTTATAGAAGATGAAATTGTCTTAAGGTTTTATTATAAGAAGATAAGTCTTTATATTGATAGGATTTCTAATTGGATGAGACACTAAGTTTAGGATTTCTAGATATATTCTAGGTTTTGAAGAGAAAACTCATGACATGACAAATATGTAAGAAGGAAAACAAATATAGAGCATGAAAACATGAGCTTCATTCATGCCTAATTAGGCATGGCTCATAGGAGTGAGGAAATATGTATATAAATCTTATTTAGCCTTCAGCAGAAACACATGTTGCTTCTCACTACATCATATTGCAACTTACAAAACTGAGGGTGAACAGGTCGACCGGTAATGTGCTACCGGTAGAGCAATTATCTCTACCGGTAGACACTGCCAATGTGATTATGCAGCACACAAATGCTGTGCCAATCAAGAGTAACTATGCATCATCACCAACAAAGCCTTTAACTTGCAATCAAACAAAACCAATATAATTCCCGGAAGATAGATTATCCTTATCAATCTAAGTAACCAAAGCTGAAGTAACCAAAGTCATCCACACTCCTTTATATAAGGCAATGCAACTCATTAAATATTTTTTAAGTTTCTAAAGCTAAAGTTTGTAAATTATTTATTCTATTCATAACACAAAACCAATCACTCATTCTTCACCAAATCATAACTCAATTGCCAAAAATTAAAAGAGAAACCATCCGTTCCAACAGCCTTCTTCCCATTAAACTCTAACAGTGAACTATACACCTCTAAAACGGTTCCAGTTATATCCTTCCCTCAATCCTTAATTCAAGGATCCAACTTCTACTCAATGATTTTGATAAATTCAATGTTCCTAGTCCCCCAAATCCAAATTACAATTTTCTACTCAATTGCCTTCCATCTTGACAAATTTAAGCAAGTATATATATTAAAAACATCAAAAGGAGGCAAACCCAATAAAACACGGGTTGGGGATGGGTGTGGGTATCTTAGGAAGCACAAAGGAACAAGAGAACCAAAGGAGAAGACAAAGAGCAATAAAAATCCCGAAGCATTAAGTCAATCTAATAACAGCCTATTCAAAACATTTTAAGGAACATAATACACCTCCCTAAAAAATCAGTGAACAATTAAACCAAAGACCTGAGGAATATACTTTTCAAAATTTAGACAACAGTTTTCCAGATTTATGCTTCCTCTTTCAAATAAAGCTAGCATATAACTAAAAAGGGAATCTTTCACTTGACGAAGCAAAGCATAAATAGTCTCCCAAAGATGGAGAGCAATGCAATGAAGTAAGTTACAGCTAGTAGAACACTGGCATTAGCAACATAAACAACACCATTTTCAGGACATGCCTTTTTTAATCAACCGGTCAATGATAAGGATTTTAACCAAGAATGTCTTCCATAAGAAACACACATTAGATGAAAAGCTTGAAAACCAAACCATCATAGTCGGAAAAGCAGCAAAATTCTTGGGAGGAACACCTCAATAATGTTAGAAAACACAAGGATATTCGTTTCCTGCATCTTGAACACATTTCATGGTGCCTCTCATCATTACTCAGTGACTTCAAATTAGTGCCAATGCTTGGTATAATTTAATCTTGTAACATATTATGGTGAAATTTGTTCAACTCCTGATCAAATTTGCACCACCAGCAAAAGTGAATGCATGTGTTGGTCGATATAATCCTTGTAATATCTTATAAGTTTTCAAAGCATAATTCTTCAAAGCTTGAGTTTATCAATTTTTCTCCTAGTTTCTAGGTTAGTTGAGACACACAAGTTGCAGTACCTTCTTGCAACTTCTTGAAGCTTGGAAGGCTTTGCAACTCAATTTACTTATGTGCACAGTAAATTGACTTATGAATATAGTTTAGAAGAGATTGGCCTTTTTCCTCCAATTTAAATGCAATCTAAATTAGTGGAAGGACAATGAAAAACTGAAAGGATTCCCGTACATGGGGGGAGCATGCCCTGTTTTTATCTATTAAAGGCGTTAATTCAAACACAAATCCAGAGGGAAAAGCATGTAACTTAAAAATCATTATGTGATTTCATCGGAAACAAGTGGTGTCCAGCAAAAGCTCAACTAATAATTAATATAATGTCAATGGCCAAATGGCCCAACCTATGTGGGGAAAGGAAGTGCTTGCATTTAGGAGGCTAAAGGCTAAGAGTGTGTCTCCAATAGTATAACATAAGAATGATTTTAATAAGGAAAAAGAGGGCTACAACTTAGTACGATAATTTTTGCAAGCAGGCAAGCATACCTCAACCTATTCTATTAATGAGTAACCGGTCGACCGGTTATATGCAACCGGTTGACATGTGCACTTGACCGGTAGACACTGGTCATTTCTTGGTGCAACACCCAAAATGACCAGTGGCTACCGGTAGCAAAACAACTTGCGACCGGTTGATGCATTAGCTCGACCGGTTGAAACTGCCAATTTTTTTTCCAAAACGCAAAATGGCAAGTTGCTACCGGTAGCAAACCAAACTGCTACCGGTTGATGCATTGCCTCAACCAGTTGAAACTGCCCAAGTTTTATGAGAAAAAAAATATAGTAGGCTGACCATATTCGTAGACATTATAACATCTTAGACCAAGGGAGGAGAATACATACGTTTTACGAGGAACCAATACTCAATATAACCTTCCTAACGCATGATTCTTCTATGCTTTTGATGGTAATAGTCATAACCTTCCTTTTGCCATCCGAAACCAGGGATTACATAATCAATATTTAAAACACAAAAATATCCATGGCACCCAAATGGGAACCTAAATTATGTGATGTCCACCAACAATTTTAAATCTACAGAAGAAGGTTTAAAGAGATGAAAAGAACCTATATATCAAGAGCTATAAACAAAATAAGCTAGATAGAATATATACATGTAGAAGAAAATACATCATCCATATACCATCATCAGAATTGAGCGAATACATTTATGCCATTTATGTGAATGGCCGATCACTACATCCATAAGTAATACGAGAAGTCATAATTACAAAAGGTCATTTATATTAGCCAAATGTCCAAAAACAGAATGAAAGTTTAATAACTATAAAACTAGTACAAATTGTAGAAGGGGTCATATATGGTCTGGTCCATGAAGCGGGAAGTGGGATCGCAAGAAGACCATCATCTCATCATGCTGGCCTCGTATAACTTGCATACCCTCATTGACTTCCTCGTGTAAACCATCAATGCGATTCTCCAAAGATGTCAAACGTCGGTCATTGGTTAATACAATATCCTCCAAGCGGGTACCAAGGGAGCTAATCTAGGCATTGAGGTTATCTGATGCCTCAGAGTCGTCCGGTCCAATTACACCACCTGTTGACGGTATTTGTGTGACATTTGCTTTTTCAGAAGTTCTTCCCTCTACATCCTGATCTGCATATTCTTCATCCTCGGAGGACCCATTGTCTGAAGACACATCAACCTCTGAGGGGGGAACGGAAGACTTCCTTGCCCATGAACCATCTTTCTTCCGAACAAAATGCATGCACCGAAGTGAAGCTCGATCATATGTATCAAATGATTTGAGTTTTTTCCCGTCTGTCTCATTGCGCAAATTGACATTGAAGTATTTGACAATCTTTGTGATAAACATGCCATAGGGGAAAACTGAATCTTCGCTTATTGAACATGCTTTCATATGTTGGAAAATTATGTAACCAATATTAACCTTTCTTTCTGTGAGAATGTTGTCAACCAAAAAAGCCTCCAAGAAAGATACATCATCTCGGTGCCCTTCTTTAGGGATGAAAATGTACGATATCATGTGATGTAGGATACGACTCAACACAGTCAACAAATGGGAAGTTGGTCTACTAGATCTCGGGTAACCACATAGCCTCTGTATAGCTTCTGCAGGTTTGAAACCTTCCACCCTTGGCCACTTCTTAACTTCATACAAACAAAACCCTTCATTTGGAATCTCTAAAATCCGACAAAGTTCAGCAACATCAAAAACGATCTGTACACCGTTAATCGTGGTAGTAATGGGTCCTTCATTTTCGAATGTCATATTGGAGTAGAAACATTTGACAACCTTGGGATAAAGGAACTCTTTGACGGAGACAATAGGAAGCCAACCCATTCTCGCGAAAAGCACATCGAAATGGAAATAACTGAGCTTTGCAAAATCAATGTTCCTACCCGGGATTACGGTCCGATTCGCAAATGAAGATGAAATCGTTGGGCTAGGTCAGGGGTTGCGAACGTAGATCGATCAAAGGTGGCCTTCTTACGAACCTCCGGACTTGCTTGACGGCCGTCGTTTTCCTTTGTTGGTGGTGCGTTTGCTCCATCGAGGTGTTCTATTGCTGTCGCTGGCTTGTTGTCGGTCGGAGGTTTTTTTTGGTCCGCGCATCCTTGATACCACCGTTTCTTCCCTTTCCACCGGTGGAGGATGCTTCGACCGGTGCTCGTTTTGGAGCCATGAAATTCCGAGTGGCCTTCAGGTATTGCGTGAGGATGAAGAAGACTGGAGTGGAAGACGGACGGGTTCAGATCTTGCCGAGGATGAAGAAGAATGGAGTAGAAGACAAAGGGGCTGAGGGTTACAAGTGGTTTGAACGTCGGTCGACCTTCCTAGTATATGGAAAGACATCCAGTTTATGAACTAATAAAATTTAATTAGCTTAATGTCTTACATTATATTTGCTACACTTTATTATATTCCATATGAACTCATTTAACCTATAATGGATTAAATGAATAAATATTTTGATGTACCTTAAATAAATTAATTGAAGTTAATTTCACAAAATTTATATTAAGGAAAATAAAATATGGCAATTTTATGATATGTGCAATATAGTATAATGAACTCACTAAGATATAGTCACACCTATTAGATTAAAATTGTAATTAACTAACATATACTACCATAGGGGCATTAAAATTAATTATGGTTGTATGACAAATTGTTCGAATAAGTACGATATACCATGGTGAGTGACATAAATTAATGAATATGAATTTATTTAAAATTTCCATAAGTAGAATATCATAACATATCTCATTTTACGTAATTAAGTCTAATTAACTAACCTTTCTCATATCTAGGATATATTATGAAGCATTAATTAAAAATAAATTACGTTAATTCATGAAAAAATATAGTATAATGAACTCACTAAGATATAGTCACACCTATTAGATTAAAATTGTAATTAACTAACATATACTACCATAGGGCCATTAAAATTAATTATGGTTGTATGACAAATTGTTCGAATAAGTACGATATACCATGGTGAGTGAAATAAATTAATGAATCTGAATTTATTTAAAATTTCCATTAGTAGAATATCATAACATATCTCATTTTACGTAACTAAGTCTAATTAACTAACCTTTCTCATATCTAGGATATATTAGGAAGCATTAATTAAAAATAAATCACGTTAATTCATGAAAAAATATAGTAAGTAGGAAACGGTATGAAAACATAGTTACAATAAATAGGCTAAACAACAGTAAGAAATGTCAATATTATCAATTAAGTCCATATCTCCCCTTTATATTTTGTTAAGTTATACATATATCCATTTCAAATGGGTGTAAAAAATATCAACATTAGGCTGACTTTCCCACCTGATATAAATGTATATTTAATGGCACCTAAAAAACTGATGCAAATATCCAAACTATCAACCACTAAGTGTACCATTGTGGTGGTAGGTTTTCAACATGTGGCAGCCTATTAAAAAATGTAATAACTCCATCAACCAACCACATACATATGTTAGTATATATTTGGAAGGGAACATATTGTAAGGAGCTTGGAGACTGAACGAGGTCTGCTATATGTTGGAGAACAGGTTACAAAAAACATGCAGAAGACAAATCTTCAGGTCAAGCTGCATCACACTTGGACTTTCCATTTTAACGGTATGATCTTTAACTCAATAAAGAATAGGTAAACAAATCCATAATACATTTTTTAAGTTGAATTCCCTCATCTTTCAAATGGATGGGGAAATATTCCCAAAACCTAATAGTGATTTTTAAATGGTATGTAATGATGTTAAAGAGTTTGGATTTTGATTGTCTATAGCACATTGTTAGTAATATGCATCAGTGATCTGTTGAACAATTGCCATTAATTTATTTAATATAAGTGATTCATGTTGGTTGTAAAAATCACACTATCATCAAAATTATAGGGTAATACATATTCAACTGACTTAAAAGGAGAGAATTAACCTTAAGAAATGTGTATTATTGACTCCCAATATGGGGTAAGTTTGGAATAAGTTTGGCGGCGTACCCAAAAGCTTCCATGCTTTTAGATAGAATTATATAAAAGTGATTTTCCATGTTTTTAAAGAATGTGAATCAGAGGTATTAATTATTGTGACTGGCAAACTCCTTGAAGATGGCAACTAAGATTAATGATGGAATTTTTGTTAACATAGTATGCCTAAATAGGGCAACATTCTAACGTTCTGATTAGGAATGAAGGCCTTAATGAAATGAACAACGAAAAGAAACAATTAGCTACTCTGTTAACATATTATAACAGTGAACATGTACCGGTCGACCGATTAAATAAGACCGGTTGAGACATTTTCTCAACCGGTAGACACTGCCAAATTTTGTAAGCAGTACCAAAATGCATCCGGTGAATTTGTAGGTCAACCACTTTCTTCCACATTATAATAGCTTAGAGCAAGAGAAGAGAATAGATTCGGTTTACGAGGAACCAAACAATTGTACCGATTGTTTTTTTATGCTCATCAAGACCAACAACACCATCCCCTACCACAAAAAAGTTGGACAATCTGAAATATTGTTCTTGCACAAGGACCTCCAAAAGCACTACAACCTTAGCCTCAACAACAGAACCATGTCTAGGAAGTTGAATTTAACTATTACTTCACTTGGTTGTCTAAGGTCAATTTAAATTATGGTGCGTTTCTGTATAGATGTCAGACGTCGATCATTGTCTAACGCCATCTTTTTAGGGTATTGGTGTCGCATTTGCATTTTCACAAGTTATTTCCTCAACATAATGATTTTTAAGTGATATTTAATGATTTTAAAAAGTTTTGCTTATGATTGTGTATAGCACACAAGTATCAATTTTGCAACATATGACCTTTTAAATTGAAAATCATGGGGAAATTATCACGTGTGCAGTCTACACCGGTTCTATAATTTCTTAAATTCTCAATTTTTATCCAAAAACGAGAATAGATGACGTTGTCGAATTCGGTTTATCTTCGAGTATGCAATCAATTGATACAAAAGTGATATGATAATTTGTTAAAGTATTATTGGGGCACATTTTTACGTTATTTATGTAATGTAGATGATGCAATCGGTGAAGGAGAAAACAATCAAGCGGGAGTTTGAAGTGAAGGAGGAGGACGTCGTCAATGACGATGCATTTATCGGTGGCACTAACCACCTGGGTGGAAACGGTTTGAAAGAGAAGGTGTTGAAGGGTATTTCAGATGAAGAAGTCTACAAATTGCAATTCGATTGCATAGATGATGCTGAAACATTTTACAACATGTTAGCAAAAGTAGCCGGATTTAGTATTCGAAAAGATGATTTGAAGCGAGACAAGAATGGAGATATAATATCTCGAAAGTGGGCGTGTTCTAGAGAAGGACAGCAAGCGACAAAGTTTATTGAAAATGACAAGCGACAGCGTGAGCCACGATCATTGAGTAGAGTTGGATGTGAAGGTGCATTTCGTGTAGGCTTGAATAGGAAAGATGGAAAGTGGATTGTAAAGGAATTTATAGGAGATCATAATCATAATTTGGTCGATGCTATCAACACACAATTCCTTCGGTCTCATCGAACAATAAGTAATCCAGATAAGACACAAGTTGATGTTTTGTGTAAAGTAGGTGTTAAAACCACACAAATTATGGACTATATGGTCAAACAATCAGGGAGACATGAGCACGTCGGTTTCACACAAAAAGATATATACAATCACGTTGATGCAATGCGTAGAAGTGAAATTAAAGACGGTGATGCAGAAGCGGCATTAGCTTATTTGTGTGGAAAGGCAGAAATGGATTCTTCATTTTTTTATAAATTCAACATTGATGAAGAAAGTCGACTAGCAAATTTGTTTTGGGCTGATTCAACTGCTCGGGATGGATTATGCGTGTTTTGGAGATGTCCTAGCATTTGACACAACCTATAGGACAAATGCCTATAAAAAGCCTCTAGTAGTGTTGGTCGGTGTTAATCATCACCACCAAACTGTTGTATTTGGTTGTGCGTTATTGATAGATGAAAGTGTTGGGACATATGAATGGGTGTTGGAGACATTTCTTGATGCAATGATGAATAAGAAACCCATATCTGTTGTAACCGATGGGGATAAAGCTATGCGTAAGGCAATTAAAAAAGTATTACCCGATACGTGTCATCGATTGTGTTCATGGCATTTGCAACGAAATGCATTCACGAATGTGCATATTAAGGACTTCTCAAGCATATTTGCAAGGTGCATGTTCATGCGTGGGAATGAAGAAGAATTTGAAAAGGTTTGGCATGAAATGGTTGCAAATTTGGGACTTAATGAGAATCGTTGGGTGACCGAGATATATGGGAAACGTAAAAGATGGGCAGAGGCGTATTTACGTGGAAATTTCTTTGGAGGGATGAGAACCACACAAAGGTGTGAGATATGAATGCATATCTAAATAGATTCTTAAAAATTCGCTTGCGACTGTATGAGTTTGTACAACAATTTGATAGAGCCATATGAGAATACGGCAAAACGAGGCAAAGGCAGAGTTCGAGTCGAACAATTCTTCACCCGTGCTTTCAACCAAACTATCCATAATTGAAAATCATGTGCGACGGTATACACGAAAGAATCTTTCCTTAAATTTCGTGAGAGATGAAAAATGCAGAGTTATTCTTTGTGGTAGGTCTTGTAAGTGATCATTCAATGCGGGCATACACATTATCTAAGTTTAGACACCCGAACTTAAATTGGGAAGTACAATTTTGCCCGGATATTGTAACATTAAAATGCTCATGCATGATGTTTGAGTCAATTGGCATCCCATGTTGCCACATGGTGGTGGTTATGAAGGTGGAGCATTTGGAAGAGATTCCTCAGTCATGTATTATGAAGAGGTGGACAAAGTTAGCAAAGGTGTATACAAGATCAGTACCAGTGAATGAGACGGATAACGACATGGATCGGTTTGTACGACATGGTTCATCGATGTGCAACAAGCTCTCCTACTTTGCGTCAGATACGTCATCTTCATTTATAGAGGCCAAAAATGAAATACAAAATTTGACGGCGAGAATGGAGGAACTCTATAACTATAATTTGAAAGGGAAGAAAATAGCAGCAGATGGAGCGACAGGTACTAACCAAGTTCGTGATCCAAATATTGTGAAGACTAAAGGAAATCCAGGCAAAGTGGCTATGAATGTTCAAAAGGGAAGACGATGCAGTCGTTGTAAAAGAGTGGGTCACACAATTCGAAAGTGTCCAGAAGCTACAATCCCTCAAAATGCTCAGCCGAGTTATATGGTATGTCATATTTAATAAAAAATTGCCCCTAAGATTAATTTTTGTAGTTGTACTTACATAAATGACGAACATAATTGTTTTGATGGCATTATGAGTACGTAGGAGGAAACTAATTTGTCTTCCCAATGTGACATTCAAATGGAAATGATGCCTTCAACAAATTCATTAGTTGACATTTTTGCAACCATACATGTATGTACAATAGGCTTGTTATATAATTTCCAAACATTGATAACATCTAATTCAATAATAATTGACAACACTTAATTATTGAAAAATGCAGGGAATGTTAGGGGAGCATTTGTCAAATAACCGATTTGACATGTACATAGATTGTGGTGAACTTAATAATGTAAGATCGGGAATAAAGAAACACTTTTGACATGAATTTCAGCTATGCATTATTTAATGATTAGTTTTAATTAATTGGAATGGAATTGGACAGTTGAAAAAAACCATGGAATGTGCATGTGCAGATAGCAGGATTTCAGCAACATGAACAAAATATGTCAACACCATGTCAAGGTGGGGATCCAAACAAATATCCAAATGAAAATGATATGCAACCTTTTTTTTATTCCTTAACGGAGTAAGGGATGGTAGGTATTAAATCAGTATTTATATTAGTTGACGTTATCACTTCCACTAATGTGTACTTTTAACTTGACTATTTAATGAAAAGTTTGAATTTTGATCAAGAGTCAAGTTGATTGATAGAATGCAATATCCTCTACATTTATAATTTAATTGATAACAAGTGATAAAATGATTGGCAAATGGAGAAACCGATTCATTTATATCATGTCGAAAAAACGGTTAATTATGTGGATTTAATTAAATTCAATTGTGGTTAAAGTTTGTGACAATTAGGTGGTTATAAGTTAACTATAGGAAAGTAATCAATATGATGTAATTCATATGAAATAGGTAAAATTAGTGATTTTACTCAAAATGGGTAAATCGTAGTTAGGTAATTTGTAATGCGAGTTTCCATCAATTTCAAACCTTTTAATTGAACTTAATGGTACCTTGTCGAATGTTTACGTAGTGAAAAGTTATTGGTACACTCATACCTTTTTGTGGATGGTAGTCGTACTCCTAAATTGCACAATAGCATTGCAGGAGGCAACTGACTGAGATTTGGCCTCAACCGGTTGAGGAATTTTTTACCAGTGGCTACCGGTTGAGGAATTTTCTCAACCGGTTGAGGAATGGCGGTCGACCGGTTGAGAACGCCTGTCGACCGGTCTCAACTGGTTAAAAATACCCTCAACCGGTTGAGCAAATTTCTCAACCGGTTGATACCCATCTTCACCCGGTTGCCACTGGTTAAAAAACCATCAACTGATTGAGAAAATTCCTCAACCAGTTTGCTATATTTGTCAACCGGTTCCCACTGGTCAAATCATTCGTCAACCGGTTGAGACAATTTCTTCATTGATCAACCGCTTTCCACAACTCAAAAAATTGCTCACTCCCTTTAGAAAAATCTTCAATCACTCAATTGAACGCCGACACCGGGTGATTCTGCATCTAAAATTGTTTGAGGTGGTTGGGACAAATCCTCAACGAGTTCACAATGCATCCATAGGGTCATTATCCATATGAGGAATGTTCTCAACCGGTACGAATAATGCGTATGCCTATGAAAAGTGGACTTAGCTAAATCGTAGGACTGGTTCTTATCGGCTGAACGTCATTCGTTAACCGGTCTACTAATGTACTAACTATATATTGTTAGCATAGATAAATGAATATTTACAAATCTGATTAGGTTAAAGATCGTACAAAATCACACATGTCGAACATGAATGATACCAATATATTACAATTTCATTTTGCCTACCATATTGAAAGAAGAGTATTTGGATATTCAAATAAAATGGACTTAATCATTAATAATGTATGGTCATCGAATCTCACAACTTCCCAATAAACAAGACGATATGTGGAGATGGAAATGATAAATATTAGAAAAATAACAAATATCATAATAATAATTTTTTCATTGCTCGTGTCGACATCTTTGTACAAACAATAGCCACAATGGTTTATTTTTCTCTATTTCCCTCGTGTAAAACTAAATCACATGCTATTTCTCGACGTATTTTAACAGAATTACAAAAGTCGGAGCTTGTCATCGAATCACCATTTTTGAATCTCTACATATGTCTAATGACATGCACTCCACAGTCCCACCTAAGAAAGAGAAAAGAAAAGCAAAACAACTTATTGAATGGTTGTCTAATTATACCTCAGAAAAAGAATAGTAATGTGAGTTATGTATTCATACTAACCCATTCTCTTAGGTCAGAATCGAAGGAGCCCAATCAATGGAGAATTGGAAGACATCTTTCCCTATGTCATACAGTTTGAAGAACGTTTGACAAAATTCAACCTAATTTATTATGAAAGTGTTAATAAATATGGAAGAGAAAAAAAATAGAATAGAAGAAAAATATAAACATGAAAGCATACAACTGTTTTGACACTCTGAAACCAGAACTTGTCTCGATTCTTCAATCGTAATGAATCCAAAATTTGGATATGAGAGTTTTTGAAGTCAATGACGCACAGATACCAATGACCAGGGCATTCGTCATGCATTGGAATAAATAACTATAAAGTTAGAAAAACAATATATATGAGTTGGGCACAAAAAATCTACTATATTATAGGTGAAAACAATATCTATTCTAAATTTCATATATGCAATTAAACATTAGAAATAATTACTAACCTTCTCGCAATCATTCAATTCGCTAATGTACTTACTCACGATGGATGTTTTTCTATCGAAAAAAATATGAGGACTCCTGCACAAAATCATTTGCTAATAAGAAAACATAATACGAACATTAGTATATTGTACTTAATATGTAAGTAAACAACAAGAGAAATATGAGATTACTGAAAATGTCGTGGGAAGATAGCATCTTATACTTCGTATGCCTATGAATTGTCTTTCAAAATAATTTGGTGTGGACCCCGCATTTCTCCTCAATGCGTTTCCCACTCGATGGTGAGCTTGAATTATTATTTTTGAAAAATTGATTTTTATTGATTATTTAAAAATGACTTGGAGTCGCCACTTATTTTTGTTTTATTCTTAAAGGGTAATGATTACTACCAAAAAGTGCTATTTTGTAGACCTAATTATAATGGTTTTAAGCACCTTTGTGTAGTAATCATATTCATTTAACCCAATTAATTCATAAGGTCCTTAGTAATTGGTTTTAACCATTTTGTGGCAAGTTTACATGTTTTTATCAGCTTATGAATCAATTCAAGCATGCCAAATGATGGAGGAGCTACTTGGACAAGTTAAAGCAAGGATTTTGGAAGTTTACAGGCTTGAATTTCAAGTGGAAACACGAGCACAACAAGAACAATGGAGAAGAGGAGAGAAGAGGAGAACAGAGGACAGCAGCTGCAGTCTTCTTTCGCACTTTTGGGGAACTTCCCGAAGTCAATTTTCTACATACTATATACCATTTCAAAGCTCAGGAAGTCAAGAATCCAATGCTTCAAACCGTGTACAATTTGGAGCTGAAATGAGGAAGATATGGCCTTCGGAAGACAACTGCATCAAACCTTGCGAAATTTCGCAAGGTGAATTTCTCCTTGCGAAATTTCGCAAGGGGATTTTCCTCACGATGCGAAATTTTGCCATTTCGCAACATTGCGAAATTTTCGCAAGGAGAAATTCACATTGCGAAAATGCCAAATCTCCTCTGTTTCTCCACGCACCACCACCGACTTCCCAATATTTTTAGCTTGATATTTTCTCATGTAAATTCCTTTTGTAACCTTGTATTCAGCCATCATAAGGCTTTATCTTGTAATTTTGCTATATATAGAGGTGCACAACACCTCCAAACGGAATGGGATTGGAATGGACGGATGGGGTGATCGATCCTCTGTAGATTAAATTAGAATTATATAAAGCTCTGTTTTTCTTCTTTTCTCTTTTCTTTCTCATTTTCTTAGTAGCCAAACAGCCTCTGAGGCTTTTCCTCAGAGGATGATTGGCTAAAACCTTTAAGTTTCTCAAAGTATGGATGTTATGTGATGGCTTGGATGTAATCCCATGGAAATTTCTCGCACCGGAAGGTAAGGTAGTCGTTTTTCATTAATGGTTCATTAATGTAAATTTTGGTTTTTATTTCCTTTGGACAACTTCCAACGGCCAATACTTGATAAGCTTTTGGATTTCTATCCATTAGTTATCTCCTACGAGCTATTGGAAGGTGAGGTTTTCAATTCCAAGTTTTGCATTAATCCGTTAGAACCAATTTCAATGGCCATTGAAAGGTGAGTTTATCACCTGGAATGACTTTGAGTTGCCAATATTTGGTAAGCTTTTGGCTTTAGACCATTAGTTATCTCTTACGAGCCATTCAAAGGAAGTCTAAGGTGAATAACCATTGATAAAATCCACTACCATCTGTTTTGCCATTTTAAAGGATTAAAACTTGATTTGCTAAATCCATACCGGTTCGGGAAGCAAGCATCACCATAGTTGCAACCCCAACGCGAGGAGCCTATCCTGAGATTTCCAATTTGCATAAGAGCAGAGCATAGCTATCCTATCTTTGAGAAACTTGTTTTTACACCCTTTCATTTTAGTCTTTAATGTTAGCTTAAATTAGTTTAAATCTTTCTAAAACATTTTCATCTTCTTTTAAAGCTAACATCCATAAGAAAATCACCTATTTTCCTAATTTGAATATCACTTGTGTTTGCGAAAACCCTTCCCAGTGAACGATCCTAGAACCACTATGCTATAGTAGCTTGGCTACTTTAGTAATAGTATTTAAGGTATAAATTTTGTTGATACGCCTTTAAAGCTAAGCTACCATGAGTCGCATCAAATGGCGCCGTTGCCGGGGAAGGTGCCACAAGCACAGTGAAGCAACCATTAAGGGTAACTTGTGATCTTCATCACAAGTTTGGTGAGTTTTCTTCTAATTTTTTTTTTTAGTTTAGTTTTTTTTAGTTAAATTTTTTATTCTCTTTTCTTTTATTTTTGTTTTAATTTCAATTTGTGCATTCCTTGTTGGATTCGAGACCAAGAGGGAACCTGGTACAAGTTGAAGAAAGAGCCTTAGTTGAATATCATTTTTTTTAGAAATGGAAATTCCACATGAAGATCAAAGCTCTCATTATGATCATGAGAATGACAAAATTACATACTTATCCATGAGGGATCGGATTGAATTAGGGAAAAGGCAGGTTCAACAAAGCCAATGGGGTAGTAAGGATGCTTTGAATGAAGACATGAGCATAAAGGCAAAGCTAGCATCTATGGCTAGAACGATAGAAGAGTTTGAATTGAGAAATGTGCATACTGAAGCACAACCACAAGCCATGCCAACTTCATTTGAGTATGTAAACCATCCAACCTTACAAGCCAACCTCAACATCAACCGAATGACAAATTCGCATACCTATCCATGAGGGATCGGATTGAATTGGGGAAAAGGCAAGTTCAACAAAGCCAATGGGGTAGTAAGTATGCTTTGAATGGAGATGATTCATATGAGCATACGGTAGGGGAGTGCCCTACCATTCCAACTATGAGAGAAATGCGCGGTTACCAAAGCTCCTACACCTCAAGTTGGAATAACCATCCCAACCTTACAACCCAACCTCAACCTCAACCATCAATGAGTACATCTTCATTGGAGCAAGCCATTTTGAAGATAAGCAAAGTCATGGAGGACTTTGTAGGTGAGCAACAAAAGATCAACTCTCATCTTAATGAAAGATTGATAATTTGGAGAGTTCAATAAATGTAAGAATGGAGGAGGTTTATAATGATCTATCACTAAGGATAGAAAAAATTCAAGACTCCATTGAGAAGCTCACCAATCTCGACATAGCAAGGGGGAAAAGGAAGCTTCCTCCTCAACCCCACCATAACCTTCAAGGAACCAATGCAAAAAGATCAAGGAAAGTGTTGATGATCGACACTTTGGTGGGGGATTGCTATGACAACTCTATGGACCAACCTTCCATTGAAAATCATAAGGTTCAAGATGATAAAGGGTTACCTGAACCCTTTAAAGCATCCACTTCTCCAGGGAAGAGAAGAGAAACGAATTCCTTGGACCAAATGGGAAGGATGCCAAT
Organism: Vitis riparia; assembly: GCF_004353265.1. Classification (NCBI taxonomy): domain Eukaryota; kingdom Viridiplantae; phylum Streptophyta; class Magnoliopsida; order Vitales; family Vitaceae; genus Vitis; species Vitis riparia. Next base: position 14,179,603 of record NC_048436.1, read on the forward strand.
TTTGTTTGGGATCCAGGGGGATTTCAGCATGAAGTGGGTGTGTGAGTGAGGATGAGCTAAATAGTTCATCTTCTTTTTGGGGTACATGCTATCAGCTTCATTTAAATTCTATGCTTTCTTTAAATTTATGCATGTTTTAGTTTGAATTCTTAGCTTTAATTTAGTTTTAATATGTTTTTAAGATGAGTTTTGAAGTGTTCATGCAGGTACGAAAGCTCACAAGCTCACAAATGTGGAGAAAAAGGTGAAATAGGGGAGAAATATATCTAAGTCCAAGCTTAAAAGCCCATTTCGCAACTCAACAAGTGAGTTGCGAAAATTTCGCAAGGTGAATTTCACCTTGCGAAATGCACATTTTGGCAAGATGCAAAATGCAACCTCTCGGGATTGCACTTTCGCAAGGGGAGTAACCAGTGCGAAAATTTCGCAAGGTGAATTTCTCCTTGCGAAATTTCGCAAGGGGAGTAACCAGTGCGAAAATTTGGCAAGGTGAATTTTCACCTTGCAAATTTTTTCTTCATGTTTTTTTATCTCCAATTTTAACACCCCTGCAAGCTACATTCAAATGTCATTGCAACTTATATGAGTATACCATCATGGCATGGACCCTTTGAGCCTTGTCCTCAGCTGCTCAAAGTAGGGCCCACTCATCATTTTTGTAAATATTTAGTATAAATTCCTCTCTCATTCAATTTTTGAATTTTGAAAAAAGCGGTTCAACCTTCTCAACTCCAAGTCCACATCACATGAGGTACCACTTCCTTCCTCCTTATTTTCGATTCAAACATTGAGGACAATGTTCATCTCGGTTGGGGGGAGAGATGAGGAAGTAAGTATTAGTTTAAATTTTTATCATACTTAGTTAAATTAGCTACTTTTTTAAATTTTTAAAATTTTTGCTTTAAACTCCATGGATATTAAGGATTAACTCTCAAAATTAAATGAGAGAAGTCGAGTTTCAACTTGATTACATGAGTCCTAGAGTTTGTATTATGCTCTTCTAAAAGTTGATGAATTGTTGAAACTCCCATTGCATGCAAACTTATCTCTTCCACCTTAAGCTATTCGCACACACATACATTAGATTCCGGTTATAAGATGTGAAACTATCTCACCCTTTAAGCTTGAGAAATCATAATTTGACACCTTTAACCTCTCTTTAATAGTGTTGGGACACCTCATAAAGACCAATGAGTCTTTGAAAAAATAGAAAAAGAAAAAGAAAAAGAAAAAGAAAAGAAAAAAAATATAGAATAAACTTCTTTGCTTGCCTTGAAACCTGAGCATGGTCCGAAGGGGTGGCGAAAGCCTTTAAAGCCTGGTGCCCTAAGCCTTTATTGGTTGGGAGTCACCGATCCTCTCTTGTTACATGGGTGAATTGGTTAAGTTTAGTAAGTGAAAAGAATTGTGAATAAGAGGTGCGTTCCTAGCCTATCAAGAGATGGTTAATTTTGCTAAGCTTAAAGAAAGACTTAGGTTGGGGGGAGATGATAGTTATCCATACTATACTCGGAAGCTAATCACATTAACACTTAGCATTTAGTGGAAGAATTTGATTTGGATCTTTTGAGAGTGGAAATTCTTTTGATGCTTAAACTTGCATAATATCCATTCTTTGTACTCTATGATCAAGTGAATGCTTTGACAACTCTTATTATAGGTTGAGCTTCACATCTTTATTGATCCATGGATGTCCATCATGCCACTCGTATCATTTTTTGGAGTGATTTGCATGATCTCTTTTATGTATATTATTATAGTTTACTTAGTTTTTATCTCCTCCATTGCTAAGGGACTAGCAATGAGTCGGTTGGGGGTGTGATTACTACCAAAAGTGCTATTTTGTAGACCTAATTATAATGGTTTTAAGCACCTTTGTGTAGTAATCATATTCATTTAACCCAATTAATTCATTAAGGTCCTTAGTAATTGGTTTTAACCATTTTGTGGCAAGTTTACATGTTTTTATCAGCTTATGAATCAATTCAAGCATGCCAAATGATGGAGGAGCTACTTGGACAAGTTAAAGCAAGGATTTTGGAAGTTTACAGGCTTGAATTTCAAGTGGAAACACGAGCACAAACAAGAACAATGGAGAAGAGGAGAGAAGAGGAGAACAGAGGACAGCAGCTGCAGTCTTCTTTCGCACTTTTGGGGCACTTCCGAAGTCAATTTTCTACATACTATATACCATTTCAAATCTCAGGAAGTCAAAATCCAATGCTTCAAACCGTGTACAATTTGGAGCTGAAATGAGGAAGATATGGCCTTCGGAAGACAACTGCATCAAACCTTGCGCAAATTTCGCAAGGTGAATTTCTCCTTGCGAAATTTCGCAAGGGGATTTTCCTCACGATGCGAAATTTTTCCATTTGCAACATTGCGAAATTTCGCAAGGAGAAATTCACATTGCGAAAATGCCAAATCTCCTCTGTTTCTCCACGCACACACCACCGACTTCCCAGATATTTTTAGCTTGATATTTTCTCATGTAAATTCCTTTTGTAACCTTGTATTCAACCATCATAAGGCTTTATCTTGTAATTTTGCTATATATAGAGGTGCACAACACCTCCAAACGGAATGGGATTGGAATGGACGGATGGGGTGATCGATCCTCTGTAGATTAAATTAGAATTATATAAAGCTCTGTTTTTCTTCTTTTCTCTTTTCTTTCTCATTTTCTTAGTAGCCAAACAGCCTCTGAGGCTTTTCCTCAGAGGATGATTGGCTAAAACCTTTAAGTTTCTCAAAGTATGGATGTTATGTGATGGCTTGGATGCAATCCCATGGAAATTTCTCGCACCCGGAAGGTAAGGTAGTCGTTTTTCATTAATGGTTCATTAATGTAAATTTTGGTTTTTATTTCCTTTGGACAACTTCCAACGGCCAATACTTGATAAGCTTTTGGATTTCTATCCATGAGTTATCTCCTACGAGCTATTGGAAGGTGAGGTTTTCAATTCCAAGTTTTGCATTAATCCGTTAGAACAATTTCAATGGCCATTGAAAGGTGAGTTTATCACCTGGAATGACTTTGAGTTGCCAATATTTGGTAAGCTTTTGGCTTTAGACCATTAGTTATCTCTTACGAGCCATTCAAAGGAAGTCTAAGGTGAATAACCATTGATAAAATCCACTACCATCTGTTTTGCCATTTTAAAGGATTAAAACTTGATTTGCTAAATCCATACCGGTTCGGGAAGCAAGCATCACCATAGTTGCAACCCCAACGCGAGGAGCTATCCTGAGATTTCCAATTTGCATAAGAGTCAGAGCATGGCTATCCTATCTTTGAGAAACTTGTTTTTACACCCTTTCATTTTAGTCTTTAATGTTAGCTTAAATTAGTTTAAATCTTTCTAAAACATTTTCATCTTCTTTTAAAGCTAACATCCATAAGAAAATCACCTATTTTCCTAATTTGAATATCACTTGTGTTTGCGAAAACCCTTCCCAGTGAACGATCCTAGAACCACTATGCTATAGTAGCTTGGCTACTTTAGTAATAGTATTTAAGGTATAAATTTTGTTGATACGCCTTTAAAGCTAAGCTACCATGAGTCGCATCAGGTAAACAAAATAAGAAAGAAAAACCCTAAGTGTGACTCCTTATTTTTGGAAAAGGCGATCTGTGAAAACCGGATCGGGTTCGGGGGTCAGGTTACTTATCGGGAAGGTACGATAAAGACCGTAGTACCCCTCTAAGTCCCTAAAGTCGGGTCTCTACTAATGAAATGAAGCAATCATGGTATCTAATAAGGAAAACGATGAATACCCAAAACTAATCATGCACATATGAGAATCAAAACACTCAACAAAGAACGATCGAAGTGAGAGTGGGGCATACCTTGGCATCAAACGATCAATGCGCTATCAAGAGAGGTGGTTAGTGCACAATTAAGGAAATAATTTCGAGCATGTCATAGGGCAGAATAAAATCAATCATGCATGGCAATTAAATCAATCGATCAATCAATCAATTTATAAAATTCACTTATGTGGGGCCCCCACCAAAGCCCATTTATTTTTGCATGAATTAATTCCATAAATTCCATTATTCGGAATTACGGAATTTGATTCTTTGCTTATTTCAAAACCTTTTAAAATTATGAAAAAAAAAAAAATCGAAAGTGGCTCGCTGAAGAGAAAATGGCGGCCAAATTTTATTAAAAGAATGAGGTATTTAGAACCTAAAAAAAAATGCCTAAGGAGGAAAATTTTAAGAAGTTGAAATTATTTGAAGAATTTTAAAAATTGGAAAACTATTTGAAAATTGGGATTTGAGGGATTATTTTAAAAACAACAAGGATAAAATAATAATAATAATAAGGAAGATAATAATAATAATAATAATAAAAGGTGAAATGAATGAAATAAAAATGAAAATATGAATAAAAATTAAAAAAAAAGTAAAAGATGCATGATTAAGGGAAAATGATTGGAATTGATTTATTAAAACTAGATTTATTTAAAAACAAGAGAGAGAAAAATTAAGACTTAAAATCACCTGAAAGTGAGATTTTCTTTTTGAAAATGGGTTTTTGAAAACATGCTTGAAAATATAAGGTGAGTCACGTGTGTCTTAAAGATGGCCCAATCAAAGGTGGCCATGCTTAGCATGCTGGAGTGGGTCCCCTTCTCATCATGTACTTCTGGTCCATTCTCAATTCCAGGAGGTTTTCCTTTTAAGAGGTTACATAAGGAGGCCTCAACGTGTACCTGGAACCGGTTGAGGAAGAGACAATTTCCAGGTTTTAGACTTTACGCTGACTGTGTGGCAATTCCTCCAGATTACTCTAATCTCATACAAAGAGAAGGAGAAGCCGCAGTTGCAAAAACGAGACGCCCACCATTAATCTGTTAGTTCCTTGTGCAACTTCAGTTTCATATCAGGAGAAGGAGCATGGACAAAAAGCAATTCAATCATCTGGCGGCAAATTCCCCACTTGTCAGCAGTTTTCTCCATGTGCATAAGCCCACAATCCTGCCACATTGATTCTTTCCAATATTCACGCCATACATTTCCTTTTGCATCACGCCCTGATTTCTCTGAGCCAAGTTCCTTATATTGAAACTTGTCAGTAGCCTCCCAAAACTCATCTTCCCACTCAACAACATGATCAGCACTGACACCCCTGATCAGTGTCCACCTGCAAACCACACCATCAGGTCTTTGTTCAATCCCTGTCTCCCTCTACCACCTTGATCCATCAGGACTTACTCCATGGGACAATGCTCCATCCACCTCATCAAGAGCATGAACAGCTTCTGCTGCATGTCCTAAAAATAGAACGCCAAGTTCATCTTCCCTGTCGCCTCCAGTCTATCTTCCAACAGGGTAACATGGGCCCCAGACCACTCACTGATCTGGGCAAGCTTGTTTTTCGATCCGGTTATGAGCTTGGGAACTGCATGTTTTGGTATGACAACTTCAAGTGTACTCTTGGTGACAGGCGTTACAGGGATTCTGTTCAAAACGCTTGGCATAGTTTCATTCTGCTTCACTGTTTCGCCACCAGTCCCTCCAACTTGATCACTATCAGCAACAGTTTTACTAGTAGTTGCTGCACTCCAAGATGATTTTTGGATTTGGGGTTGACTTGATCTCCCAGGAAGCGTCACCTGCGTCTTTTTTTTTTTATTACAATCATGAAATCATTATCCACAGAACCAAAAGGATTTGCAGGATTGGATCCGAAAAGTTCGAGGCAGAGAAGCTTGGCCAAGAGCTTCTCTCAACAGATGTCTCTCCAGTATTCCACCTATCACTTTCAGCTGATGTGGCAGCATCATCAACCCAATCTCTGGCACTCAGAAAAATGCTCACGTTTAACTGTAAGAACTTTATGCTGAGAGTCAAGCTTCATTGTAACATCAGAATATCGTATGGCTAAGACACGGCAGAGGTATCCTTTCAGTGGACCAACTCGGATTCTCAATGCCTAGGGCCACCCGATGAGCTGCTATAGTTGCTGTTATAGATGATATGACATTTGATCTTTATGGGCCTCGGAAACTTGAGTACTTAGCTTTCACCATACTTCGCGAATCCTCATCACTTGAGAACCTCTCATCATCAACCATGCCTTTGGGAAGATGACCTCCAGTGCATGCAAGGCGGGAGGATAAATAAGAGAGGTGGTACGATAGGATGAGTTTGGTGGGATGAAGAGAGAGAGAAGGTGACGGGATGAAATGGGCAGTGAGTATGGAGAAGTTGGGTAAATGTGAGGATATAGATGATGATGGGTTCAAGTGGTTTTGGGTGGGGTTATGGATAGTTTGAGAGATGGGTATGAGTAGGTTTTAGAGAGAGAAGTGAATAGATATGGTGGTAATGTTGGTTGGCAGTGGGTATGATGAGTGAGTGAGATGAATGATATAGGTGCACGGTGGTGTAGAGAGAAGGGTGATAATACAAATGGGTATGGGCATGGGGTAAATGTGATAGGCATGGACGCGTGGAGAGAATGAATATGGAGAGCTGGTTGAAGTTCTGAGGCAGGGGACCCTTCAAGCCCAGGTTCTGAACCTGAATCTGAGAAAACCCTTAAACCACTGCAGAAGACGTGATCCTAGCGTGGGATACAGCATGGGTCATCACCATTTTCAGGCCAGTTCAAGAGCTCTGGATTCTTCAACCCTTTTCCGAACTGGTTCGGAATTGCAAGGTCATTTGGGTCTATTGTAGTAAAAACCACAGCAACGAGAGAGAAAAGCACTCCAAAAGCAAGCTTTGTCTGGTCTGCTTCCTTTGAAAACCCGTCAGGCTTGCTTGAGCAACCTCCAAATATGATCTCAACCCATGTATTAAGGCCTCAACCACTGCACCAGGTTCTTACCTCGGATACCAAGTTAGGCTTCTAAGCATGATACTAGGAGAGCTTCTGCAGGATGATGGGTAAGGCACCTCCCTGGATGGATGAACTTCTACTCACCGAACAGACAATGAGACACATGAGTCTCAGAGGTTTTGCCACTGAGCTCTTCCGAAGACATCTCAATACAGGCAACCCACTCCAAACATGATACTCACGCTAAATATAATAGAGATAGAAGACACGGGGAAAGAAAACAGAACATGTGCAAGAAGAAATAATACGATTAAATCTAGCTTTCCTCCACGAAAAACACTGAGAGCTAAGAACCGGTGGGAGGTTCTTGACTGATTTTAACACACATACAAAATAGAAGAATCATAATGCCACACACACAGGAGAAAACAGAGTCTAAGCAAACGGAAAATGAGAAACAGGTTCAACACGTTAGATAACCAACAGAAGCATCCAAGTGTTAGGAAGAAACATCGACTGACTGAAATAATGGAGAACTTAAGGTGTAAAAATAGCTAAACCTGAGCAATCCTTTCGATCGAAAGTCGTTTGGTTCTCAGCAAGCCGCCACTTCTCTCCTCTGTTTTCTCCTCTGCTTGCTCACCTCCACTACCTTCTCTCTAGCAGCTGCCTTCTCTCCGGTTCCCCTTCTCCTCTTCTTCTCCCCTTTTTTCCCTCACGGCAGCCTCTTTCCTCTCTCCAACTCTCTATAGCAGGAAAAAAGTATCATCCCCTCTCTCATACCCTCCTCCCTGCCAGAATCATCCCTTTCTCACCAAAAATAACCAAACCAAAAAATCCTCTCTAAAGCTCCCTCTGCCACCTTCCTAAAGCCCCGGATACCTAAAAAAATATCTCCCTTCTTCACTACCGGATTTGCCCCTCTAACAACCTGCAGAAACAACCACCCCCAAAAGCAACACTACTCTGCAGAATCACTTTTCTCTCTCCCGGATTTGCCCCTCTAACAACCTGCAGAACCTCATGCCACCTGTCAACCTTCCATTGGCACTTCAAAAACACCATATGATTCTGCATTGCCCTCTCAAAAGAAGACACGTGGTTGAGCAAGGCTCTTCCACGTGGCAAAATGACCAGCTGCAAGAAAAGGCCCCAAATGGGGGTCTACATTTAGCTTTAAGGCTTCTAGTTTTATTACCTGTTGTTGAACAATAACTTCAATAAATTTATTTAACTAATATAGCATGCATTTGATATAAATGAAGTAGGTACTTACAACATCCATCAAATTTTGTCTAGGACGTAAGCACTCAAAATCTCCACGAACTCCATGTTCATGACCAAAGTCAACAAGAAGCTCACTAAAATAATAATATGTTCAAACAAACTTGAGTAAATTGGAAGCATATGAAGGCTAAAATTGTAACAACACATCTATGAATGTTCTAGACACGACAAACCTTTTTGACAATGCTTTATTGAAAACATAATCAGCGACAAGAGATTGAAGTACATTGAATGATTGAGTATCCACCACGTCTTCACGAATGGACATGGGGATTGACTAATTCGAAAACAAGACATAATTATTAACTATATATGTTAAGTATCAAAAATAAGAACAATGATATTAAACTATTTGTATTATACCTTTGATGCTTCACGTTTTACCATCTTCCTTAAATTGTGTACAAACGGGGAGACCTTGAATTTACTTGGTTTCCTCTCCCTTGATGAACGTGTTTTCATGACATGATTAGGATAACCACATAGTGCTTGTAATGGTTCATAATATGGAAAATGTCATTAATATACATCTATTTACTATGTAATGGTTAAGTAGTTGTAAAGAAAATAATTTTTCCTTTTATATGATACATACCTTTCCATAATCTCTTCTATTCCTTTTGATTGGAAGTGGTAAAATATTTTGATTTTCGTCTGGAATGATATGCACTTCAATTGATGTAGCACATGCATCTTCATTCTTTTCATTCAAGTCTTCGGTGCATAACTTCTCATTTGACAAAGTGTGAAGATAATGTTCATTCACATTCATATTGTTCGTATCTTCCAAACTTCTCTCGCATGAGAGCATGTCATTCTTCGTTCCTTCCTCGTGCATTCTCAAAGGTTTTCCGCTTGACCTAAGGAAGAGACCTTTCACTGTAGTATAATTCTCCTCAAATTTAGCCAAAATTTGATCACAACTACTACTACTTGCACCATAAGCCATATCAATTAGATGTGTCTTTAATTGTTGAAAGGTTTTATCCATCTCCATTAAGTTCCCACCATCAACCTAGTGATATATACGAATGTGATTAATAACATCATAATACAAAGGTTGTAAAACACCGTTAGTCACGATGAATATTGTAAAACACTTACTCGTTTAATAACATCTTTGTTTAGATTGATGACAAATTTCTCATCGTCCTCATTCTCACTCGCCATTGTCGTTGCATTTCCATCAACGCAATCCCTTATCTCATTTTCTATCACCCATATTTTGAGCTACAATATATTCATCAAAATATAATACATATCAAATTTTAAATCACTAAAAACTTAAATCAATAGTAAACGACTTTCAAAACTATAACTTACATTCTCATTTGCATATCCACCAAGTTTTTTCAATCTTCATTTCCTGTCCAATACTTCATCATCTCCCCAAGCAGTAATCCGAGGAGAAGGTCGAGTATATAGCGGTAGAAATTTCTCTTCAAACGATATATGCTCGTGGTAGAATAACTACGAGTATATTTGACATAGATATATAGTTAGTTCATAAATTATATTAAAACAAAATCGTATTTCACTATGATGTAAATTAATTACAAGGACATTACCATTAAAAACAATAAGCAACCGCAAACCCCACTTTGTTGTTTCTTCTTAAACTCTTCAATCCCGTGCACAAGATAAGACAACACAAATTCTGCCCAATTCATCTTCTTTATTGAATCGATGTCTTCCACAAGATGTAAGAAAGAACGATTCACAAAAAGCTTCATTGTTGGGCACAATAATGCACCAACACAAATAATACAAAACGAACTTTAAAATCGTTTCCACCCTCTTTATCCTCCCTAATTTGATTTTCTAACATCACTAATGGAAATCGCCCTTTTTTATCACAATCTTTTTTACATAAATCATTCTTATGGCCAACATCTTTGTTCATGCCAATCTTGAACCCTCTTGCCCTCAATCCCATAATAAATTCAACATCAATGGGGGATAATTTGATACAAGTATTATACAACTGTAACATATAAGTGTTCGGATTAAAACTATTTATCAACCAAAGACATAACCCATGATCAATTTTCCTACATCGAAGTTGCAAGAGGCTACCAAATCCTATTTCTTCTATGGCTGCCTTTTGCTTTGGTTCTAATTTTTCAATCACTCTAATCACTCGCTCGGGGGAGCATCGAGTCTGAAGATATAACTGAAAAGATACACAAACATCAAACATGTTTACATTAATATAATTTCCAACAAATACATAAGTAAAGAAATTATATATTCATTACAAAAAAAATTTACCTTTGGAACCACACCCTTTTGAAGTGAATATTGTTTTGAACTTTCTTTGGACTTTGCCATGAAATTTTCTTTTTCTACTTTTGAAAGTGCATTCCACTTCTTGCCCAATTTTTTCCTCAACTACATTAATTGGTCACATAATTTAAATTCTAATTTTAAAATGTAATTATATTAGACATAACAATATTACTCCTTACATCATCATTTATCTTCACTCCTTTATCCTTCTCTTTCATCATGGATAATTGATCGTTACTACAAAACAATTTCAAACAAATTTAACAATAACAACCACAAAAATTACATTAAAAAACATATTATTTTACATATTTCTATTTTCCCTTACTAGTAATGTATCCAAGCGCCGATAGGCTTCTTTGGATTTCTAACAACTTCAAGACCATCGCGTTCGCTCCTAAAAATTAAATCAAATCATTTAAGTCAATTTTTATAATATGATTTCGGATATAATAAATCAAACATACTTTCACCACCACATTATCTCAACTTAAGTTTTTTTTCACATTTCAATAAATTTTATTTTTATATCTTACTACAATCAATCAAATGCCAATTAAAATACAAATACCATTACAACTACAACATCCTCCCCAAATATCTTTACATTTAAAATGATGACAAAATTAACATATAAATTTTTTTCAATGTTCAATAATGGATCTAGCCACACTCTTTTTCTATAATGTAATCAATCCATAAATCTAACAAAAAACGTGAAATATAATGGATACAATATTGTAAAACACATAATTACTACTCACATTTTTTCCCTTTATATAGAACTCGCCAAATAATTAGGATACAAGCGCCTTTTGAGTAACAAACAATTGTGTCCTTCTCAGCTTTCTTTTCCTTAGTACTACACGTCCTCTTCTTCTTCTTCCAGCTACGTCTTCAATTCGGGTTTTTAAACCATTAAATTTAGAACCTGAAAACATCCCCTTACACCTCTTAAACAAAATATAAAATATGAAGAAAACACAAGGGTTATGAAGATTCCACTAAAATTCTCCATGTGAAATAACCGAAATTCTCTGTGTGACAAAATGTAGCAGAAAGCAAAAATTCAGAAAATTTACATAAAATCTTCGAGAAGAAGAATCTAGCAGAAAAAATAGCTGACCTGGACATCGGGAGAAATGAAGTCTAAGACTCGGATCTTGGCATCGACCTCGCCCACAATCCTGAGCTCGCGGTCCTTGAGGGAGACTTCTTTGATGAGGTCAAGACGTCGGCTTGGAGGAGATTGGCCCGGTTCACGGCGATGGTGGTCTCCACCCACCTGTGAAGACGTCTTTGATCCCGATTGACGGCGAAGGTGGTCTCCACCTAGCTGTGGAGACGTCTTTGATAAGGTCTGCGACGTTGGCCTCGAAGAGGTTGGCCCGGTTGAAGCCGACCGTGGTCTTCACCCAACTGTGGAGAATCAATGGAGAGAAAAACGGGAAAAATGAGAGAAAACAAATATGAGAGCGGGAAATGGGTGAGCTATGGAGGAAGTAGGCTATGGAGGATGAGTGAGGGTGGGGAAGAGCCACACAGCCGGCTATGGAGGTGGAGGGGAAGAGAGCAAATTAGGGGGGAAAAAAGGGAAAAGGAGGAGAGAATGGGAGGGGGAGGTACCCGGTTTGAATTTTTTTTTTTTTCCTTTTCATTTGGATGGCTGAGATTTATTCATTTTCATCCAATGGCTGAAAAAAATGGAGGCATGGTACCGAAGGAGGTATTGTAGAATTTTCTTATGTTTTTTTATAGTTAAGTTAATTAGTACAAGGAAAAGAGGTAATAAATGAATTTACAGACATGAAAAAAAAAATCTATTTTTTACAATTTCATTTGTCTTATTTCAATATCATCATCAATTTTATTCTCATATTTACCTATTACTTTACTCATTATGTTAATAGGAACATCTTAACTGAGCGATGCAACTCCATCGATATTGTAAAGACACATCTCCTATAAATTTGACTATTGTATCTTATGTGAGAAAACATCATTTGGTTATCGCTTCAAACAATATCAAAAGAGAGAAAATTATTCTTTAAAGATAGCATACTACAAATCTCACTTGGCAAGTATTTTTTTTTTTTTTAATTTCTATTGTTTAAAGTTGAATTATTTTTGTACGAATTTTATTGTTGCTAATAGTCTCTAAATATTATTCTTCCAAGAGACTTCTAAATTAATGATACTCATAAAGTTAAATGGCTTAGACATAGTTATATAAGCATTTTTGTTGAGCATTTATGTTTGATTGATGCCTAAGGCAAAAAAGAATCTAGGTTTATAACTTAAATCAAATGTTCATATTTAAAAGTAATATTAATCATTCTTTGAAAAGAAATTGTGCTTATTATTGAAATATCATACAATTTAATTGTAGAATCAAATATTCATCATTTTAGTTTTGATTAGATAAATAATAGTACGTGTTATTAAACATGAAATTATACCTTAGAGATATGATTCTTATAAGTGCCAAATTAGCCTAAGTTGAGACATCGTTCTTTGTATTTCTTTCTTCTTCTTTTTTTCTATTTTTTTTTTCTTTTTAAGAAAGGTCATTGGAAGAAAACTGCTATAAACTCTATTAAATGATGAGCCATAATAATTTTCTAATCTCAATCTTATTATATATCTAGAAATTTTCGATCTTTAAAAGATTTCATGCCATAAATTCTTTTCTTAATTAAACAATTTGTTTACATATGTTGACATTTATGCATATATAACTTTAAAGTAAATTTTTTATATTCTCTATTAATATCATGATGGAATTAGAAACATCTTAAATTTTTAGATTATAGAGTTTGTTATTTTTGTAAGTTATCATTTTAAGAGTTACACACATTGTAACAATTATTGATACATTACCTAGATATCCACTCACTCTCATTTTTATAAATCCATTGAAGTCTACTCATCCATCTTCAAGTACTTTTAAAAAAATATATATATTTATCAAGCCTGGGTTGATAGAAAATTCAAGAGTTGTTCTGGGTGAAAGTTGATGGCAATGTGTTTCATTTGTGAGTGAAACACTAGGTCAACGCTAAGATAAATTGTTCCAATGTTGTCACAGTAATTCACAGGAGTGGTAGGAATGTGGAAATGAATCTCATGAACGAGATTTTGAAGTCAATTTATTTTAGCAGCTAGCAATGGAAACAATTACTCTATATTTGGCTTCGATAGAGAAACGAGTAACAATGAATTACTTTATGGAGCTTGAACTTAATGGATTTGTACCAAGAAAAACAATGTACATTGATGTTAAAGTGTGGTCATTAACATTTCCAGCCCAATTAGAGTTCGAAAGAGCATAAAAAGGCATTAGGAGACTTGCGAAGAAGAAGGTCATGGTGCAAGGTGCCTTTGAGATAATGAAGGACTCTTTAAGAATTGTCCAGTGATTCATTGAGGGACGATGCATAAATTGTGATTGTTTATTCCTAGCAAAGGAAATATCATGTTGAGTGAATGATAAGCATTATAAGGCGGCAACAACTTGGCGGTATTGAGAAACATTTTTATAAATGATAGTAATGTGGAGATGAATCTGATCGCTTGGTTTTTTCGTTGTTTATTGGATCAAAACAAAATTTATAACCTAATTCACTATTCTAGAGTAGCTTGTACCCGATCAAAAATGGTTTTAGTACTGTGGACCCTCACCCGATCCATCGGACCGGCGCGACTTGCTATGAAAAGAAAAGAAGGAATGAAAAAGTTGGAGTTTTCCAGTTTTGAAAAACCCGCCCCCGGTGAGGAACGGTGTTGTATGGAGTCGCCACTTACTTTTTATTTTTATTTTTTAAAAAAGGGGAAAATTAAGTAAGAACCAAAACCCCTAATGACCCCAGTATGGAAAAAAAACGGTCTGCGAAAACTAGATTCTGGGTCCGGGGATCAGGTTACCCATTGGGAAGGTACCTCATGCGAGGTAGCACCCCTCTAGGCCCGGAACTCGGTCTCTACTAATGAATTAGGGTATGTGGGAGCATATGGGTCAAAGATGAAACCCTAGGCTAAATAGATGTCATGAATCACACAATCCTAATTGGTATTTGGCATGCATAAGAATTCAACCAACCCAAAACAATGGGTGCGTACCTATGGTCCCCAGCTATGCGCTGCATAAAAGGTCAGCCAAACACAGATAAACATGTAACAAAAATTCAGGATTAGGCACCATGCATGCATATGATTCAACAATCAAAACCAACGATGCGTACCTGTGGTCCCTAGCCATGTGCTACAGTAGAGGGTGAGTCAGCCACGCAACATGTATTCAGAATCAAGCATCAAATTTTGTGCCAAAAAGGAAGAAGGCTGGTTGAGATCAGGTAATGGACTCCCCAAATGTCATACAAATCAAACTAGACTTACCTAGACCACCCCACCCATAACTTCAAAATTTCCCATACTAACTGAAATCAAACACTGACTTAAACCTTCAAGATGGCTCACAAGTGCCCTATAGCAAATGGGTTTGAGCCCCAATGGATAAGGGCTCGAAAAATGCCAAAAACGAGGGCTACCTAAAGTCCTTCAGCAGAACAAGTTGAACTGGTTCTCAACTGGTACAACCTATTGAGAAGAATTCCAAAATTTTTCCATAAAACTCCTAAATGAGTGAGGATTCAAACAAAAGAAACGGTCCTCAATTCCGAGCCCGGATGAGTGAGAACCGGACCAAGAAAGGCAGGTGTTCCTCATGCCTGACAGAGGCAGCCAGTTATGGTGCTGAACTGGTTGAACCGGTTCCCAACTGGTTCATCCGGTTGATAAAAAATCCTAAATTTGGTCAAAAAGTTCCTAAGTGATTAAGGAAGCAAAAGAAAGAAACGGTTCTCAATTCCGAGCCTGGATGAGTGAGAACCAGACCAAGAAAGGCAGGTGCTCCTCATGGCTAACAGAGGCAGCCACTTATGGGGCTTAACCGGTTGAACCTGTTCCTAACTGGTCCATCCGGTTGATAAAAAATCCCAAATTTGGTCAGAAAGTTCCTAACGGATTAAGGAAGCAAACAAAAGAAACGGTTCTCAATTCCGAGCCCGGATGAGTGAGAACCAGGCCAAGAAAGGCAGGTGTTCCTCATGGCTGACAGAGGCAGCCAGTTATGGGGCTGAACCGGTTGAACCGGTTCCCCAACTAGTCCATCCGGTTGATAAAAAATCCCATATTTGGTCAAAAAGTTCCTAAGGGATTAAGGAAGCAAACAAAAGAAACGGTTCTCAATTCCGAGCCCGGATGAGGGAGAACCAGACCAAGAAATGCAGGTGTTCCCCATGGCTGACAGAGGCAGCCAGTTATGGGGCTGAACAGGTTGAACTGGTTCCCAACTGGTTCATCCGGTTGATAAAAAATCCAAAATTTGGTCAGAAAGTTTCTAAGTAATTAAGGAAGCAAAATAAAGAAACGGTTCTCAATTCTGAGCCCGGATGAGGGAGAACCAGACCAAGAAAGGCAGGTGTTCCTCATGGCTGACAGAGGCAGCCAGTTATGGGGCTGAACCGGTTGAACCGGTTCCCAACTGGTCCATCCGGTTGATAAAAAATCCCAAATTTGGTCAGAAAGTTCCTAAGGGATTAAGGAAGCAAACAAAAGAAACGGTTCTCAATTCTGAGCCCGGATGAGTGAGAACCAGACCAAGAAAGGCAGGTGTTCCCCATGGCTGACAGAGGCAGCCAGTTATGGGGCTGAACCGGTTGAACCGGTTCCCAACTGGTTCATCCGGTTGATAAAAAATCCCAAATTTGTTCAGAAATTTTCTAAGTGATTAAGGAAGCAAAATAAAGAAACGGTTCTCAATTCCGAGCCCGGATGAGGGAGAACCAGACCAAGAAAGGCAGGTGTTCCTCATGGCTGACAGAGGCAGCCAGTTATGGGGCTGAACCGATTGAACCGGTTCCCAACTGGTCCATCCGATTGACAAAAAATCCCAAATTTGGTCAGAAATTTCCTAAGATATTAAGGAAGCAAACAAAAGAAACGGTTCTCAATTTCGAGCCCGGATGAGTGAGAACCAAACCAAGAAAGGCAGGTGTTCCCCATGGCTGACAGAGGCAGCCAGTTATGGGGTTGAACCGGTTGAACCGGTTCATCCGGTTGATAAAAAGATCCCAAATTCAGTTAGAAAGTTCCTAAACCATTCATAACCAATCAACAAAAATCATGTGTGGCCTTTTTTATCCACACCCAAGCAATACAATATTCATATCAAAGGGAAGAAAAGATGATGAGGAAGGAGAAAAACATATGAAGACGAGGAAGATAAACCGTCAGCAAAGAAAATTCAGCATGCTTACCTCAGAATCTCCACCAAATATGATCCGTGTATGCCAATGACGACTCCCAAAACTAAGATGCTGTCATTCTCCTCTTCAAAGAAACCACAGTGCTGAAGCTTTCCCCCACACCCTCAACTCAGAAGATGCTCCTGACCTTTTTGTTTCTCTCCTCAGCAAAATTTCCCCTCTCTCTGAAAATGCCAAAAGGTCCTTTGCTCTCCTCTCTTCCCACCTTTTATACTCATACCCCTCTCAGCATTTGAGCCTCCTGGGTTCCTTCCCCTTCAGCACCGAAATCCCCTTCATCAGCATGGGAACCACACCCCTCATTACTTCTCTTAAACTTACAAGGCCAGTTCACTCCCTTCAGCTTTCAGCTTGCTTCACCACCAAGAATCCATATGGATTCGTGGTGGGCTACAAGGAACCAAAACCAAGGCCCAAAATGGACCCACAACATTTCCCAAAACCAATATGGAGCTTACGGGCCTGAGCCATGTAGGATTTGGGCCCCAAAATTACTAGAATTAGTGTTTTACCTCAACTGACTCAATGAACCGGCTGAACCGGCCGAACCGGATGCCCACTGGTTGAACCGATGGCAAAAAAATTTGAAAATTTGACATAATGTTCCTAGAAGAGTAAGGAATCCATGAAAAAAAACAGTACATGATTCCAAGTTCGGAAGAGGGAGATATGATCAAAACAATTACCAAAAATCAGTATTCTACACCGGCTGACTCGATGAACCGGCTGAACCGGCTGAACCGGCTGCCAACCAGCTGACCGGTTGCAAAAAATTTTGAAACTTTTACAGAATGTTCCTGGAAGAATAAGGAATCCATAAAAAGAAACGGTTCTTGATTCCGAGTTTGGATGAGGGAGATACGATCAAAACAAGCCCGAGTGCTCCGAACCTCAACATGCCTCTATAAACTCCAACTAAGCTAAAACATCGGGATGACCCCACTTCCTTCCTATAGGGTGATGTGAATGACTAGGAAAATGACCACGATGACCCTCTAAAATGAACCTCATATGCACCACAATGGACCACAGACAAGCCCACATGAGGCTCGGACACCGACTAAGCCCAAAAGGGGCCCTAGTAGTGTCATATGAGAACGATGGGTGCAGGTGACGCCCAAAGGATAAATGCCAGTGTCGAGGGACAAAATTGAGGGTCTACAAGTACAAACTACTGTAGTATAGTGATTTTTAAGTGTCATCCACTAGGATGGATTATTCTTGTTAATTAAGGCTTGAATGGAAGGGTAAGAAATGATTGTGATCAAGTGAAATTGATTTGAAAATTCAGAGTAAAAAAAAAATGAATTTAACAAATGGTCTCAAATTGAGAAGAAAAATGAAATGTAAAATAGAATAAAATTAATAGGAGATGAAATTCTCGGAGTTAAGATTTTCTAGAAAACAATTTCCATGGTGAATAGATATTGAGATCTACTTTTCATTAAGTTAGATTGAAAACCTAAATTTTCATCTAAATCGATTTTTTATTTAACTTTAAGTCTAGATCTAATTTCTCTTCAAATTAGGTCATTTAATCCAAGAGATCAAATCAAATCATATATTCAATTCATTTTAAATTATTTTCCAATGATTCACACAATGCAACTATTCAATCTCATCAAATCTAGCTTTAAGAATTTGATGAATCTACCTAGTTTGCATTGTAGAAATCATCCAAGACAATTTGAAGAGAAAAATCCTCAAAATTCAATTAATCAATCAATTGGATCAAATTACCTGTGTAATTCAAACTCATTTCTCTAATTCACCATAGATCCTACCTCTAGATTCTCCCTCCTTCGAGAAAAACGAGATTTAACCACTCATGCTTGGAGATTTGGTCTCACAAGGCATGTTAGGCTAGTAAGAAAATGAAGATAAGTAGAGAATTCTATAGAGAGAGAGAAAATCTAGAAGATTCTACAATTAGAAATGTCTAAAAGTCCCCTAAATGAGAAAATCAAGTTTTTATTTATAGGCCAAGGTTAAGTGGACACTTGGCATCATTTAAGAGGTCCTATAGAGGCTTATTCACCAAGAAATCTGGAGTTTAGTAATAAAATGGTCATTTCGCACGAGATCCAACAATTTCGCATGATTGTGTGAAATAAAAAATGCAACAACAACAATTTTTGCCTTCTTGAAGCATTTCACATGATTGTGCGAAAATTTCGCATGATCATGCGAAATCAGCTTTGAGGTTTCCCTTTTGTTTGCAGCAAAAATTCATTCTGGCCCATTTCGCATAGTCATGCGAGATTTTCTCATGATCATATGAAATGAAAAATATTTAAATTTTCAACTCTTTTTTTTGTCATTTCTTCCATTTCTTTCTTTTGAATCCACCTCAATCACTTCCAAATCCTGGTCCAAACCAATTGCATTACTTCTTTCATTATGCATTTGGATCTTCATTAACTTTATTTGTTTTCTTCAATTTGATTCATTTCTTTTGTCATAAATTTATCAAAATCATACCTTGAAATGACTCCAAAACTTCATAAAATAGTTAGTAACTCTTGCAAGGGTAACAACATGTTAATTGAGTATTTTAGGCATAATTACTACTCAAAAGATGTAAAACTCATGAGAATTATTATATAAAATATGCTCTTTTTGAGTAGTAATCAAAATCTCATGAATGAGATTTTGAAGTCAATTTATTTTAGTAGCTAGCAATGAAAACAATTACTCTACATTTGGCTTCGATAGAGAAATGAGTAATAATGCGTTACTTAATGGAGCTTGAACTTAATGGATTTGAACCAAGAAAACAATGTACATAGATGTTAAAGTGTGGTAATTAACATTTCCAGCCCAATTATAGTCCGAAAAAGCATAAAAAGACATTAGGAGACTTACGAAGAAGAAGGTCATGGTGCAAGGTGTCTTTGAGATAGCGAAGGACTCTTTAACAATTGTCTAGTGATTCATTGAGGGACGATGCATAAATTGTGACTGCTTATTCCTAGCAAAGGAAATATCATGTTAAGTGAATGATAAGCATTATAAGGCGCCAACAACTTGGCGGTATTGAGAAACATCCGAAGAAGGAACATCATCAAGCAATGTTAAAGTTTCAGTGGTAGAGAGGGGCTTGGTAACTTCCTTTGCATTTTGCATATAATTTTTCTCCAAAAGATCTCGAATATATTTGTGTTGGGAAAGGAAAAGACCATTGGTAGTTCAAATAGCCTCAACACCTAAAAAATAATTCATGGATCCAAGATCTTTGAGAGAAAAACAATTAGATAAGGAAGTGATAAATCATTGCATTGTCTATAAATTGTTTCCAGTGACGATGATATTATCAACATAAACAAGAAGTTGTAACGCATGTTGTCCTTTACGCATGATGAAAAGAAAAGTGTCTGAGATAGAGTTGATGAAACTATAACTAATGAGAAAGGTGTGTAGTTTATGAAACCATGCAAGTAGAGCTTGGCGAAGTTCATAAATTGCTTTGTTTAACTTACAAATATGATTGGGAAATTGTTTGTTAGCAAAGCCAGGAGGTTGTTGCATGTAGACATCATTATCAAAGGTGCCTTAAAGAAATGCGTTATTGATATTGAGTTGACTTAGAAGGATGAACAAAGGACCATGTGTGGTTTCGAAGGAGAGTATCAAATTCATCGCTCATAGCAATACACCAATGAGGATATTGTTGTGCTTGAAGATAAGTAGTTGGTTCAATAGGGTTGGGTATGGAAAGAGAGTTAGAGGTAAGACTGAAAATTTTTTGTTTGAAAATCTGATTTTTAGAGCATGTGACAATGCCTTAGGGTGGTAAGATAGGTGATGGATTTTTGGGTAGGGAATTAGTGAGGATGAAGGGACTTACCATTAGTGATTAAGAGTCAACGAGGCTACTAATTTAGTGTTTAAGATGGGTAAGTTGGCATTAGTGAAGATGTCATTGATTGAAGATGGAGGGTAAAGGGAAAGTATGAGAATAGGAAAGTTAGAGGTAGGGTTGGTTAGTTTAGATGAAGGAATGAGAATTGTGGCCGGAATAGTGGCAAAATCAAGAGATAGCCAAGACTCAAGGAAATGTGTGGTGACTTGACTCATGGAGACCGTATTTTGGTATGAGAATTTGTTTTCTAAAAAAATTACATAACATGATATATAAAGTTTTCTAGAAACAGGGTTTATAAGAATTATATGGCACAAAATATCCCAAAAAAATACATAGTATGGAGCAGGGTTGAAGTTTGTGATTTGTGTGGGGTTAAAGTTAGGGATAACATCAACAATAGAATGTTTTTAGCTTGTTATAATTTGGGATATGTTGAAAAAGTTTCTCAAATGGAGACAAATTATCCAAGATTGGTGTAGGAAGACGAGTGATAGGATATGAGGTTGTTTGGAAAGTTGTAGACCAAAATTTAAAGGGTAAGGAAGAATGATGCAATAGTGTTAGTCCTATCTCAACAACATGGTGATGTCATTGCTTGATTGTACCCACAATTTGTGGAGTGTAAGGTGGAGAAATGAGATGTTGGATGTTATGTTTAGAAAATGTGGGATTTAAACCTTAAAATTCTCTTCTTTTATCAAAATACATTGTGGATATGAGTGCTTGAAATATTTTTCCATTGCCTTTTATTTTTCAGAAACACTAGTGACTTCAAATTTATGTTTCAAGGGATAAAGCCAAGAGTATTTTTAAAAAAAAAAAAATCAATGAAAAACACGTAATATTGGTAGTTGTTAACTAGGGTAATCAGATAAGGTCCCTAAACATTCGTGAAAATTATTTCTAGTGGTCTAGTATTGATAAGAATAGAAACACCAAAGAGAAACAATGGCTTTTATTGCAAAGACACGAATTATACACATCAAGGTTTGACATAGTGGAAATAGAAAGAAAATTACTAAAAACAATATTTTTAAGAACTTTGGAATTGGGGTGGCCAAGATAATGATGCCATTGATTTATATGACTTTGGTAGAATTGTAGCATATGGCTAGGGTTTGGAGTGTAGTAGAAGAGGTTTGCCATTCATACAGATTTCCTTTACTTTGACTTTGGACAAGCAAAGCTCCCATTTGTAAATTCTTCACAACAAAGAAAGTGGAAAAAAAATTCAATGGAGATATTATTGTGTTTGCAAAATTGGGAAACATATAACACATTCCTTTTGATGTAAAGAGCACACAAAACATTGTTAAGTTGAAAAATAAAGTTAGGAGTAATAAGCTTAATAGAACCAGTGTGGGAGATGGGAACATTATTATCATCATTGATGATAACGTCATTAACGCCATTATAAACGGAATGAATAGACAAGTTCTGAAAATCTTATGTTATGTGATGTGAGGCATTCGAGTCCATTATCCAGTTGAGGCTGTTGGAGTCATTGGCCATTAAGTGAGCCTATGATTCTAGTGAAGAAGTAAATCGAAAACAACAAGTTTTGGTGAAGTAACCAATCTTGTCACATGGTTGACACACAATTTTGGTTCATAGTATGCTAATTATGGTTGGAAAAATTGGGACGTTTTGTTTGAGATGAGAAATGTCTCAGATGGTTACAATTCATGGTGGTTCCTTGATTCAAGTGCTAATTCCCATAATTGTAGTTGTTGCACCCCTGTCCATTCAAATTGTAACATTTGTTCTTGGCATTAGAGTTCTTTTGATTGAATTGGGCTATTATTTGCATAGTTTCTCATTCAGTAGTGTGCATTTTAAGACTTCGTTCATGATCTGCCAATTTCTCATGTGAAGTTCTTCAAAGGAAATTGGTGTATCTTGGATTCAAACAACAACATTTATTTCTTTGAATTCTTCTCCGAGCCCGTTCAGTACAACAATGACTAAATCATCATCCTCAACAAGGCTTCCAGCAAGTACTAACTCATCAGCAATAGTATTGACAATTTGCATAAACTCTGCATATATCATGTTGTCTTTTATGAGTTTGGTAAGAGACTTTTTAAGGTTGAAGATGCGAGATCGTGACCTATTGGCATATGTCATATGCAGTCGATCCTATGCTTCTTTGGTTGATTCAATAAAAGTGATAAGAGGTGCGACTTGATAAGAAACAAATACAAGCATGGCATTAAGGAAGAGGTTGTCTTGCATTTTCTAAAGTCTGTTATCTAAATTTACAACATCAATGTCATTCTTCTTGATAGTTATAGGAGGTTCTATCAATGTGCCATTTATATACCTTGTGAGATCATAGCTATTCTATCAAGGTGCCATTTATATACCTTCTAAGATCATAGCTATAGAGCAATGTTAGAAATTGAGTTCGCCAAGTAGGGTAATTGGGACCAGTGAGTTTTACTGGTAGTTGTGATGTTAAGAGTTATCAACATGTTCAAAGTTCCTTCGGGAGTGATAACAATAGGAGCTTGATTTGATTTAGTTATATATGACTTTTCGATCATTGTGGTAAACAAAGAGAAAAAAATTTGAGATATGGAGCAAGAGAGATCAGGTGTGCTTGTTGGAGCAAGGATGCTCTGATACCAAGAAAAGATGAAGCACATCAATGGAGGAAAAATTGCTTGTATCCTAATTATTTACAAAGTATATAAAGAGTCGTACAAGGAAACAATGGAGATATTCTATAGCCTAATTATGTGTATAATCACAGTTAGAATATACAATCAATGAAAGTTAACATAAACAATATAAGAAAGGCTATAAGTTGGTCTCGTGCATTCCTTCTTAGTATAAAACAAAGAAATATCAAAGATGCTTTTAAAAATTAATTTATCACTAACCTAGGAACAACAAATTGCTTTAATAAAATTTATAAAATCTATATAATTATAAGTATAAAACAAATTTTTCGAACATGAAATATAAGTTTTAGAATATTAATTTAGTATTATACATCATAAGAAATATAAGTTGTATAAAATCAATTTAGTTTAGTTTTCATCAATTAGGAAATAAGAAATTGAAAATCGAATAGGCTAAATTCATTTCTACATTTCTTAAATCCAATCAAACTTGGTTATAAATCGATCTAATCCATTCTAGTTGCAGAATTTTCCTTTCACTTCATTGTGTTTACTTGGGCAATTTGAAGGAAAAGTTCTTAACACTCATGATAGGTTCGGTTGATGACGTGGTGAGATCTGGGACGTCTAACGGCCAGGGTAGCACAGACATGTGTGCACCCAAGGTCTTCCATTCCCACCTCTCCTACCAAATGCTATAATCACCGCGCATTTCACCTATTTTTCGTGACCCTCTTCTTCGCTTTCGTCGAAATGTTTACACAGCCTCTTCCGGTGGCGCGTGCACGCGTGTTGTCTCCCGCTGAGATCGAGAGACCAAATGCAGATCCCAGCGGCTTGGAAGCTTCTCTGCTTCAACTTATCCAGGACCACCACCAAACTTCTCTCAAACTCCGCGATGAAACCGGTCAGTTCCTTTTCCTTTCCTGCCTTTTCTTCTTTTTCAATTTAACTAAATTTGAGCTAGGTTTTGGTATCTTCAAAACCCTAGGTGTCGAGAATTGAAATTGGGGATTCTATTTCGAATTTTTTTGAAAACAGAGAAAGCAAAGAAAGATGCAATTAGAACAGCGATGAGGGTTTCGGATCTTTTGGTGGATACTGTGAATGGTGGAGTTCAAGAAGCGTTTATTAACGAGAAGCGAATTGAACTCGAAAGCCGAGCATTAACTGCCACCGTCATCCGCTTTGCCAAGCAGACCCATCAATGGCTGGCTGCTTCTCATGCCATCAACACTGCTATAAAGGTTCTTTATCTGTACTTCTGAGTATCTTCCATTTCTATTCTAATTTCACTACATTTAGATCTTGCCTTAAAATTTGCATATTGATGAGCTGCATATAGAATATTAATCGCTTGAAATCGAAAATCATAAATTTGGATTGCGGTAGTTGCTCGATTATAATGTGTTGAAGTATTGACGACAAGTTATTGGGGATAACTTTGTGTTTAGATGCTACATGAAAATTGAATCCATCGACCTCCTCGCAAAATGAAAGAGCTCGATATGATTCTTTTGTCTTTGTTGATTTATTTTGGGAGAGGTTGTTATTCATGTTCTATGGGTTTGAATGTGTAGGAAATTGGAGATTTTGAGAACTGGATGAAGACCATGGATTTCGACTGTAGAAGTATCAATGCTGCAATTCGCAACATTCACCAACCATGATCTTGATGGGTGATTTCTTAGATCAATTTTCGTGTAATTATTTGGAATTTGGGAGTTTAATTTTTGTTTATCTCTGTATATGGGTTCAATTTCTTATCTTGAACGGGAAAATCCTGTGTCTCAGAACATGACATACCTTAGTATTTATGAATGGAAAGTTTTATGCTGCCTCTTTATTTCTCGATTTTTTCTTGATGAAGTTGAATATAAATGGTGCTTCATCTTTCTTTCATGGACCAATTCTACGAACTGATGCCCTCAGGCCAGAAGATGAAGGGAGAAGGCAGTTGGTGAAAAAAACTTGTGCTTAGCTGCCTGAATATGCAATGTTTTGGTTTCCAGTTAACTCCCATTGTTATTGTAAAATTTATCCCTCAAATCATTCTAGTGATGTTCACATTTCTAACTAGACATTAAACACTTTTGTGAAAGACTGTGTCAATATCGTTTCATCTCCTCTGCATTCAGGAGAATCTATGCTGTATTCTTTGTTATCTGCTTGGCATTGAGTGCCACTGTCTTGGTTGCTAAGGTTTTGGATTAATTGCATATAGGCACATCTGATTGGGGATGCCCTCAGCTACTTTGTATCACACTTGAGAGAAGACTCACATATGCTGTTTCTAAATTGTATTTGGATGATGGTAGGAGCATTCTAGCTGCCTGAATATGCAATGCTTTAGTTTCCAGTAAAACCCCATCGTTATTGTAATATTTATACCTAATATTATATCCCAAATCATTGTAGCAATGTCCATATTTCTAACTAGATGGGAATGGTTTGTGGGAGGTTCCGGGTTCAAGTCCCAATGGGGAGAAAAAAATTTACCTATTAAAAAAATTATATACATCTAACTAGATGGTAAACAATTTTGTGAAAGATTGCTGACATTGTATCAATATTATCTCATATCCTCGGCATACAGAAGAATCTAAGTTGTATTCTTTGTTATCTGTTGGGCATTGAGTGCCAGTGTTTTGTGTGCTAAGGTTTTGGATTAATTGCATATAGGCTCATCTGATTTAAGGGTGTGCTAGGTGTTTCAGATTCAGCTACTTTGTATCACACACACACACATGAGAGTAGACACTCACATTTGCTGCTTCTAAATTGTATTTGGATAATGGTAGAAATGACTCGGTGTAAGAGGAAGGGTAAATGCAAAGTCTCTGTAATTTCTTGGAAGTTCTCTGATTTTGTCAACTTTTATATGTTGCATTAAACATGATCCATCAATGAGTTGACCTCCAAATAGAAAAGCAGTTCAAGAAGCTGGGTTGGTGATAGAATAATAGTAATTAGAATAAATAACCCCTCCTATCAGAGCTGAAGTCTGAACTGTTCAAATCAGAGGATAAGAGTATGACAGTTGATTAGGTAACCTTTATTCTTCAAACCATCACCAAAATAACTAAAACCATTTTTGTTTCCCATCATATCTTCCCCTCCAAGGCTTTGACCAGTCAGATCTGCCATTTTTAATTTTGGAGGTTCAAATTTTCTTTTCCTATTATATTTAATATCATCAACGCCGTCCAAGGCGCAAGCATCAGTGTGAAAAGCAAGTACTATTGCAATGGCATACGTTATATGAGCATATGCTTCAGGCAGTCATGTTTAACATTGATTTTGCTTGGATCCTCATTGAAGATTGACTTAGTATTTGATCCATGCACATGTTAATGTTTTCCTAAGAACTGAACTCCTCTTAGAAGTATCTTATAGTAAGGTTGAGCAAGTCCAAGATCATTAGATTGTAACCTGAAACCAAACATTTCAATGTTTTCAATTGGAAAATCCCACTTGTTCTATACTTGTAAAGGTGAACTTTCTTTGCATTAATCAATTGGATGATGTTAATTAAAATAACATCCAATTTGATAGAAACCAGGGAATTGGTCATATAATTTTCACTCTATATAAACATATGCCCTTTGGTCTGTTCTGTACTGCAATTTGGGAGAAACCTGAGCTGATAGCCATGTCTGCCTTTCGGTCTTTCTTCATGTGCTTTGTGGTAGCTGCCGCTATTGTGATCCCTATATCTGCACAACTCTCTCCTGATTTTTATGACAAGTTGTGCCCGCAGGCATTGCCCACCATTAGATCAATTCTCAAAAAGGCAATCTATCATGAGCCACGCCTTGGAGCATCACTGCTTCGAGTGCACTTCCATGACTGTTTTGTGAATGTAAGTTTAGTGATGGGTTTATTCTTCTTGATACTGGTTTTTCACATTTTTCTATCTGATTGATGTCATGGGGGTCTTTAATGGTTGTCTTTTCAACCCAATATAAATGATTCTCCAAATTGCTTTTCCAACTAAATATAATCTGTGAATACATTCAATTTTATTTATTTTTTAAATGTTACAAGTGAATCAGAGAAGCAATACGGAAAATTCATTTAGAGATAGTATCAATCTCTCTACATGATTTTTGGCTTACATTATAGAAAAACGTTAGTAGTGACATAGATTATGCAGTGAATGCGTAGGCTCATGTGTGACAAATTTCAAACGAGATTTAGGTAAGAAGAGATAATAAGAAACTAATTAGGTATACTAATTGTAGATCACCATTGCAATGGTATTCTGACTTTCTTGGTATATATGTGTTTATGGTTGCACTGGCAGGGTTGTGATGCATCAGTTCTGCTAGACGACACCCCCAACTTCATTGGTGAGAAGACAGCCGGGCCCAATCTCAATTCCCTTAGGGGTTTTGAAGTGATAGATGAAATCAAAGAAGCCGTTAACTCAGCTTGCTGTGGCAATGTGGTGTCATGTGCAGATATCCTAGCTGTTGCAGCTCGCGACTCTGTTGCCATTGTGAGTGCCTTATAATTCTTTCATTTGTCCAGTTATTGGTTCCTTGCCTTAATCTAAACTTAACAAAACAGTATCAATTGTGTTTGTGTTATAGTTGGGAGGTCCATCATACCAAGTATTATTGGGCAGAAGAGATGCAAGAACAGCAAGTCTTAACGATGCAAACAGCAATCTCCCACGTCCAATTTTTGACTTCCCAGCGCTTCTCTCGAACTTTCAAAATCATGGGCTAGATCTAAATGACCTTGTTCTGCTCTCAGGCGGCCACACCATTGGCCTTACCCGTTGCACCAATTTCAGGGACAGGATCTACAACGAGACCAACATAAAACCCAAGTTTGCTGCCTCCTTGCGTGGGATATGCCCTAAAGAGGGAGGAGATGACAACACAGCAACTCTAGATGCTACAACAGCAAACTTCGACACAGAGTACTTCAAAGACTTGCTGAAACTAAAGGGTCTCCTCCATTCTGATCAGGAGCTCTTCAAGGGTGTTGGCAGTGCTAGCGATGGTCTAGTGCAATACTACAGCAACAACCCAGGAGCCTTCTTTGCAGACTTCGGTGTTTCCATGATCAAAATGGGCAACATGAAGCCTCTCACTGGATCTGACGGAGAGATCAGGATGAATTGCCGGAAAATCAATTAACTAGGACTACATTATCATTATCATGTGGGTAATACAACAAATAACCTGGAGAATTGTTTGTGTAAATCTCCATCTCCTTCAGTTTCCCAGAGTGTAACTTCAGCTTATTTCTTCTCTTCTCCTCACTCTCCCCAAGGGCCCAAGTCCATGTCAAAATCATGTTGTCTTCTGTGATATCCATTTCATGGATTCACAACTTTGTTATGTACTACCTTATTGTATTGTTCGGTGAAAGAAATGAGAAAACCACTTGTCCATATATTAGTACTTGTTTTACACACAAACATGGCATGTTTAGCCAATTATTATCAATGAGAGCATACAGAAAACGTAAACTAAACTTGCAGGGTTGCTGAAATAGATATCACAGAGGGCCATGGCTCAGTTTATCTTCCTGCAATTCACACGAATCTGGCCTTTAGTTCCTGTAAGCGGGCTAATATTACCCATTTTCACCATGGCAGCTGCGAAATCCTTATAGAAGCTAGTAGCGCTGGAGGCATAAGATGAGACCTGAGAATCCGTCGAACCATCATTGAAGAGCGCTTGGTCTGAATGGAGTAGGCCCTTGTTGTCCACCAGATTCTTGAAATAACCATTATCGAAAATAACTGGGCTTGTATCATCAAGAGCAGATAGGTTGTCATCACCATCTGTGTCTGGACAGTTGGATTTCAATGATTCTGCAAAAGAAGAATCGATGTTGTCGTCATTGTATATCCTGTCCCTGAACACCAGGCACCTGGATTGGCCTATAGTGTGAGATCCTACACATTCAAGAAAAGCCCACAGGGTTAGCATATACTGTTTTGAACTGAAAAAACTTTGTGACAACGTCGATAACATACCAGAGAGAGCCACCATCTCTTCGGCACTGAATCCTTTATCGGAAAATGCAGATATGAGGTCATCAAGATCCAGTGCCGGAGATGGGATGTCGGTCTCGGCGTCACTGATACTGGCTGTGGTGGAGTCTCTTCTTCCTAGCTGAACTGTCCATGTAGGTCCTCCCAACTGCAGAAAAATAAATATTGATCAAGTTGATAAGAGGTAGATGTAGATATGCAAAGAACCAATTGAATAGACAAACCAAATTAGCCCAAATCAATCAATTTTTAAAGATCCACCTAAAGTCAACTCCAATTAATTAATGGGTAATGTGTTGAATTTACCAAGAAATAACAGATGATTGCTTTATGGAGAATGCAAGGTGTTTCGTCTGCAATCCTACGTGACAAATTTGACCACCACCTCTTTCATTCAAGGGTCAAATTATGGTGGCCGAGTAGGATTTGTTTCCTTTGGTCAATTTAAACACACTTTTTTACTTTTTGTATCTCTTGAAAATAAAATCTTGAAAATGTTTATTGAGATAAAATTATGCTTACAGCAACAACAGAATCTCGAGCAGCAACAGCAAGGATGTCAGCACAAGAAACAACTCCAGGGCAAACACTCTCCACTCGAGATTTGATATCGTCTATCACCTCAAACCCCCTCACCGAGTCTGCGTTTGGCCCTGCTGTCTTCTCTCCTGTAAAATTTGCTGTGTCGTCTAATAAAATTGATCCATCGCATCCCTGTTGCATCCAAACAAACCATTATGCCATTAAAATAATAATCAACCATAATAAGTTAATTTCATGTAAAAATTCGTTGAACCATTAATTTGATCATATATTCCTGCATGCTTAAATTAATAGTCCTGGCACCGTGCCCCATGCTCCGAGACAACCTTCTCTCTCGTGGGTGAATAGATGAAAATAAATGAACAATAACCTTAATTTCAACTCCTAATCTTTTACAAAGTACTTCAATCTTGATATTATACTAAGTAACTAATCTTAAGAATAGTGAGTTAAACTAATATTGATCATGCATACAAATATGATATCATTAGCAAAATTACATAAAATTCACGGTACGTATGCATATAAAAACTACAAACATTTTAATGAATGAAAAATAAATAGACGAAAAGGTGGACACTTAAGTTAAATAATCCTACAAAATAGGTTAACAATGAATAAAATATGATATGTGTAAATATATAATAATCTGTTAAGCTCAAAGGATCCTCAAAGCTTTAAAATATATGTATACAATTAAGAAGAATTTATATTTATATAAAATTATAAACTTTCTCATGTATCTCATATAAGACATATAAACACGACATTTTCATAGTATCTCATGACATTGTGAAATTAAACAGATAGACATATTTCATAGGGTCAAACAAACCCTCAACTAAGGTTGAGAATCGATTTTAATACCATTTATAAGAACTTCAACTTTAAAACATATTTATATGGTTAAAAAGAACTTATACTTATACAGTGTCAAAAACTTTTTTTCCATTGTCATAATATATATACCAAAATGACAAGGAAAAAAAATTATAATGGAAGAGGATATACCACAAGGACAAAGAAAAAAATTATAACGGAAGAGAAGAGAGAGAAAACTTGCATTAATAAAGCAATCGTGGAAATGGAGACGAAGCAAAGAAGCCCCCATGCGGTTTTCGTTGGCCACTGCAGTATTGACTGCAGTTCTAATGGTGGAGAGGGCTTTAGGGCATGTGGCTGAATAGAAAGTAGAGGACAGTCCCGAAGAGGCCATGCCAATGGGTATAAAAGCAAGAAACATGTAGGATAAAATATGATGACATGGTGTGGAAAACCCCATTATCCTATTAGGGTTTATCTAGACCAAAGATGAGAAATTAAGAAGAAACCAAGAAGAAGAGCTAGCTAGGGGTTTTGTGTATGGCAAAGCTCAGTGTGTGAAGCTCATGGATATACGTAGCTATTTATAGAGAGAAAGGAGTAACTCAATGGCCTTTTATTACTGGTACTAGTCAAAACTCTTCACAAAGATTTCAAAAAAAAAAAGAAAGTGTTGAATGTGTAGAGCAAAAGTTCAAAAACCCTTATTCTTTCTTAGTATTATTAGCAGTTTTCTCACCACTTTCGTAGTGGGGTTATATCATTAATATTCATGTCCATAGTGGAGAATACG
The DNA here is from genome assembly GCF_004353265.1 of Vitis riparia. NCBI lineage: Eukaryota > Viridiplantae > Streptophyta > Magnoliopsida > Vitales > Vitaceae > Vitis > Vitis riparia. The sequence goes on from NC_048436.1 coordinate 14,210,968, forward strand.
TACGAGGCACTAGCATAGATTAAGAAATATGTATTTTTAACCTAACTACTAGTGAATCCCTTACATTGACAATATTGAGCACAAGGCAAATGAATAACATTATCCATGAAGAATGGCCTCATCAGCATTACATCATTTACATTCTGCTTGAATGGGTCAAGTTCAATCCAACAATGAACATATATACATTGCCATTCAACAATGAACATATATATATATATATATATATATGTTCAAAATGAAGGATAATAATTCTAATTAAAAATTTTCATTATTTTTGGTAACCTTTTCAGCAAGACTTAGAACTCGTTTGATAATGATTTTAAAAAGCGTTTTTAATGTTTTTAATACTAAAAAAATTTTATCATTTAAGTATTAAAAATGTTAGAAATATTTTTTAGAATTACTCCCAAACGTACTCTTATTCTATATGAAATGGTTGTAATTTAATCTTCATATTTTATATTTTTAGTATTTTTAAGTTAATAAAATTCTACTTCACATGTTATATTATTTAAGAAAAATTAAGCACAAATCTCTTTTGAGTTTTCAAAATATAGGTAAGATCATGCAAGAAGATGTGGAACCTATCCAACACCTAGAAACAATTATGTTTCTACTCTAAAATATTGCTTCTAGTGTTTGAAAGCTCTTCTAAATTTGGGGTATAGAGCAATGCACCAATGCTTAAACTTTAAACAAACCATTGTCTGGTTCATCCAAGCAGTCCAAGAACTTAAAAGAATTTATCGTAATGAAAAAGGGTTGATAGTTTAAGCTACTTAGAATTTTGAGAATTATTTTAAAAGAGTTAATGTTTAACTAAGAAAAAACAAAACTTAGAAATGTATATGACAATGAACTTTGGAAATTAATTAGACTTGTGTTTTATGGTGTTGGCCATGTCCCAACTTCATCATTACACTAATCTCTGATAGCCTCTGGTTGGCTTATGAGAGGGAAAAGGATAAAGAAGAAGAAAAAAAGAGGCAGGCACCATCTCATAGTGGAAATGGGCTTTTGACATTTTGGTGATTTTGACAATTACTTTGAATGGTGGTTGTTTAGTGTGTGAACATATCTTTTGGTGAGGAATCTGGTTGATTAGTCAGCCGAAGTTCAATGGGTTTTCAATTATTTTTGTCCTAATAATGGGGTTTTGCATTAAACTTTAGTTTTTGGAGCTACCTTTGCAAAATCCCCTAACTTTAGAAACTTCTTTGTCAACCCAACTTTTCAAAGTGGAAACAAAGTCCAAAACTTTCATATTAGCATGCTTGCTTACATGAGTTTTAATACTTGTGTTTTTTTTATCCATTTGAAGTTCCTCTCCAAATTGTAGTCTATGTGAAAATATTTTTTTAAATAATTTTCTCTTCTTTAAAATAAAAATTATTTTCTTGACTTAAAAAATAAGTTTATAGATTTTTAATGGAAAACTGTTTTTCGAGGATTTATTCTGTAAGAATAATTAATTTTTTTAAATAAATTTGAAGTATTTTTTATAGAATGTCATGAAAAAATAATTGAAAATATTAATAATAGATTGAAAACTTCTGTATACCCAAAAAATAGTTTTTCATATTTGAGTTTTTGATAAAATTTTGTTCTTGAAAATAACTAAGAATTATTTTTCAAAATTATTCTTAAAAATTAATTTTTAAAATATTGCCAAATAGACACCCAACTCAGAACATGTATATTTATCATATGATGTTACTTCTCCTAACCAGTGCTAGCAACACAAGATTCAAAGCTAAAGCTTCTTGTCTACCTAAAATTCCAAACACCCATGTCAGCAGCATTCTTAAAAGTATAACCAGAGCTAAGAATAATGCTGCTACTGACCATGGATTTTCTATGCATTACCGATGCTCACATCAATGAGCTTTTGCGAAATCATATACACTATAAAAAATCTAGGCTAATGAGATAGGGTACTCCCTCGTATAAGGCCCAACCAACATGGGTAATGAGCGTGATTTATCTTTGTAATAATTTGGTCAACAAGTTCACCAACTCGGTATCTTTGGGTTGTTCCCAACAGTCAAGGCCGTGGATTCCCCACCGGAGGTTGCCACGACTATTGGGCTTCAAGGCATGCAGCTTCCCTTACAAATTTTTCAAACTTGCTACAAACAAAGATGTGGTGACTTGATACAGTCCTCAGTTTTTTTAAGACTTTGTTTCGGATAGGGTATTGCTTGGTGTTGAAGAAGCAGAAACAATTACTACTGCGATACCCTCGCATTTTATATTTGGAATTTGAATTTAAATATGCTTTTTATTAAAAATAAGGATAAATTAGATTTTGGCATCTTGTGTTGAGGACTTGTCAAATCACGGAAAAATCAAGTTCAAAGGGTGTGGACCATGGTTTTCCAAGGCTATTATTAGCATTTGAGAAGCTCACCCAAACCGGAGTTTAAGTCAAGGGGTCCGAAGTGACTATGGGGATGGTAGAGAGAAGACTCAATAGCTCTGAGGTTTCTAGGATAGTTTTAGGGGTGCGTGCTGTTGTTTGAGGGCCAAAATTCATCCTGCCCAATACCCATGCATTTCTTCAAACTTTGTATTAAACCGACCCTCTTGATGTCACCGAGGAGTCATGTAAATTATTATTATCCTTTTTTAACCTAGGTCTCCTTGTTTGAAATGCCTTGTAGTATAAAATCAAAAGTCTAGCATTTTGACAATGCAGCTTTGATAAAGATTAGAAGTTGTACTTTGAAAATGCAGTTTCAGCCTATTTAAAACCAAAAGACAATAAATTACATGGCTCCGGCTAGTTTGGTAGTAAGTTAGAAAAGGTGCCCACTGAGGATAATTTTTTGCCTACTGAGGCCATTTTGGCCCCAAACTCTGTTGCCACTCAAAGCCAGCCCTTCCAACAACTGGCCACTCAACCATGAGTGCTTCATCTAGCTTTGGTGGTTTTAAGACATTGCAGAGGTGGGCTCTTTAACATAAGGATAGAAGTCATATAACTTAACTTCAAATTTCTAAAAACAAAACAATGGCCCAGGATATCAAGCATTGAGAATTTTATTTATTTTTAAGAATATTCGCACACGATAATTGGTATTAAACATCTATTGATACCTTCATGCCTATTTGGAATCCCAGACTGCATTGGCAAATTGTCACTACTAATCACCCTATTGTTTCTCGTTTCTGAAGAAAAGGGACCGACCAAAAAAGGGGAAACAAAAATGAGCCATGTGCTTAGAACGTTGCATCTCATTACAGAATCTAAAATACAAACTCTTCCTCTGTTCCGATTTGCAGTACTCTGTCTCCCATCTCTCGCAACGTAGCTGCAGTTGAATCGCTTATGCCCAGCAGGTACTGCAAGCGGGACAGTTTTTCAGGAGCTGGGTCACTCTTCATGTATATAGCAAAAAGATCAGCCAACTCTTCTGTAACCTCCCACGATAACGGTTCAGAGGGTACAGCTTTGTCACAAGCTAGCAAGTCATTAAGAGAGGAAACCTGAAGACAGCAGAAACATGTATGAGATCTAGCTATGCATTCAAAATCTATTGACAGTATATTTAAGGAGTCATCTAATTGAAGTCACAAGAAACCAAGTTGTGAAAACCATACCACCCCTGAACTGTTTCTCTGCCTGAGCAAGGACACAGCCTGAATCAGGGAGTTTGATAACCTAGTTCGTGCAAGCTCATGAACAACCCCTTTTGCCTTTTCAGCATTAATGTTGAGATCTAAAGGGATCTTCTCATAGACTTCCTCCCCATCAAATTCTCCGGTGCCTGATGAGAACATTTCATCAACAGTTTTTTTGAAGACGTTCTCTCGTAAGCTCTCAGATAACATGCTATCTAAATCAACACTTGCTTCCTTGAGTTCTCGTATCTGCTTTATGTTGAGCCTTCCCTGACTGACAGCAGTTTCAATGGCAGCTGCCATTTTTGTAGTTGTGATATTCTTTATAACCTTTTGTGCATACTGTGGTGGCAGTCCAACTTGCTTCTGCACCTCATTGAGCTGCTCGATCCTAGCTTTGGTCAATTGCCCATCAGCTAAAATCACCTCAGCTTGTTGTCTGAAAGCCTGCTCTGCTAAGCTCCGATGAACTTCCACAATCTCCTTATCAGTCAAACCTAGGATTCCACCAAGCTGGTTCAGCAGAAGATACTCTGAATCATCTTTCTTTGTGGTGATTTGTGCCCCAAACGGAATCTTGGTCACTTCCCCAGTCAGACAGAACAGTAAGTATGTCTTATAAAGGTCAGTCCTTTCTCTTTCTGGGAGGTCATCTTTAAGAGTTATCTCTGTTTGCCCTCCTCGTCTCCCCAACTTTGCAGTAAGTTTCTCTCTGGGTTTTATTTTTCTGAGTGTCTCAAGGGAATCCCAGTCATCATCCTCTTCGATTTGTACCTCTTCCTCCTTAATAGGCTCTTCAGATGCAGCATCAGATGATTCTCCTTTTATATCTGCTACTAATTCAGTCACAACCAAGGAGTTGAATGCTATCATCTTCTTAAGTTCTTTGGCGGCTTCAATACGGTTCCCAGCAGCTCGTGATCGTTTTACATAGTTAATGAAAATTTTCCGGACCTGCACAGATAATAGTAGTTAACTAAAGCTACAGATTATAGTAGTTCAACAATATGTTGCTTAAAATTTTTTTGATGTGATGGATGGCATGCTATTTAGTTGTGCCATAGCACACCATCACCTCCATCCCCCTCCCTCTTCTCTGTCTCCCCCCCAAACTCAGATCCCTCTCTCATCCCTTCCTCTCCAAAGAAAAGGATTAACAAACAAATGCCAATTTCCCACAAAAGAACAAAAACAGGGGGAAAAGGGGAAAGACAGAAAGCAATCAGATTGGATACTTACTGCTGTACTAGCAATAGACATGGCAGCCTCCCTTGTTAAGCGTAAGCCATGAGCAGCTTTTCTCACAGATTTCTTAACATCATCATCATATCCATCAATACCAGAAGCAATTGCATCCTTCACAACCTGGAAAAGACAACAAAAATAAGTTACTTTAGTTCAACAATCCTCTAGGCAATAGACTAGCAGGAATAATCAGTGATTGCTAACAAAGAAAATAAGAACGGCAATTTCTACTATGTTAAAATTGAACACAGAAACACCGCAATAAGAAATCAACAGGTCTTCAAGTAAAGCTACATATCAAAAGGTTCTACAACAGTTAAACTAGAGAAACTAACTCCCTTAGGAAGAATGCTTTGGAATTCCAAAACTTTAGGAATATGGATGAAACCATGAATTAATAAACTTTTCTAAACCTTATTTCATAGCCTATCTAGAGCACAATCAAATAATCTTGACCCTAATTATTTCTTACACCATCCAATTCCAAGTGAATCCACTCCTATCCAAACTGAACAATTTTTATCCACAATGACTAATCAGAGTGTTTCCTAAAACAATTGGCCTGTCATAACTTTCAAAACATTGGTCTAACATGCCATCAAGAAACAATAGCAATAGCTAATTGTTGCATTCAATGTGCTCAGCCATATCAACAACATACTGGATACATCCACAGAAATAAAATGTTCACTTTGCCTTTCTGCCAACCGGCAACCATACTGACAAACCACAGTATTCAAACTATAGGCCAGACCTTTTCACGACTCAAACTATAGGCCACAGTATTCAAACTATAGGCCAGACCTTTGATCAGACTCAAGCTATTACCACCTTATTGGATCTAGCAAGGTTGCAAGGGCAAACTGTTCACGATATCATCTCAACACTGCAGATTATACTCATATATTGTTCAAAGTGGCAATTACTGCTTCATGAGCAATCTGTGTGGGAATTATTGAGCTGCTGGCCAATGCCAAATTGTGAGACCACAAAAAATCCCATTTCTTCATTAACAACAACAAATTGAAAAGCATGTGATAGTACTAAAAGTGAGACGGGGCTATACTGATTTTTTTAACAGGGTCTTCAGATGAGATGGAGCTATATCATTCAATACATAAACCCATAGATTCCTCTTTTGAACTAAAACCATAGAAGGCAAACCAACAGAGGAGATGGTCCAGACAAAAAGCATTTCAGCACAATGACAAGCAGGAATCTTATATAACAAACAAAAGAACTAAAGAAAAAATTATTACCTTTTCAAACAAGCTGCCACAAATATCAGCATGAGCTGCTTCAACAGTTTGCTGAGGAACACAGAGCATGACTCGTAACCGCAACAAAATGGCAACATCCTCCTCATTCAGCTCTCCATCAGCTACACATTGCTGGAGCTTTTGCCGATAAATTTCTTTGGAAAAAAAAATGGAGCACATCAGACACTTTTATGGCACATAAGAAAGGTACAATTGGGACAAACAACATTAAGAAACAGGGCATAGAATTTTTCATTTAGTTTTTTTTCTTTTCCCTCCAGCATCTTGTAAAACATGTTGCACTCTACTAGTACCAGTAGAGTATGACAAGTGTTACACCTTATACTAGTATTAGCGCATGTGACATGTAAAACAGCATATGCTGATTGTGGTGTCAGCGCATCATAAAATTTTCGCTCCTATAATACCTTCATGGATCTCACTGGCCTTCTTTGGATCAAAGTGCAACTCATCACAAAGATTTTGGAGGAAGGCAGCTTTGCTATCTGCAGCTTCTAAATCACCACCAGACACAGACTGTGCAAGTCGCTTACGATATGCCTTTGAGGTAACATCAAGCATAATGCCTTCTGTTTCTCGTTTACCTAAACCAAATATATTCTTCAATTGATTCAATGCAGCAAGCTACAAAACAACAATAAATAAATAAATAAAAGAAGGGTCACATAAAACATAAACAATTATCAAACACATTAACAAAGCCAGCCACAAACAACCGTTTGGCCAATAACACCGTCACAGAGGGCCCCTTCCCATGCGACTTCCAGTTTGAGGCCTGGGAATTGAAGTTCCCAGAAGGGTGAGAAGCCCTAAGGTGTCTAGCAGCTTTTATTAAAGTTCTTTCATTTTACCAAAAGCAACTCATAGATGAGCCTAGGGATAATAGAACAAACTGGAAGCAACTAAGCTCTAAACAAAGACAAAAACATAGATGAGCCTAGGGATCCATTTTGATGGTGTGAGGTGCTAAGGCCTTTCTAACATCAAATAAGAAAATCCTAGTACTAGTTACCTTTTAGGCATAGTAGTTCACACCCACACTGCACATCCAAGTGATAAAGATGTCTTAACAAGAAATGAAGGCAGATTAAAACGGTTTGGAACCTCTAAAAATGAGAATAGAAGAGAAAATGGAGAGAGAGGTTTTGAGTATTTTGTTCAGCTATGAACAGAAGTAGAGAAAGATCCTAAGGTAAATGGTGAGGAATCCTACAGAAAAGGGAAATGGAGACAAAGCAAGGGGAAAGAAAGGATAGGCTTCATCCAAGATCTTGTATAAAGGGCTTGTACCTAGTCCCAGAGATGTTGAACCCAATTTCCCTTCTCCAAATGACCTCACTTTTGAAGTAGTAGTTTTGGTGGGGCCATAGAGAAAATTTTCTGCCAGTTAATTACTAATTTCTCTTCTTTTGCCCTTATTCACAAATTGAACAAAGGGAAATGGGCTTCTAAAGGTTTCTCTTCTTTTCTCTCAAGTCCAAAGAAAACTATAAAGACTACAGTTACTTAGTTCACTTGGTTCGGTATTATCATCTACATATCACTACACAGGTACACAGAATGGTTCAAATAAAAGAGACTTCCAAAGAAGAATTATCCAACAGACAGATTTGGGTCAGAGACGTATTATGCCATAACAAGAACTACCCTTCAAAATCTATCAGAATTAAAAGTTTAGTTTAAAAAGCCAGGACATTTGCCACAGGACATAGAGACTAGAAGTAGAGTTTCTCACCTTATTTTCCTCCATACGACCACTTGATAAAGAATCAGCAACATATGCTCTATATAGGAGCTTCAAATCATCCATCTTTCTGTCACCATCATACTCACCACCTAAGTGAAAGATATAAATTGATAACAGCTACAAGGTTCAGAATGCTAAAAATACATCAGGACCATGAGAACTTAAAGGCAAATTTTTAGCTATCATCCTTACCCATCAAAGAAATTGGCCCGACCCCACAAGCAAAGCGGCCCGCATCTGGATGATTCTTCAATGAGATTAGCAAATTATTAAATGCCAGTGCTTTATTAAGCTCTTCCACAACTTGTGTAGCTCCCCTGCTGAAGAACCTAATTTTATAAGATAGGGCAAATGCTACAACTACCAAACTACAAAGAATATACAAAGCCCAGACAAGAGATGAATCAAAACTTCTCATGCACAGTCAATTATTTACAACGGAAAGTAAGTCCGAGAACATGCATGCTCTCACATACACATCCCTGAAGGAAGATTCAATCAGACTGTTTTTTTAATTTTTTAAAATGATGCATAGAACTGCTCTCACCAAAGAAAAGAATATCTGATAGGTTCCACAATACATGGATACACTTATAAGTTGCTTTAGAATAAAGGAGTAGTAATCATACACTGCTCTCGTCCTAGACTTTAATATACTTAGCGCTGTTGAAATGTTTTCCTCAACCAGTTTTCTTGTATGCTCCTTAAACATATCCTCAGCAAGCTGCCACAGACAGAATCTACCAAGTGAAGAAACAATTATAAGACGTCAACCATGCAGAAGTCTATTTATCGCAAAAAATTTTGGAGGTACCTCATCGGAAAGCAGACAAGAAAGTTGCGCCTCTCTAAGGCTAACAAGCTGATTCACATCAACATCTAAACAAATATTTCAATTTTATTAGTGCTCATGCAGCATATCAAGTATGACTAGTATATGCTTTTAGAATGGATTTCAACATTATAATAAATAAAGATTATCACCAATCAAAGAAATTAAGTCACTAACAAATTATTCCTGGTTCATAAATGATGAATGGGATAAAATAATTATTAAGGTAGGCAACCCCACCATATCACAGCATATTACAGATTAAGTAGTCACAAAAATGTCTGAATTGCTCAATCTTCAGTTTCAAAAAGACATATCATTGATGCATAGCAATATTGCTCCAGCCTTCATAACCAGCAACTTTAATTACAGCAAACTATTCTTTATCAATTAAAGCATAAAACCACACCTCAGCTTCAGTTTCAAGGACTCAAAGCCTTCAAAAATTTACTATTTCACTCTTGCAGATGATGCATCAAAACAAACAATAGGGGCATTTGCTGATCCTTGAGATCCTTCCTAATAAAATTTCCAGACCAAACTAGATGTTATATATTTTCTTGTAACTATCATCATATTAATTGTTGCACATTACAGGTTTCTACCTCTTAAAACATTCAACTTTACAGGTTTTCTCTCCTCGTTTCACAGTCTATGGTTGTATAGCATATTTGCTAGATCCCCTCCTTATTTTTTCCTGTTCTTTTATATCCTATATTTCTTCATTTTTCATTCTAATTGACATAGACAACCTTGTGCCCCACCCAGTACAAAACCAAACCCCCCACCACAGCAAAATAATATCCCCCCTATAGGAAGAAAATATTGACTATATTTTAGTACTTACCTTTTGGAACTAAGCACCCATTTGAGAATGATTCTACTAAAGGCGCTTTTAGCTAGTAGCACTTTAGTGAATAGCACTTCTATTAGAAACAAATTTAAGGATAATTAATTTGGATTTTTAAAAAAAAAAAAATTGATGATGGTTTTTTAGAATATATATCACATGGAAAAGAAAATAAAATTTGAAAGGAGCACCTACCGAGTATTAGTCCAAAAATTATTTCAATTGACTCTATATTCTTGAAAATGATTTTTCAAATTTTGTTAGCTTCGATTTTTTGCAAAGAAAGTGCTTCCAAGCCTTGAAACACGCTTCTAAGCATTGGAAAGTGCTTTCAACCCTTCTAAAATCACTCCCAAACAGTTTCTAAGTTTGCTCATCAATCTCTCTAAAAGTATCCTAGACATTTTGTCTTAGCAACTGCTTGATTAACAGAGTATGGACCTTCCCAGCCAATCTTCTTACTTCAAATGGGCCAAGTAGCATCCAGCATTGCCCCTAAAGTAGCTTGAAAACAAGAATCCCATGTCCCAAGTGCACAATGCACAAAATAGGCTCATCACACAAAACAGTGATGGTATACACATTATTTTGTTTCATATTGAATCTACAATTACAATACCACACTTAAGACGAGCATTATCATTGTTTGAGGCGTTAAAGCATTGTGCATTTACCTCTGCCAACTGATTTTAGCTTGAAGGCATACAACCGCTGTGCATTATCCCGGACAGCAACCTCAACCTGGCAGGCAGAAAGTTTAGTATTAACATCAGGAAAAACTGGAGAGACTTTTAGTGAGGGAAAACCACGTGATCCATGTAAAGATATGAAATATGCACCACCATCAACTTTTAATAATCTAAAACAGAAGAACAGGATTGGTGTTGTTAACAATTAGGAATGCTATTAATAAATATCTATCAAACATACAGGAACGAGATTGCAGAATATTAGTAACTGAACTAAACACAAAAAGCAATTCATGACTACATACCTGAGAATCAGTAACCCTGAAAACACGTTTCCAAGGTAAAAGGAATTTTGATGCTTCACCAAACACAAGAGTTGAGACATAAACCAGCTTCTGAAATGCCTGCACTGGAGACTTACTAATAATGGTCAAGCTCCATATCTCCATTCAGAAATCATATAAGTAGATTAAAAATCAAAGCTGTCAAGAGATACAACTACAAATAACTGACCCGACGCTGCTCTATGTCACCATCACGATCCCCAGTTTCAAGCCTTTGCCTGAAAATTCGCCTACCAATCTGTAGCAACAAAATTTACAACTGAATTTGAGAAAAATATAATCAACCCCTGATTCATGTAAGACCAAAAACATTTTAATCTTACAACAACTAATGAAAGAATACCTCCATATGCATGGCTGCTGCGTCTGGATCATCAATTCCAAGAGAACTTTTAAATTTGATAATTGTGTCAACTTCATCACCTTTGAGATCTTCACTCCCAGGAGGAAGGACAGAAGTTACAAACCTGAAAAATTATAGGCAAAGCTCAACTATATTCTGATGATTCCAAGAAACATCATAGCATAACTCATCAATAGAATCAACACAGCATAAATTTGATTCGGATAACTGTAAACAGAAATTTGACAAGCAACAACACTAGATAATAATGAAAAGATTAACAGATATAAATGCCCAGGTGGAAATAAATTAAGGGAGAAACAAAATTACATTTTCAGAGTACAGAAAACTAGCTTAGGGCTGCCTGACCATTGAGATATTTCTGAATATTAAATATGTACCCATGCTTGTTGCTCCCACAATTAACCACCGCCCATACCCCATGAACTTGAATACTGCAGTCTGCGTATTGAAAACAAGGATGCACACCTTATACTCTAGAGATGTACTCACCGGCAATACAAGTCACAAAGCTCTGCATTAAATGCTTCATCCTGTTTACTAACACCATACCTGTAAATTAAGCATTGAGAAATGGATGAGGTTTTAGGCTTCCTGCGATAAATTGGACAGTCGATTCAAAGAACTATCATACTAAACTAAAAATTGCAAGATGTATATTTCTCTGTAAATGCATTCTTGGTCTTATTGAAGTAGAATTATGCTTTCCCTAATGCGAAATGTGTGCACAGATATGGGTAATGAAAGAAACAACAATCACGATTACTCACTTATTCGCAATTTCTTCAATATCTTCCTTCTTCACAGCCCCAGGGTCATCACATCCGGCGACGTAATTATGCAAATTCACCGCGGCAACCTCCGGAACGCAAGCGTTCAACGCATACGCAGCCGCACCACCGGCCGCTCCAAAAGCCACAGCACCGCCCAATGCGGTGTTCCGAGATTTCCCGAACCGAAACCCCAGGCCGTACCCGGCGGCGATTGCGCCAGCTACAATGAGAGCGGAGCTAACTAGCCTGAGAGGCGGCGACAAGCTGTCGACCAGAGGCTGAATCCCCGAGAGCTCCCTCCGGCCGCCGAAGACATCGGATGTGACGGAGGGGGGTGACGAGGTGAGAGGGTCGGGAGGGGTGGATGAGCTCCGAATGAGTGAGATTCGATAACGACGTTGTCTTGTGAGGGAGGTTGTTGAGAAGCGGAAAGGTGTGGGATTGAGAAAGGAAGAGGAGTGTTGAGAAGGAGGAGGAGCTGTGAGAAGAGAAGGGTTCATACCTCCTTCAGAATCTAGGGTTTGGAGCAGTGGAGAGAGTAGGGTTTAAGCAGACCCTGAAATGAGGAAGGGGAAGATTGGATAGAGAGCACAAAGAGAAGATAAAATAAGGGTGTGACAGTATTGACAAGTAACAACTACTTCACCAACATTGTAAACTCAGAACCAATGGGCCTTTCCTTGGGCCTAAAAATGGGCCGCAATGTTTGCTTGTGAATTTGGGAACGAATAACTTTATTGGAATTTTTCTTTTTCTTAATAATGGGAGAACTAGGAATAATTAAAACAATTAACCAAATCGAAACAAGTTAGTTTAAAAAAAAAAAAAATCAATTTTACTGGTTTATTTGAAAAAAAAAAATATTAAAAATCTCGATCCAATTTTTGAGTTATAAATATTTTATATTAATAAAAATCGAATTCACTGAGTGTGATTTGTATTATTATAGAATCATGTAATGTTTCGAGTTGAGATATTATAAATATCTACTCCACATGTTATGTTAAAAGAAAAAAATATGAATTTCTTACTTCTTTGAGATGTCTCAGAAATATGGATATATCACGTTACAAATTATTGTGCTCATGATTGAGAATTTTATCCAAACTCGGTACCTATCAAAATTGCATAATTCATTTAGTCCTATAATTAATAAAAACATGAAAATCATCTTTGCACATCATGCACCAAATGCTATTCATTAGGATCACTTATGAGATCTCTTACCTTTTATCCTTGGTGCTACTCAAATATTCTTCTACAAATAAAATTTCCAAGGACAGGTTAACTCAATCATAGAATTAACTTAAGCTTTAAATTAAAGGTTCTTTGATTTTCATTTGAGGGGTTTGTGGAGCTTAAAGGTTTGTTGTTGAAACTTTTGATCTAAGAAAGTTTCAAATCGATTATTTAGATTTCACCAATGGGCTTGTATTCATTCCTTTCTCTAGGAAATTGAAAATTTTATCATTCCAAACTTATTAGAATGATTATACTTTATCAAAAGTGTTCAATAAAAGGATTGTTAATATAAGCCTTCAAAAAGATTATGATTTAACCTAGATACAAATAACATATACAACAATGTGAATGGGGTAGAGAGATGATACGATCTCTTTTCATTCTTACTATAGTAAGAAACATGTTTGATACGTGAGAATGTAAAGGGGGAATGATATTTCATCCCTTTTCTTATTCATTCCTCCATTGAGTAATTGAAATAAGAATAGGAATTGAATTAAAAATGATTATGAAGGAAATAAAATCTTACTTATAAGAAAGTATTTTGATTTATTGGTGCAAGTTATTTTTAAAAATTAAAAAAAAATAAAAACTTTTTTTAGATAAGTTGTTTCTAAAATAAATAATTGTTAATACCATTTTTAAAAATTATTAAATTGATTACTTTGTTTTTAAAATTTGTTTCTCGTGAACAACAACTAAAAATGGTATTAATTTTTTTAAAATATATATATTTTTTAAATCACAAGCTCAAATAGGTTTTTATCATTTAGCAAAAAAAAGTTTCAAAGATATTATTTTTTATATCAAAATAAAAAATTATTTTAAACTATGTACATTGTGAGAACTTTTTTAAAAAAATAAAATAAAATATTATTTTAAACTATATGTATAGATATTATTATCATTTTTTTTTTCATTCTCATTTATGTTGTTACTTAATATTGAAACTAAACAAATACCCATTCCACTCCTACATTTCTATATGCATCCAAACAAGAATGGAAATATCAAACTTTTCCTTCTATTTAAACAAAAATATTGTAATCAAATTACCAAATTGATTCCTATTTAAGGAAAAATAAAAATGGAAACATGATCGAAATTCTTTTGAAAATAAAGTAATAGGAGTAAGCACCTCAAGCATTGGGGCTTATAAATAGTATGTAAAATCTCAATCGATATTACTGAGTAAAGAGTTTTTTTCTTAAGGTTAGTTTCTAGGAAAGAAAAATAATCTAGTTTGATCTATGACCATCCTTGTACACTCACTAGTCTTAAATCGATGAAGTGCACTTTGTTGGAGCACATTATCTTACTAATACAATATAACGCAATAATAAAATGTGCTACGAAAACATTGCAGCAAATAGGGGTGTAAATAAAATCGGTTCAATAGGTTTTTGGATAAAAAATGAATTGAACCAATATAATCGATTTTTTATGTGATAAAAATCGAACCAACCATAGTTGGAGTGAAAAAAACCGAACCAAACCAAGCTTTTTGAGGTCGATTTAATTTTGTTTTTGTGGATCGGTTTTGACCCAACTTATTAACCTTTTTTAATCCTAAATTTAGTTGTAGATTTGTGTTTGTTTTGATATCAAATCCTATTAATTTGAGTTTATATTAGACCTAAGTCTAATTTTTTAAAAAAATTAATTGAAATTAACTTGGATTTAATGTTAAAAATATATTAACATTACTTTAATAGAATTTAATATAAAAAAATTAACAAATATCAAATAATTATATATAAGTTTTAGGATATTAGTTTGGTTATGTTTTTATCAATTAGGAGATAAGAAAATCAATAATCCAATCGACAAAATCAAATTTCAAAATTCTCAAACCAAACCGACCTTTTTATTTTTGAAAGTCAAACCAATATGATCAGTTTTGGTTGGTTTGGATTGGTTTATCGGTTTTTTCGGCTTTACTTACACTCTTAGCAGCAAAGCATTGCACTTTTAGGAGTCTCTTGGATACTCAAGAGATCAATTAATGTAATATTTGAAATGTTGCCTTTAATGTTTTAGAAACTCTCTCAAATAGAATTATAATTTAAAGAAATGGTGTCATTACATTACCAAAGTAACCTCAATCGTATTTGAGAGAAAATAGAGCAGAATTCCTTAAGGTTATATTTGGTTGGTTAAATATAGTATGAAATAAAATTAGAGATTAATATAAAATCTCTAGGAGATCAACTCAATAAAATAGAAGAAGTCATCCAAAGCTAAAAACACATTAAGACAACCTTTATTAAAAACGATGATAAGCCTTTATTCAAGTCATTTGAATTATCTAAGAAATTTCAAGAAAATATTATACCAAACCAAGATCTAATCAAAAGAATAAGTGAAAAGGTAAAAGAAAGTTTAATTATTTTAGACACACCACAATTTTCTTATTTGAGGAGAATTATTGTTATTAATAAAGACAATAATTCTTATGTTGAAGTTGATGAACTAATAAAAAATAAATAAATTAGAATAAAGCAATCTCTAGGATTAATATTTTTTACCCAAGATCAACCTTCCTTGATATGCAATTTGAGGAAATGAATCAGTATGATCAAGCTTCTTGTATTAATAGAACCATTTATGAATGGAACATAGATTGTGTGACCGAGTATAACATATTAACACAACTTCAAGAAATGATTATGTTCAACACAACCTATCAACATAACCTATAAGTTAAACAATAAATAGTCAAACCATGTTATTACCCAAACTCTTATTGTTGCATTTAAAGGTCAATAAAAGGATGGCGAGACAGTTATCTCACATAAGACAATATGAATTCTAGATTAAAAATCTATAGAACCATTTCAGAAAATGAAATAGTCAAAGACAAAGAAGAAGAAGACATAGAGGATGTAGTTGCTACTATAATTTTCTCCATTTCTAAACATTTCCAAGGAAACCCATCTAAGATCAAAGATAAAATAACATATCTTTTAAATAGTCAAACCATGTTATTACCCAAACTCTTATTGTTGCATTTAAAGGTCAATAAAAGGATGGCGAGACAGTTATCTCACATAAGACAATATGAATTCTAGATTAAAAATCTATAGAACCATTTCAGAAAATGAAATAGTCAAAGACAAAGAAGAAGAAGACATAGAGGATGTAGTTGCTACTATAATTTTCTCCATTTCTAAACATTTCCAAGGAAACCCATCTAAGATCAAAGATAAAATAACATATCTTTTAACCAACCTTAAGTGTCCTAAACTTCAAGATTTGAGGTGTGTGAACCCCATATTTTAGAACAATACGTTTCCACTCGATGATGAAACTCGCTTTTTATTTAGTTGGTGAAAAATATGATTTTTTTTTTTAAAAGACTTGGAGTCGCCACTTATTTTTGTTTCATTTTTTTTTAAGGGAAAACAAAATAAGAAAGAAAACTCTAATTATGACTCCTTATTTGGAAAAAACAGATCTATGAAAAACCGAGTCTGGGTTCGGGGGTCAGGTTACTTATTATGAAGGTACGGTAAAAACCGTAACACCCTTCTAAACCCTTAAGAATGGGTCTCTACTAAATAAGGTGAAGCAAACATAACAATTAATTAGGAGATCACTGAATACCAAAATGATCATAGATCAAAAGCAAATCATGATAACAAATAAATAAACAAAGTGAGAGTAAGAACGTACCTTGCTAGTAAGTAATAAAGTGCTACCATGAAACAAAGTTAGTACACAATAATGAACACAGAATATATCACATGCATATCAAAGAGCAAGACAATGATCAAACAATATTCATTAAGCATAACAGTTGACAATTAGAATAGAAAACTCATATGTAGGGCCCCCACCAAAGCCCAATTGATTTTGCATGAATTAATCTCACAAATTCCATTATTTTGAAATTATGAAAATTGTCTTCATGCTTATTTAAAATCAAGAGAAACAGAAAATCATTTGAAAATCGAAGAAAATTTGTACAAGTGCATGCCAAAATGAGGATGACAACAGACTTATTAAAATCAAGATTTTTGGTGACCTAAAACCCTAATAAAGAATGAAAAGTTGTAGAATTGAAAAATATTTGAAAATTGGAGTGGAATTAAAACTATTCGAAAGAAAACTAGAGTTTTGAAATTTATTTGAAAATTGGAATTTTGAAAAATATTTGAGAATTGGAGTTTTGAAAGTTAAATTTAAGAATTGGAGTTTTGGAAATTAAATTTAAAAGAAATTGGAGTTTTGAAAATTAAATTTAGGAATTGGAGTTTTGGAAATTGACTTTGAAAGAACTTAGAGTTTTCAAAATTAATTGAGAATTGGAGTTTTGAAAATTAGATTTAGGAATTGGAGTTTTGGAAATTAAATTTGAAAGAAATTGGAGTTTTGAAAATTAATTGAGAATTGGAATTTTGGGCAATTATTTGAAAATAGGAGTTTTGGAAATTAAATTTTGAAAATTGAAATTTTGGAAAATTATTTTAAAAATGGAGTTTTTCTGAATTAAATTTGAAAATTGGAATATAAATAAGATTATTGGAGAAATCGGAATTTTAAGAATCATTTAAAAGAGAATTTACGGAAATTAAACTTTGACACATGATGATAAAGAATAATTTTTCACCATGAGGGTTATCTTGATTTTTAATCATCTTCCCAAAGTCAACAATTTGCATTTGCCACAACTGGACCCACGAATTGAAGGGTGTTATTTATTCAGAAAATTTGAAGTGCCCTTACCACTTGTGAAAATTCCCATGCCACTATTGACTTGTCATTCTCTATTTGCTTAAACTGTGCTTTGCTTCATGTTATTAGTGAGCTACCAGCTCCTTGAAGTATAAATCTAACTGGGTAATGCTTCTATTTGCTTTGTCCAACACAAATCCCAGATCTTGCAATGTTCTCTTTCAGGACAAAAAATCCCCTAGGTTTCAATCCAACCTTTACTCTCTTAAAGAATGAAATGAAATCGTCGTCTGCAAGCTGCCCAATACACCATTGAATCCATATAACACCATATCTCCCTGCTTCTGGAGTAGAGTCTTGAAGTGGAACACAATAAAAGTTGGTTGTCTTGTGCATGTCCGAAAACATAAGCTTTCTAGAAGCCAAAGTTTCACGGGCAGCCTCTAAGAAATGTGATGTTGGCTCAACAAGATCAACCTCATTAAAATACCTTATAAGAAGATTCTTAGTCGCTTTCCCAATGCCAGAAACCACAATCTAGGGCAATCAGATGCTGAATCCTTCCAGGATCAACGAACCGCTCAAAAATGAGTGTTTTAAGGAAAACTTCATTGCTCTTAACATCCACATCATTCACATGGTCGTATCCACCCAACACACCATCCATCGATGCCTCCACACCTTCCCAATAGCCAATGCCTTTACGGTACCAGTCGATTTTCTTGTGAGGATCTATTCCATCTCCGATTTCAGTTCTCTACATCTCCTCCACGTTCTTGAATTCCTAGCCCTTAGAATCTAACCCACCATCCTCCATTTTTGCTCTCCCTTACTCGTGAATGGACTCGCCAAGTGCCTCCTTGTCGCCATTCCGAGCCTCACCACTAGCAGTTGCAGTCTTGTAACGAATTTGACTTGGGGTCCAGAGATTCATGCTACCTTAAGCTCTTTCTTGTCAGCATCATCATCCTATGGTTTCACATCCCAGTGTACGGTCCCATACCCAAGAATGCACAAACACCAGGAGCATGGAGAAAATAGAAAAAATAGAGCACAAATGAAGAAAATAAGATGAACCATCAAAAGCCACACTTCATGTCTTAGTCACTGGGCTTTAAGATAGGTAGATTAAAAGGATTTCTAAATGTCACAAATCAGATAAAAATGAGTTGGATCAATTTTTGAACACAAACACGAGCAACAAATGAGCCATTAACTATGAAAAAGAATCCATGAATCACCCAAAGATCAACAACAACACATCTCAATAATAGTGGATGAAAGATAAAAAAAGTCATAATGGAGAACTTGCTTCAAGGAAGACGTTGGAGGTTCTTCTTCTCTGGAACCCAAGAACCCGTGAGTTTCTTCTCCACTTCTCTCAACTCACCATTTCACTCATAGAAAATGATACATTTTGACCCCCCCTCAAATCTCAGCTCACATTTTTTTTTCTTCTAAAATCCCTTAGCTGCCACCAAAACCTAGCACTCACTCTCCAGATTTTTCTCCCAAAAAAAATCCTCTTGAATTCTTTGACCCCCTGTTTTTCTGTCAATCCTTCAGATATCATTTTCATCCTCTATCAGCTTCCACCCATTCCATTGTTCTTCATTCATCATCTAAAGTTATTTAGAAAAAAAAAAAAAAGAGTCTTCATCTCAACCACCACTATGGCAAGGTGGTGGTGTCCTTGGCCATGTGTCCTATGCAGCTGAGCATGGAAGTTGTCCCCCACTTCTCCAAAATGAAGTATTGTCCAAGTCCTCCCAAGGTACTCCTCAAAGGTGACAGGAAAAACCAAAAAAATAAATAAAATAGGGTTTACAAATATAGCCCTCTTTTATAGAGTTCACAAGTGCAAAGAATGTGAACATCGAAATGAAATGAGAGTGTGAATAATGAGTATAACGAAGTGAACTCTATCGAAAAAAAAAAAAAAAGACCCCTAAAGGTACATAAGTAGAACACAAACTCTCCCAAACCAACAGAGGAACAAAAATGACTCTAAAACCTTAAGAGAATGGTAGCTCTCGAAGTGCCTCTAAAGTTGCGCTATGGATCCAGGCTTCCTTTAAGATGTCTCCGAAAGTGACTCGAAGATCAATGTCAAAGATGAGTAACGGTCGAACCACCTTGGAGTACAGGAAAGAATGTGTCCAAAGGGGACTTCCCTATGTAAACTACATGAGAACACTAAGTGTAGGGTGTCCAACAACATGACTAAAATATGTGTCGTGAACTCAAAGGACTATGTCATGTGCAATGGAAGGGGAAGTCTAGAAGAGCATGATGAACAAGCGATAAGCACAAAGTAATGAGGTGAGGAAAATGAGGACGTATGTAAAATTGTGAAGGTAAGATGTGCAATGCCAGTGAATATGAGTGTTAAGAGCTATGACTCTAAATGATAAGGCTAAGGAAAAATGGCTCTAAAAGCCAAAAGAAGGAAAAACAGTGACTCTAAATGCCTAAATGAGTATGCACAATGACTCTGAACGCCAAACTTAAGAGAATGATGGCTCTAAATGCCAAATTGAAGACATGACTTTGAACTCCAAACTGAAGACATATGATGATGGCTTTGAATGCCAAACTATGGAGAGATAGTGGCTCCGAACGCCTAAAATTGGAAGATATGAGTGGCTCTGAATGCTTAAAACTGATGAAAAGAATGGCTTTGAACGACTAAAATTGGAAAAGATGGCTCTAAACGCCTATGAAGGAATATGATGGCTTTGAATGCTAATGGGAGATTTGAAGGCCTACAATTCTAAACACCCATGAAAGAAAATAGTGGCTCTGAACACCTAAGGGGTGAAAATGGCTCTAGGTCATGAGCTCAAGGCTCCAAATGCTATGAATGAGTTTGGGTCATAAATAAAAAGAACAACTTTGGGTTGTGAGCTCAGGGCTCTGAATGCTAAGAATGACTCTAGGTCATAAATGACAAGAACGACTCTAGGTCGTGAACTTAGGGTTCTGAATGCTAAGAATGACTCTAGGTCATAAATGAGAAAAACGACTCTAGGTCTTGAGCTCAGAGCTCTGAATGCTAAGAATGACTTTGGGTCATAAATGAGAAAAACGACTTTGGGTCATGAGCTCAAGGCTCTGAATGCTAAGAATGACTATGGGTCATAAATCAAAAGAACGACTCTAAGTCGTGAGTTCAGGGCTCTAAATGCTAAGAATGACTTTAGGTCATAAATGAAAATAATGACTCTGGGTCATAAGCTCAGGGCTTTGAATACTAAGAATGACTCTAGGTCATAAATGAGAAAAATGACTCTAGGTCATGAACTCAAGCCTCTGAATGCTAAAAATGACTTTGGGTCATAAATAAGAAGAACAACTCTGGGTCGTGAGCTCAGGGCTTTGAATGCTAAGAATGACTATAGGTCATAAATGAGAATAACGACTCTGGGTAGTAAGCTTAGGGCTCTGAATGCTACGAATGACTCTAGGTCATAAATGAGAAGAACGACTCTGGGTCGTGAGCTTAGGGCTTTGAATGCTAAGAATGACTTTGGGTCATAAATGAGAAAAATGACTCTAGGTCATGAGCTCAGGGCTCTAAATTCTAAGAATGACTCTGGGTCATAAATGGGAAGAATGACTCTAGGTCGTGAGCTCAGGGCTCTGAATGCTAAGAATCACTTTGGGTCATAAACGAGAAGAACGACTTTGGGTCGTGAGCTCAGGGTTCTAAATGCTAAGAATGACTCTGGTTCATAAATAAGGAAAATGACTCTAGGTCGTGAGCTCAAGACTCTAGATGCTAAGAATGACTTTGGGACATAAATGAGAAGAACGACACTGGGTCGTGAGCTCAGGGCTCTGAATGCTAATAATGACTTTGGGTCATAAACGAGAAAAACGACTCTTGGTCGAGAACTCAGGGCTCTAAATGGAAAGAATGACTCTAGGTCATAAATAAGGAAAACAACTATGGGTCATGAACTCAAGGCTCTAAATGGAAAGAATGACTTTAGGTCATAAATGAGAAAAACGACTCTAGGTCGTGAGCTTAGGGCTCTAAATGGAAAGAATGACTTTGGATCATGAATGAGAATAACGACTTTGGGTCATGAGCTCAAGGCTCTAAATGCTAAGAATGACTCTAGGTCATAAACAAGAAGAACGACTCTAGGTCGTGAGCTCAGGGCTCTAAATGGAAAGACTCTAAATGGAAAGAAGGACTCTAGGTCATAAATAAGAAAAACGACTCTGGGTTATGAGCTTAGGGCTTTAAATGGAAAGAATGACTCTGGGTCATAAATAAGAAAAATGACTTTGGGTCGTGAGCTCAGGGCTCTAAATGAAAAGAATGACTCTAGGTCATAAACAAGAAAAAAACGACTCTAGGTCCTGAGCCCAGGGCTCTAAATGGAAAGAATGACTTTAGGTCATAAATAAGGAAAACGACTCTGGGTCGTGAGCTCAGGGCTCTAAATGGAAAGAATGACTCTAGGTCATAAACAAGAAAAAACTAAATGGAAAGAATGACTCTAGGTCATAAACAAGAAAAATGACTCTAGGTCGTGAGCTCAGGGTTCTAAATGGAAAAAATGACTCTAGATCATAAATAAGAAAAACGACTCTAGGTTGTGAGTTTAGGGTTTTAAATGGAAAGAATGACTCTGGGTCATAAATAAGGAAAACGAATATGGGTCATGAGCTCAGGGCTCTAAATGCTAAGAATGACTTTGGGTCATAAATGAGAAAAACGACTCTGGTTCGTGAGCTCAAGGCTCTGAATGCTAAGAGTGACTCTAGGTCATAAATAAGAAAAACGACTCTAGGTCATGAGCTCAAGACTCTAAATACTAAGAATGACTATGGGTCATAAATGAGAAGAACGACTCTAGGTTGTGAGCTCGGGGCTCTGAATGCTAAGAATGACTTTGAGTTTGAGCTTAGCGCTCTAAATGTTAAGAATGACTTTGGGTCATAAATAAGGAAAATGATTTTGGGTCGTGAGATCAGGGCTCTAAATGCTAAGAATGACTCTGAATCATAAATGAGAAGAACGACTCTAGATCGTGAGCTCAGGGTTCTGAATGCTAAGAATGACTTTAGGTCATGAGCTCAGGGCTCTAAATGGAAAGAATGACTTTGGGTCATAAATAAGGAAAACAACTCTGGGTCGTGAGCTTATGACTTTAAATGGAAAGAATGACTCTGGTTCATAAATGAGGAAAACAACTCTAGGTCGTGAGCTCTAGGCTCTAAATGGAAAAAATGACTTTGGGTCATAAACAAGAAAGACGATTGTAGGTCGTGAGCTCAGGGCTCTCAATGGAAAGAATGACTTTGGGTCATAAATAAGGAAAACGACTCTAGGTCATGAGCTCATGGCTCTAAACATTTAAAGTGAAGAAAATGACTCTGAATGCTAAACTAAAAGGAAATGACAACTTTAAATGCTGGCAATGTGGCTCTGAACGCTGAACTAAAAGAAAATGGTGGCTCTGAATACCAGGCTGACTAATGACTTTGAATGTCAAACTGAAGAATGATTGCTCTGAACACAGAACTGTGGAGAAATGGTAGCTTTGAATGTCAAACTAAAGACATGACTCTAAACTCCAAACTGTGAGAAAGTAATGAGGTGAAATATGCCTCAGTGTGGCGTGTCACCACAACTCTCGATCCACAAATCATAAAGCCTGAAGAAGTATCATAATAATCTGGATGTCTGTAGCTCAAGATACTCTGCTGGAGGAGCCTATTGCCGTCTCAAATGAATGACCCACCAGGGAGTCTCAAGAAAAATAGTCCACTAAGGAAGTTATCACCATGTCAACATAACGATCTATTGAAGAGTCATAGGTACTGGGAATGTCAAAACTCAAATGTCAGGCTCCTCTGAAGTTTTATCTCGGCATAAATCATAAATACTGTGACTAGTAATGCGAATAAATATCCATCAACTGAATAAAGAAAATGGTATCAGCTCCATGAGAAGACGATCGTCTCCACAACATAAAAGGGGAAATATGTCCCAGTATAGCAACTAACGCATCCCGCCATGTAGGTATCCGAGGAAAATATACCCCAATACAACAAGTAGTACAATTGATCCATCTTGATGACTGGAGAATAACTCAATGGGGATGCATAAGAGATCTGACATGTACTCTACTGAAACAATGATATGGGCTCCTATGCGCCTAAGATAACCCCATCAAAGAATCAAGACAATATCAAAAAGTATGAGCCTGACTGAATGACTCAAGAAAGGCTCTACTAGGGAATCATCGTAAAATAAAAGACAACTCATCAACTCCACATGTATCTCGTAAATGGGGATGATCATGCAAATCAATGGAGATTTACAAATCTCAACCAAAATAGACATATGTCCCAATATGGCATCAGATGTGTGGTAGGTCAGAAAATCAGATGGCACCAAATCATCCATCACCAAGTGTGTAATCTTAATCATCCATGTCCACAGTTGAATCGGATCCACGGATCAAAGAAGCGTTTTCCAAAAGAAGAAGCATGATGATATCTAAATGTCAAAAAGTGTGAGCCTGACTGAATGGCCCAAGAAAGACTCCATTGGGGGATCATGATAAGATGACAATAGACTATCAACTCGACATGCATCTCATGAGTGATGAGGATCATGTGACTCTATGAAGATCTACAAATCCCAACTGAAAGGGAAATATGCCCCAGTATGGCATTGGATGTATGATAGGTCGGAAAATCAGATGACATCAAATCATTCATCATCAAATGTGTAATCTTAGTCATCCACGTCCATGATTGAATTAGACCCACAGATCAAGGAGGCATATCCCAAAAGGAGAAGCATGATGACATCCAAATGTCGAAAAGTGTGGGTCAAACTGAAATGGCTCAAGAGAGACTCCACTGGAGGATCATGATAAGATAACAAATGGGTCATCGTCTCGGTGTGTATCTCGTAAGTGGGGATGAACATGCAATTCCATGAAGATCTATAAATCTCAATCGAAATGGAAATATGCCCCAGTATGGCATCGAATGTGCGGTAAGTCAAAAAATCAGATTACATCAAATCATCCATCATCAAATGTGTAATCCCAGTCATCCAAATCCATAGCTAAATCAGATTCATAGATTAAAGAGGCATATCCTAGAAGAAGAAGCATGATGACATCCAAATGCTGAAAAGTGTGGGCCTGACTGGATGAGTCAAGAGAGACTCCACTGAAGGATCATGATAAGATATCAATAGACTATCAACTTGACATGCATCTTGATCGCTCAGATTTTGTCGTTTATTGGATCAAAACAAAATTTATAACCTAATTCACTATTCTATAGCAATTTGTACCCGATCAAATATGGTTTTAGTACAAACTACTATAGTATAGTGGTATTTAGGTATCGTCCACAATGATGGATTATTCTCGGTAATTAAGGCTTGAATGAGATGATAAGAAATGATTGTGATTAAGTGAAATTGACTTGAAGTTGCATGATAAAATCTCAAGATAACAATGTATTCAAATTGAAAGGAAAATGAAGTGTAAAAGAGAAGAAAATTAATAAGATGTGAGATTCTCGGAGTTAGGATTTTCTAGAGAGCAATTTCCATGGTGAATAGGTGTTGAGATCTAATTTTCATCAAGTTAGATTGAAAGCCTAAATTTTTATCTAAACCGATTTTTTATTTAACTTTAGATCTAGATCTAATTTCTCTTCAAATTAGGTAATCTAATCCAAGAGATCAATTCGAATCATATATTCAATTCATCTTAAATTATCTTTCGATGATTCACACAATGTAACTATTCAATCTCATCAAATCTAGCATTAAGAATTTGATGAATCTACCTAGCTTGCATTGTAGTAATCATCCAAGACAATTTGAAGAGAAAAATCCCCAAATTTCAATTAATCAATCAATTGGATCAAATTACCTTTGCAATTCAAGCTCAATTCTCTAATTCACCATAGATCTTGCCTCTAGATCTTCTCTCCTCCAAGAAAAATGAGATTTAGGCACTCATGCTTGGAGATTTGATCTCACAAGACATGTTTGACTACCGAGAAAATGAGAGAAAATGAAGGAAAATAGAGAATTATATAGAGAGAAGAATTTTGAAAAGTTCTACAATTAGGAAAAATCCAAAAAGTTCTTAAATGAGCCAATCATGTTTCTATTTAAAGGCCAAGGTCAAGAGGACACTTGGCATCATCTAAGAGGTCTTCCAGATACTTCTTCATCAAGGAATCTGGAGAAAATACATTTTCGCACGAGCCTCAACAATTTCGCATGATAGTGCGAAGTGGAAAATCCATCAGCTGCATTTTTCGTCTTTCTAGAGCGTTTCGCATGATTGTGCAAAAATTTCGCATGGTCATGCGAAATCACTTTTCATATTCCCTTGTGTGCTGCAGCCAAGCTTATTCTGTTTCATTTCGCATGACTGTGCGAAAATTTCGCATGGTCATGCGAAATTGAAAAACATGCTTTTTCGACTCCTCTTTGTCATTTCTTCATTTTTAATCCACCTTCAATTAAGCTCCAAAGCTTGGTCCAAGTGCATTTCCTCTTCCTCTTCATCCACATTGTGTACATTCCTCCATTCCATTTTCCATTTGTCACTCCATGCTTCAAAAATCACCTTAAAATATCTCCAAAACTCAACAAAAAACCATTAGTATCTCTTGCAAGGGTAGTAATGTATTACTTGGGCATATTTTGCATAATTACTACTCAAAAGGTATAAAACTCATGAAAATTAGTATCTAAAATATGTGGTTTTTGAGTAGTACTCACATCTCATGAGTGATGAGGATCATGTGACTACATGAAGATCTACAAATCTCAACCGAAAGGGAAATATGCCCCAGTATGGCATCATATGGTAGATTGGAAAATCAGACAACCTCAAATCATCCATCATCAAATGTGTGATCCTAGTCATCCAAATCCACAACTGAAACGAGTCCAAACATCAAAGAGGCACCTCCTAGAAGAAGAAGCATGATGATATCTAAATATCAATCAAATCTCAAACATTTGTCCAAGTAGGGGTTGTCAAAGACAACATCTAATCCCATGGCCTCAGGGTCGTCTTAAGACACAGAACATAATGTAGGCTAGGGTGATAGGGTAATAGAAATGAAGGGAAACTAGACCCAAATACCCAATGATAAAAAACTCATGCCCTCATGTGTAAAATGCAACATGTATAGAAAAACTTTTGAACCATGGACTTGAGGGTGCTTAGTGTGAATATAATATCAATAATGAGACGATGAAGCAAATCAAACTGATAATGAGATACACAAGAATGATGCAAGGGAAATATCAAACCTGGAATAGGTCAGTGTAAGAAAAAAACAAAGGGGTGAAGCGAATGGGATGAATCACAAGCAATGACAAGAATGATAGTGAAACAATGAATATACGAAGAAAAGTTATGATCAACTCAAATCAAATATGGAGTGAAGTCACATCAACAATGAATGTAATAATGGGAAGGACAATGACCAGAGCTCCTAGGAGAAGATCACTCATTTCACTCTTAAATAGATATGACAAAGTGAATAAAAGAAAAGAGGATATTAGAAAGCTCACATACGAACTCTCACAAACAATCATACTCGATAAAGTGACCATCGGATATCAATATACACGTCCAACGATGGAGAATACTATGCACATACACACATGTGCTTTTTTTTTTTTTCTTTTTTTTTTCTTTTTTTTACATACATACAAATGCACATACCCTGAACATAAACAAATGAACCCCAAAGATGATATCAATAATGGATAGACACATTCTCAAGTGCTAAAGTAACAAACTCTCTTTAACGAGATGACCTTCTCAAACTAAGGATCTCTGAATTAGTGTTCGTATGATAGATAGTGGAAATGATGTGACTATCCTCCATGTAATGAACTGAGAAGGATTACCACTCAGGGTTGAGAGAATATGAAGCAAAACAAGTAGTAGATAAAATAAAGAAGAAGAGATGAAGAACACAACCAATGAGATATGATGGAATGCAGTAGTGTGATGGTAGGAAAAATAATGAGAGAAATATGTGTCTGTAGGCCTAAAGCTCACGAAGCTCCTAAATGAAGCATGCATACACCAAAGAGCCCCTATCCCATTGTAGAAATGTAAGCAGGGCAATAAGAAAGAAATACTCTAAAGCACATGCGAAACTCAATGGGTTAGTAATGGTCTATATGTCAAAATGGAATAATAAGGTATATGGCTAACCGAAATGATGGCCACCCATCCTGCGACCATGGTCTCGAACATAATACTTCTTCAACTTATCTACATTAGTTAGCTTTGAGAATCAATTTCCATCTAGATCCATCAACCATGCAGCGCCCTCTAAAGTCAATTCCCTAATGAAATAAGGTCCGCTCCAATTGAGTATGAACTTCCCTCTGGGATCTCTGATCAATCCTCTGATGACCTTCAAAACCAAGTCACTTCTCTATAACGGTTGAGGCTTGAACTGTTTGAGAAGATGACTCAAAGTCTGAAGGTCTGAAGGCAAAAACGACTACTATAGCTAGTGGGTAAACATTCAGGACAGAGCCATTATACAAAAGGAGGGATGAAACTCAATGCTCGAAACAACCAACAAAAAATGTAGAATGGTAGAGTATGGTCAGAACCCCCATATGGTAGATCATCAATAGAAAGACAATGCATGTGGCCCTATCAACTATCAATATATAGATCAATCCATCAGAGGAGGTAGATGCCTCAACTTGTATTTGACTCAATGCCCTAACCAATGTCTCCCGGTGAGAAATAGATGATGCCAAAAGACTCCAAATGGAAATGCGGGCCTGAGTGCTCTAGAGTTGCCTCAAAATCTCATCGTTATCTCGCCTGGTCTCTTCTCAAGTGGCATCACTCTTTAAAGGTCTAACAACTGTGGGAGGTTGTTGTTGTACCACCCTACCCCGCGGATGACATCCTGAACATCCTGAGCGATCGTCTTATCAGGATCTCAACTCAATATAAAAAGAGACTGAATGCTATGGCATGGGTGAATCAACGGTCCAACCGTGGTCAATTGCAATGGTGGCATGTCAGGGACCAATCTAAATGGTGCAGATGCTTGTGAGTCTTAGATCACTCCATCAACCTCATAGCTCTCATCCACTACTATGGGCTCTGGCTCATAATCATCCCAACTCAGCATGTGAATGCAATCATCAGACTCGGTGAAATCCATGAAATGTATGTCACCGGCCAACGGATGGACTGCATGTGGAGTATGAGCTGGTAAAAAGTTAATGGTTACACTTGGTTGACCCAAGTAAACCAAACCCTGATCTATCAAGTCCTGGATGGTATGACTCAAAGCAGTACAATGATCGATCTCATGCATTAGCCCTTGATGCCATGCATAATGTAGATCCACCACAGACTATGGCAGAATTGGCTGAGGTAATGGCCTGGGAGTAAGAAGCGTCAATAATCCAACATCTATGAGCTTCCGAAAAGCCTGGCTCAATGGCATACCCAACTGTGAAAACTAGTCTCTATGTTCTCAGGACAAATGGAGTAGACGTCTGTGGAGCCCTAGGTCTAGGGTATAAAGTTGGAGGCCTCACTGCAACATGTGCTACATAGCATGGCTATATTAGGGTAAGTTATGAAGCTGAAGGTCTCTTTGCATCCTATGAGGTGTAACAAGACAATGCTAGTGTGAGAGGCAAGTAAGCCTAATCATATGGCTGAAGAGGTGCCCATGGCCTATACTACTGAGGTGGATAAGAATGGCAAGTCCTAGTAGGCTGTGGACTGGTCAACTGTAATAGATAATTGATCCATGTTTGATCTCACGGAGGTGCGAACCAATCTGCCCTCTACTCTAACCCAAGATGGTAAATCCACACTGAGAATGAAAAGTTAATCCTTTAAAGCATGAAGCACGAGATAAGGTATGACATAGGGAAAACACGGAAGAAATGCTAGTCTGAACTGGAAGAAACAACTCAGCACAAAACAGAAGAGTGGTCCAACTATAACTCAAACTCGTACTGATCTCTAAGCACTCTCAACTGGAAACTAAATGAAGAAGTACTGGATCCGAACTGTAACTAAAGAGGCTCTGAAGGCCCTCAGATGCACCCACGTGTAGAAGAGGGAATCTTGATCAAAGGATCTAAGGTTCCACCTACAAGGTCAAGGTGGCTTTAAAAAAAATATGAATGGACTTTAAATAATCCTTAGCAGAAACGATCATACCCTCCGGTGGTACGCAACCCTCTGCACGCCTCCGAAGAGATAGGGTGCTTCCATGCAAGGTAGTCATCACCTCCACACATGCACTACCTTGACATCCCAGTGGGGTTTCCTATAGTGAAAGCCTTCGCAACTCTCAGCACTCAATAGTCAACTAAAGTGCACAGTGAGTGGTTGTGGACCCATATTTTTCATGTGCGTTCCTACTGAATCGGCGAGACTTGCTTTTATTTGGTGAAAAATTAATTTTGGAAAAAATCGGAGTCACCACTTATTTTATTTTATTTTAAAGGGAAAATGAAACAAGAAATAAAACCTTAAAAAAATGACTTCATAGTTTTTGGAAAAACGTATCTTTGAAAAACCCGAGTCTAGATCCGGGGATCAGGTTACTTATTGGGAAGATACCTCTAAAAGATAGCACCCCTCTAAGCCCTATAAAGATCTCTACTGACTAAGTTGAGGGAAATGGTGCAATTAATTGATTGATTGAGGGTAGCTAGGTAGACTTAAGTGATTTCAAAAAATAGCATGTTAAACAAAATAAGTCAAATCATGATCATAAAAGATATTTAGGGTACGTACTTGGACTGCTTCTCAAACGCTATCACAAGACATCAAAGTTAGTTTAAATAGTATATCATTCGGCATGCGCTTTATCAAGAATAATATAACAATGAAACATATATATCAAGACACCTAAGCACTATCAAATATAGGTGCAGTTCACAATGACAAGCATATTTACAGAATTTAGAAGGTGGGTGATAGAGGGCATACCTGGATAGCATGGATAACTTATAATGCGCTTCCACAAGACATGAGGGGTTAGATAATAATAAAATAAAGAAATCCTAGCATGTTTGTTATCTAATTAGCATGACAAAAATAATCAAAGTATACAAAACCATCAATTATCATACACATCTTGTATATAATTCGTAAAAAATATATAGATATGATTTCAACAAGTGGCAAAGGTGGTAGTAAAAATGAGTTTTGAAAAGATTTTCTTATGTAGGGGTTTCACCAATTCCCCAATTGATATACATGAATTTAGCTTAGAATTATCTCATTTATTTGGGACCACAAGCTTGGATTCATGTCTCACTCAAAACCATAATTTTTATTGAAAACTGAGAAAGATGTGAACCGATCAAGACATGGTTGCATATTATTTAAGAAAATGAGATTTTAATTCTAAGGACTCTAAATGAGTTTTTGAAATGCACTTTAATGAGGAACATTTTGAGAAAAGGTTTCGTTTTTTAAAATGAAAGACATCATTTTCAAATGACAATACGCAAGGATCAAACATAGGCAACACAAAAGAAAACAAAATCACAAAGTAAAATTTTTTAGTAATCAACAAAACTAATAAAAATGAGGGTTGAGGCCAATCTTCATGATTTTCCAATGGCCTTTGAAAGTTAAATTTCATAAAGAACTATCAAAGAAATAAACTAAATGACTTTAGATTAAATAAAATTAGAAGATATCAATCAAGAATTTAAAACGGTGAATCAAACACATAAGCTGAAAAGAATAATCAAGAACTAACATAAGATCAACCAAACACATAAACGCATTTAAACTAAAAAATAAGTTATAACTAGACTAAATTAGAATTAAAAACATCAACTTTATCTAATAAGATTAATTAAACTATCTGATTAAAATTACTAACACATCTTAACTAAAATAAATAAATAAATAAATAAGTAAATTAAAACTAAACTAAATCGGAATTAAAAACAAGATCTTTACCTAAGAGGTTTAATTAAACAATTGAATTAAGATCATACATGCATCCAAACTATAGAATAAATTAAAACTAAATGAAATTAAAAATATTAACTTTATCTAACATGATTAATTAAACTAATAAATTAAAATCATCATCTATTCCAAACTAGAGAATAAATTATAACTAAACTAAATCCGAATTAAAAACATGAAATTTATCCAACATGATTAATTAAACTAAAGAATTAAACTAATAAAATTCTGACTTTTTCAAACTAAAACAAAGAATCAAAAACTAAACTAAAGAATTTTAACTTACCTTTTACAAGATTCTTCCATATGGTGCGGCTATTTTCAATGGATGGTGCGGATGGGGCGTCTGCAAGGCTTAAGAATGAATGGCAATTATGTGTTCTTTCATTGGCAACCGAATGGAGTCCCCTCTCACTCTCCCAAAATTTGTGCGTGCTCCCGAGAGTCATGAAGATTATAATCCAAGAGTGGTGCGACTGTTGTTGATACTTGAATGGTGCAACATCCTTTTACAAGTCGCAATGCGTTCGATATGTAGAGATTTCTATGACAGCATGTTGGTTGTCGTCCTCAGTACGTGGTTGTGTCTATTCTTCAAGGTATAGAAAATGTAGAGCTTTCATGGACAACATTGTCATCTGAGACATTCCTTTGAGAACTAAAATAAGACTTCTTAGTTGGTATTATTCCAGCCATATATGTAAGAAATATGTTGGCCATTAGAAACACTTGGTCAACAATAGGTACCCAATCAAAAGTGGTCGCACAATCAGCAAGACAACTACACCTCAAGGAATTTTCCTTGGAACAATGAGTTATTTTCAGTTTTGAGACAACAAGAGCAGTGGACACGCATATTTGCTAGGAAGACAGTCGGGCAACTTTATAGCTTCCATATGAACACTTTCTTTGAACCACTTTGAAGCATGAATCCCGAGATATCAAGCATCTCTCTTTAATGGAAATTCTTAGCATATCCAACTTCATGTCTGATGGTACAACTGCATATTCTGCCATCTGATGAATCTTCTCTCAATAACTCATAAGCTTCATCCCTCAATTAGTGCATGATCTTGCTCAAAAAAATATATTTAAAAAAAAAACTTGAACATGGCAACCAAAAAATCATACACTTGGTGGTTGTGTTCCTCAGAAGGTAGTTTCTTACATTATTCACTACAGTAGACAATGCAACTTTCTGCACAGTAGTGGAGAAAAAAAAATCTATATAATTTGAAACAACCATAATTGCACCAGATTGCAGACAAGCAAGTGGTTGATCCCAAGAAGTTTTCTCCAGAAATGTATACAACAAGAAAAGAAGAAAGAACTTGTAGTTGTATGCTCCCACATAATTCACCACCCATACACAATGATGATCCATCTTAAGAATACGTCTTTGGAAAATAGAGCAATGATGGCAGCGTGGTGGCTTGCCATTTTGGCATTGAATACAATAGCCTACAACTGATCTTCGCTCTTGCCCATCTAAAAAAGACCACGTGGAATTCAAAGTCTCGAGCACTACACAATCTAATGATGTCATAGGACCTTTCTCCAAATTGTACTCCTCTAACACTCGTCTCTAGTTTTCAGGGACAGAACCAGGATCCCGAAAGACCATCATAAAGTAACACCATGTTAATAGTATAAGCAGAATATGAAACAACGATTATTGCGATTAAAAGAACTGAATCCAAGTCGCCCACAAGCAGCTTGGGACCCCAGGTAAGGACGACGACGACGCGATACGAAATGACTAGAATTGCAGCGACCACGAGGATCATCAAGTACCCTAGAGCTTTGAGGCTAGAGTAAAACTTGAAAAGGTTTATATCCATTCCGGGATTACAGCTCCGACCAGACCTGATTTGAGGGATGATTGAATAGGACCTGTGGTTTCGTTTGGGGAACAAGCATTTTCAGATATCGGGAGCCAGATTTAACCTATTATATTCAGGTACTGCCAGTAAGTTTTGGTTTCAAAACACAATTGTTCTAGGGTTTTGCTGCTCCGGTCTCCAGATAGTGACACAAAGGAAAACGGAGAAAGTTCCCTCCCAAAGACGTGAATTCCTCTAAAAAAAATCTCCTTTAAAACTCGTGTACCCTTGTTCTCCTTCTTCGCACGAAAACAATTAAAAAAAAACTTCATGCTCTCCTCCCGTGTGCCTCTTTTGGATCAGCCAACATTCCAACTACAACAATATCAATAGCATCTTGGTTTTCTGTTTTGGAGGCCCGAGCAACCATCGGAATCACAGTGTCCAGATCTACTCCTTTAGCAAAAATCTCAATTAGATTCTTGTCGATCAACAGTTGGTTTGCTCAATGTTAGAGTTCCAGTCTTGTCACTGCAAAGCATGTCCATGCCCACCATCTCTTCTATTGTCGTCATTCTCTTTGTGATAGCTCCCTTTTGGAAGTGCCCCACTTGGTTAGTGGTATCAAGGAGGCGAGCCGCCTTCCCAGAGAAGATATGGACTCCTATGGCAATGACCACTGTTCCCCCTCTCCTTCTGTTTGCAAGTCTCCCCCAAATAAATCCCATCTCGTCCAAGTTTTTTTTTAGGAAAATATTATTAATAATAATATTAAATTAATTAATTAATTTAATAAAATGGAAGAGGGGTGAAAAAGTAAATTTACGAATAAATACCCTAGGTATAAATTAGAATTATGTTCTTTTTGTTCTTTTCTAAATCGCATTCCTGTTCGCAGAGAGTTCCTGAGAACTTAAGATTGAAGTCGAATTTCAGGGTTTGAAGAACAGATCTCTATATGTAAGATTCTAACCCCTAGATTAATATTTTAGATTCATTAGTTAATTTTAAACACATTAGAGATTTTTTGGAAAACCCAAATCTAGATTAGGGTTAGTTTATTATTATTTTTAATTCATTTTAATATCAAAATAGTGAAAATTTAAGATTTTGATTTATTGTTGGAATTTGGGAGATCTTAAGTTTTTTTAGATAAAAAAAAAAAAGATTCCTGGGAAGATTTCGATTTAGACTAAGGTTAATTTACTTTAAATAATAATAATAAATAAATAAATATATTGTTAATTGTGGCTTAAGGGATTAGAAAAATACAATTTGATTTAACAAAAAAAAAAAAAAAAGAACACGTGTGCACTGGAAAATAGAAGGTTGGTGAAAAAAAAAAACGCATGTACACTGGTTGCATGTGTGTGGGAACTGTGCATCCACTTTTTTTGTAAGGATTTCATGGTTGAAATCTAGTTGGTGGATTTTCACATACTCTATTATTAGACTTTGATGGATACTTGGGTATATAATATTTAATAGTAGCAGGACTTCGTATTATTAGACTTTGATGGGTACTTGAGTACTGAGTAATGTATTATTTAATAATGGCAGAGCTTTATGTTATTAGACTTTGATGGGTACTGTATTATTTAATAAAAGAAGATGTGTACGGATGGTATATATATATATTCTATTAGCAATGATGGAGAGTTGTTGTATATAGGTTATGTTTGGTGAAAAAAAAAACTTGAAAGTGAGAAAATATAATTTATAAATAAATGAAAGTAAATTTTTTGGTATTATAATTATATTAATGATGGGTGTAAGTTAATAAATAACATAGAATTTAATTAGTGAAATAATTACAATTTAATTAAATTATGTTGTGTCCCAAGAAATAAAGTGAAAATAAAATTTAAGTTTTATATGAATTAGAAATTTATTAAATTTTATAAAATAGGAATAGATTAAATTATCTTTCATAATTAAAAAAAAAAAATTAATTTGAATACCTAAAATTTTAGGATTGTCAAACCTATAATTTTAGATAAATAGTAATGGTTATTTCTCTTATATTTTGTTAGGTGAAGAGTAGATTTTCAGGATTATTTTTCTCCACAGTTTTTGAGGACTTCTTTTAAGGTAAAGGAAATTAATGCAGTTATTATTTTTTTTTTTAGAAACAAATTTTAATATACATCATTTGGAAATATTTTGAATTAATGTTTGTTTTATGCATGGATCAAATATGTTTTGTATGAAAAGTATGTTAGAACTTTATATTTTGTTTACAATAGAAAAATGTGGAGATATTATGTTTTGCAAATTCGAATAATTGAAATAAGTGTTTGACTCTGGTTTGTTTGGTCATTGTCAACAGGATATAATAGTTGACTTATGACTTTTTGGCCCTTGTCAACGGGATATAATAGTTGACTTTTATATTTCTTGGTGGGGATTGTAATTAATTTGAACCCCAACCTCTAGAGGTTTAGTTAGAGATTACTAGTACTAGTATTTGGTTTCGTCCATCTTAAAGGAACAATTTGAGGCTAGCCACCTATTTGAAAGTCCTACCTAACTGGACACCATTTGATGTTTGATGACTAGGGTAAATAAATTATTTGAATGTTTTGACTGAATTAGACATGATAATATTGAATTAGAAATGAAAGTGTACAAGTAAAAGTTTTAAATGTATTGGCAAAACTAACTCAAAAGTTTATGAAAATAATTAGTTATAATATCTCCTATTTTGCAAGTGAACTTGAAATATTTGATCTATAGACTGCATTAATGTTCCTTATTTGGCTTTGAACTCATTCCCTTTTGTTGATAATTTTTTTCAGGTGCCCTTAGTTTGGGTGAGGAGTGATGGCTAGGTCGGGAAATGGTTTTCATTAGGATTTTTCTTAGGATGTTATTTTTGGACATTGTTAACTTATAAGTTTATGTTCATTTAGATTATTTGATTTTTGAAAGCTATTTAGATTTGAACTTACAAATTATTTTTATGATAGTTTGAAGTTGAGATTTGGAGATTATGAAAATTTGTTAGCACTTGATTTGTTTGAGTTTGCAATCTATTTGGATAATGGATTTTGGTTGATGGATGCTTAGTTTTAAAGTTAAGTTTGAAGATTTTAGAATTTTGTTCCACTACTCTGAACAGGTATTTGGTAATTGGTTACTTCCAGTTACAATATGATTGTTTGGGTCAGGTTACACTTTAAACCTTCAGGTTTGAGGTGTGAAATGACCGTCACGCCCTTGGAGTGGGTCTTAGGGCATGACATCTAGGGCCTCATGTAACAAGATGCCCCCCCCCCCCCCCCCCCCCCCCCTCCCTCCCCAATAAGTGCAGATCGGTCTCTCATTCTTTTTTAGGATCTCATTTTCTTTATGGAATGTGTGCTGTGGATTTTTAAATGACAGGTTGTCACTTTCTAATCGTGGTTCTCTCCCCTCCTACCAGCCTTCCAAAATCTTTTTTAATATTCTTTAATCGAATATCTCATTCCTTATTCACTTTAGCATTCTCCCATATTCAGAACAACAAGCCGAGCATCCTTCCAAAAACTCCACCAATTGTAATTATGAATGCCCATTATATGGTAGGTATGCCACCCTTTCCTTTGGTAGTGTGTTGACTCTGCTTTCATATGCAACATATTTCCATTTTTAACATGGTAGCCTGCAAAAAATATATGGAAGAGTAGAGAATCAGGTAAATAATAAGAGAATTATGCAACCCGCCCACTCAATCAATCCTCAAACGGTGTATGAAATCATGTCCTTTAAATGTGAAACTCATAGGGTTCTTTTCTTTTTTAGAATGGTAAGTCCACCTTCCAAAGTGACATCATCTCTATAACAAAAAAAGAAAATAGAAAGTTAGTACCATATATTAATAATAAAATAATAAAGTTTGAAAATCTTAAAAAAATAGGATAAAAAAAATATTGTAATTGAAAATTAAAAATTAAAATTATGTAATTAAAACTAAAATATCAATCACATTAAAATAATTAAAATCATGAAGCTCAAGCAATTTCCTACAAAAATAAATAAATGAATAAAGTGAAGTAAGTATATAAATATATATGAAATATCAATTCATGCAATTAGAAAAACTAAAATCTCAATTCTAATGCAATTTTCTAAAAAATGAATAAAATTAATAATAATAAAAAAAATCAAGCACATGCTAATCATACAAGCCATGCAACCATACTTGAAAGGTGACCTAAGCAAGACTAGGTAAACCTAAGTGGGCCTAAGGTAGTGCCTAATGGGCCTAAAGTGGTACCTGATGAGCCAAGTGTATCTAAATGGGCATAGGGTACCTAAGTGGGCCTAAGGTGGTGCCAAATGAGCCAAGTGCATCTGAATGGGCCTAGGATGTCTAAGTGGGCCTAAGGTGGTGCCTAATGGGCCAAGTGTGCTTAAATGAGCTTAGGGTGCTTAAGTGGGCCTAAAGTGGTACCTAATGAACCACGTGTATCTAAATTGGCCTAGGGTACCTAAGTGGATCAAATGTGGTGCCTAATGGGCCAAGTGCATCCAAATGGGCCTAGAGTGCCTAAGTGGGCCTAAGGTGGTGTCTAATGGGCCACGTGTGCCTAAATGGGCTTAGGGTGCCTAAGTGGGCCTAAGTTTAAATTAAGGCTACCAAGAATGACAATGAGGTTAGATAAATCCCTCAACCAAAGTCCCCAAGGTGGCTTAAAAAAAGATAGGTTACACAAGTAGTAATGGATCACTAGGGAATTGCTGTAAAATATCGAACAAATACCTAATAGGACATGTACTAGGAGGACAAAATGGAGGGTCTATAGTGGTGTGGGTGCATCCCAAAAACCTATGAAATTAAAGCAAAAAAAAAAAAAAACACACTGGTCACACAAATATCCATGAAACCTAGCTCTATGCTATATAGGTATTCAAATATCGGACTCTAATCAGCATCAATGCGTCGGTCTCCTCTAGAATGCTCCCAAGCATCGATATAGCCCATCGCTAGACCCTACTCCTAACCACTAGCTCGGTCAGAGAAACAAGCACACACAAGGCCTCACACTTGCAAATGTAAGAACTGAAAAAAAAAAAAAAATGACTGAAACTAAAGGGTTGGAGGTAAGGGGATAGATGTGTGACCCACATAGACAAGTAACATGCAATCACATAGGAGAAAAGCAGTCATGCAACAGGTAATCAAGCAGAGCACAAGTATATCATCCATGTCCATACATAAGCTAAATGAGAATATGACAATCAAGATGAATAGAAAAAAAGATAGCACGCTAAAAAATGATCAAGATAATATACAAGCAAATAAGTCAATCACTAAGACAAACAAGATATACAGCAATATAAACATTGATTACTACTCAAAAAGAGCATATTTTAGATAATAATTCTCATGAGTTTCACGTCTTTTGAGTAGTAATTATGCCTAAAACACTCAATTAGCATGTTGTTGTCCTTTCAAGAGTTACTAACAAGTTTTATGAAGTTTAGGAGTCATTTCAAGGTATGATTTTGATAAATTGGTGACAAAAGAGATGAATCAAATTGAAGAAAACAAATAAAGTTGATGATGATCCAAATGCATAATGAAAGAAGCAATGAAATGCACTTGGACCGAGCTTTGGAGCTTAATTGAAGGTGGTGGAGATGGATTAAAAATGAAGAAATGAGAGAAATTGCAAAGAGGGGTCGGAATAGCATGATTTTCGATTTCGCATGACCATGCGAAATTTTCGCATAGTCATGCGAAATGAAACATGAAAGATGTTGGCTGCAGCACATAAGGAAATTGTGAAAAAGTGATTTCGCATGACCATGCGAAATTTTCGCACGACCATGCGAAATTTTCGCACAGTCATGCGAAACGCTCCAGAATAACGAAATTGAAGCTGATGGATTTTCCACTTCGCATCACCATGCGAGATTGCTAGGGGCTTGTGCGAAAATGCATTTTCTCCAGATTCCTTGATGAAGAAGCATTCGGAAGACCTCTAAAAAGTTGTCAAGTGTCCTTTTTACCGTGACCTATAAATAGAAACGAGATGGACTCATTTAAGGACCTTACTTTTTGCTATAATTTCTAACTGTAGAACTTTTCATACTTCTTCTCTCTATATAATTCTCCATTTTCCTTTAGTTTCTCTTATTTTCTCAGTAGCCAAACATGTCTTGTGAGATCAAATCTCCAAGCATGAGTGGCTAAATCTCGTTTTTCTCAGAGGAGGGAGGATCTAGAGGCAAGATCTATGGTGAATTAGAGAATTGAGCCTGAATTGCAAAAGGTAATTTGGTCAAATTGATTGATTAATTGAAATTTGGGGATTTTTTCTCTTCAAATTGTCTTAGATGATTACTACAATGCAAGCTAGGTAGATTCATCAAATTCTTAATGCTAGATTTGATGAGATTGAATAGTTGCATAGTGTGAATCATTGGAAGATAGTTTAAGATGAATTGAATTTATGATTCAAATTGATATCTTGGATTAGATTACCTAATTTGGAGAGAAATTAGATCTAGACCTAAAGCTAAATCAAAAATCGGTTTAGATGAAAATTTAGGTTTTCAATCTAACTTGATGAAAATTAGATCTCAACACCTATTCACCATGGAAATTGCTCTCTAGAAAATCCTAACTCCGAGAATCTCACATCTTATTAATTTTCTTCTCTTTTACACTTCATTTTCCTCTCAATTTGAATACATTGTTATTTTGGAATTTTATCATGCAATTTCAAGTCAATTTCACTTTATCACAATCATTTCTTATCATCTCATTCAAGCCTTAATTACCAAGAATAGTCCATCCTTGTGGATGATACCTAAAAACCACTATGCTACAGTAGTTTGTACTAAAACCACTTTTTGATCGGGTACAAATTGCTATAGAAGAGTGAATTAGGTTATAAATTTTGTTTTGATCCAACAAATGACAAAATCTGAGCGATCAAACATACATGTCAAAATGAGTAGGATAATCATGGCAAGAGCAAAATCCATATGCTAAGACAATCAAGAGAATCAATCAATATCATCAGCATGTCAATGTCGCAAATAGATATAGCAATCAAGCATTGAAAATCATCACACCAAAAATCCTCAATGTGTTATGATCACTCAAGCATAGAGAAGCATAAAGGGAAGATATCCATCAACCGACTAATCAAACGCCACATTTGCTTCATCTTAAATTCAAGTATGACCCTCTAAACATCCCCAGTAGAGTTGCCATTTTGTGGACCCTGTATTTTAGCACGATGCGTTTCCATTCGATGGCGAAACTTGCTTTTAATTTATTTGGTGAAAAATATGATTTTTTTTTTAAAAGACTTGGAGTCGCCACTTATTTTTGTTTTATTTTTTTAAGAGAAAAAAAAAATAAGAAAGAAAACCCTAAGTGTGACTTCTTATTTGGAAAAGACAGATCTATGAAAAACCGAGTCTGAGTTCGGGGGTCAGGTTACTTATTAGGAAGGTCCGGTAAAGACCGTTGCACCTCTCTAAGCCCTTAAAAATGGGTCTCTACTAAATAAGGTGAAGCAAACATGACAATTAATTAGGAGATCAATGAATACCAAAATGATCATAGATCAAAAGCAAGTCATGATAACGAATAAATAAACAAAGTGAGAGTAAGAGCGTACCTTGGCAGTAGGTAATAAAGCGCTATCATAAAACATAATTAGTGCACAATAATGAATACAAAATATATCACATGCATATCAAAGAGCAAGACAAAGATCAAGCAATATTCATTAAGTATACCAGTTGACAATTAAAAGAGAAAACTCGTATCTAGGGCCCCCGCCAAAGCCCAATGGATTTTGCATGAATTAATCCCACAAATTCCATTATTTTGAAATTATGAGAATTGCCTTCACGCTTATTTAAAATCAAGAGAAACAAAAAATCATTTGAAAATCGAAGAAAATTTGTACAATGCATGCCAAAATGAGGATGGCAGCAGACTTATTAAAATCAAGATTTTTGGTGACCTAAAATCCTAATAAAAGACGAAAAGTTGTAAAATTGAAAAATATTTGAAAACTGAAGTGGAATTAAAACTATTCGAAAGAAAACTAGAGTTTTGAAATTTATTTGAAAATTACAGTCTCGAAAATTATTTAAAAATTGGAGTTTTGAAAATTATTTGAGAATTGGGGTTTTGAAAGTTAAATTTAAGAATTGGAGTTTTGGAATTTAAATTTGAAAAAAATTGGATTTTTTAAAATTATTTAAAAATTGGAGTTTTGAAAATTAAATTTAGGAATTGGAGTTTTGGAAATTAAATTTGAAAGAAATTAGAGTTTTGAAAATTAATTGAAAATTGGAATTTTGAAAATTATATTTAGGAATTGGAGT
The DNA here is from genome assembly GCF_004353265.1 of Vitis riparia. NCBI lineage: Eukaryota > Viridiplantae > Streptophyta > Magnoliopsida > Vitales > Vitaceae > Vitis > Vitis riparia. The sequence goes on from NC_048436.1 coordinate 14,252,819, forward strand.
TTTGGAAATTAAATTTGAAATAAATTGGAGTTTTGAAAATTAATTGAAAATTGGAATTTTGGGCAATGATTTGAAAATTAAAGTTTTGGAAATTAAATTTTGAAAATTGAAATTTTGGAAATTTATTTAAAAAATGGAATTTTTAAGAATTAAATTTTAAAATTGGAATAGAAATAAGATTATTGGAGAAACCGAAATTTTAAGAATCATTTAAAAGAGAATTTACAGAAATCAAACTTCGACATGTGAGGATAAAGAATAATTTTTCACCATGGGGGTTATCTTGATTTTTAATCATCTTCCCAAAGTCAAACATTTGCATCTGCCACAATTAGACCCACGCATTGAAGGGTTTTATTTATTTAGAAAATTTGAAGTGTTCCTGCCACTTGTGAAAATTCTCATGCCACTATTGACTTGTCATTTGCCATTTGCTTACACTGTGCTTCATGTTATTAGTGAGCTACCAGCTCCTTGAAGTATAAATCTGACTAGGTAATGCTTCTATTTTCTTTGTCCAACACAAATCCCAGATCTTGCAATGTTCTCATTCAAGACAAAAAATCCCCCAGGTTTCAGTCCAGCTTTTGCTCTCTTAAAGAATGAAATGAAATTGTCGTCTGCAAGCTGCCCAATACACCACTGAATCCATATAACATCATATCTCCCTGCTTCTGGAGTGAAGTCTTGAAGTGGAACACAATATAAATTAGATGCCTTGTGCATGTCCAAAAACATAAGCTTTCCATAAGCCAAAGTTTCACAGGCAGCCTCTAAGAAATGTGATGTTGGCTCAACAAGATCAACCTCATTAAAATACCTTATAAGAAGATTCTTAGTCACTCTCCCGATGCCAGAAACCACAATCTAGGGCAATAAGATGTTGAATCCTTCCAGCATCAATGAACCAATCAAAGAAAAGTGTTTTAAGGAAAGCTTCACTGCCCTTAACATCCACATCATTCACATGGTCGTATCCACCCAACACACCATCCACCGATGCCTCCACACATTTCCAGTAGTCGACGCCTTTACGGTACCAGTCGGTCTTCTTGTGATGATCTATTCCATCTCCGATTTCAACTCTCTATATCTCTTCCGCGTTCTTGAATTCCCAATCCTCATAATCTAACCCACCATTCTCCATTTTTGCTCTTCCTTACTCGCGACTGGACCGGCCATGTGCCTCCCTATTGCCACTCCAAGCCTCGCTGCCAGTAGCTATAGTCTTTTAACGAATCTGACTTGGGGTCCAGAGATTCATGCTACCTCAAGCTCTTTCTTGTCAGCCTCATCATCCTATGGTTTCACATCCCAGTGTACGGTCCCATACCCAAGAATGCACAAACACCAAGAGCAGGAAGAAAATAGCAAAAACAAAGCACAAATGAAGAAATAAATGAACCATCAAAAGCCACACTTCATGTCTTAGTCAATGGGCTTGAAGATGGGTGGATTAAAAGGATTTGTAAATGTCACAAATGAGATAAAAATGAGTTGGATCAATTTTTGAACACAAACATGAGCAACAGATGAGCCATTAACTATGAAAAAAAAATCCATGAATCACCCAAAGATCAACAACACATCTCAATAATAGCAGATGAAAGGAAAAAAAAATTCATAATGGAGAACTTACTTCAGGGAAGACATTGGAGGTCCTTCTTCTTTGGAACCTAAGAACTTGTGAGCCTCTTCTCCACTTCTCTCAACTCACCATTTCATTCATAGAAAAATGATTCATTCTGACCCCCTCCCCCCCCCCCCCCCCCCCCCCCTCCTAAAATCTCAACTCACCTCTCTTCTTTTTCTTACTTCTAAAATCCCTCAACTGCCACCAAAACCTAGCACCCACTCTCCAGATTTTTCTCCCAAAAAAATCTCCTTTAATCCTCCAACCCCCCTACTTTTCTATCAAACCTTCAAATATCACTTTCATCCTCTATCAGCTCCCACACGTTCTATTGTTCTTCGTTCATCCTTTGAAGCTATTTAGAAAAAAAAAGTCTCCATCTCAACCACCACCATGGCAAGGTGGTGGTGTCCTTGGCCATGCATCTCATGCAGCTAAGCATGGAAGTCGTCCCTCACTTCTCCAAAATGAAGTGTTGTCCAACTTCTCCCCGGGTGCTCCTCAAATGTGGCAGGAAAAAAAAAAGGTCTACAAGGTGATATAAAGACACGTTTTTAACCAAGACCATGTTGAGATCAAATTATAATCAATCGTTTTGGAAAGAAAAATTTATCTCAGGATTACCTTGACTTTTCTAAAAAAATATTAGGATTAAGAATAGGAATCAAATTCTTTATCATAAATTAACATATAGAGAAATTACAAGTATCATTACTGTAAAAGGCTATGATTATAAGCTTAAGCAAAAAAAATGAAATTTACACAAAACATTTATAAAAATGAGTTTAGAAATATTTTGTAGTTGTTTGGATTTAGTCAAAAGGAAACTAAACCTTTATATAAGCAACATAAGACAAGTCAAATAGTAAAAAACCAAATAAAGAAAACTTTTATTGTAATAAAAAATTGAAGATATGAAAAATGAAGATAAAATGAAAATAAAAGATTTAGACATAATGTAAGTTCGTAAGAAAATAAAAACTCCTTCACATTCAAATCCAATTTGCTTTAAGTTTGGAAAAGTGGGGCATTTTAAAAATGATTGTAAGATAAAAAGGAAAATCAACAACTTGAATATTTCATACAAGTTAAAAGATATGTTATGTGATTTAATGTTAAACACTTCAGAATTGGAATCCATGATTAAATCAGACGATCAAGAAGTTATTAAGCAACTTCAAAATACTAAAAAAAACCTAAGTCAAATATATGGTAATCAAGAAAAATGTATTAAAGGATTACTAACCCAAGATTATAAATATTATTACCAAGGAGCAAGAATTGATCTTAGAATTACTTAATAAAGAAGAAGGGTCTTTAGTAAAATTAGAACTATATGAAATTATTAAGAAAATTTTTTTATAAACCAAAAAATAACAAAATTATAAATTCGTATACCTTTGATGAAATTTTAACCAGATTTAACCATAAGACTTCTAAAGAAGTAACTATTAAAGATCTTTAGGAAAAAAAAAAAGATAATATAAATTAGAAGTTCAAAAATTAAAACAATACACCAATATAGGATTATGACATCCAAGAACAAATAAATAAGATTTTAAATAATAAAAATAAAGAAATTTTAAAATCCTCTAAGGTTAGTAAAGAATTTTCAAATTCATACCTTAACGGTGTAAATAAGGTCATTTTTCAAAAATTGAATGTTTCCTTAATAATTGTGATTAACAATGAATTTATCATTAAGACTATTGCTTTAATAGATTCAAGTGCAGCTTTTTAAATTGTATCCAAGAAGAATTAGTCTCAACCAAGTATTATGAAAAAATAAAGAAAGTCCTCTATGTTGCTAATGAGGTCAGACTTAAGATTAATTACAAATTGTTTAAGACACATATTTGTAATCAAGGAATATGTATCCAGTTGCCCCTTATTTTGATTCCCACTATGTAATCATGAGGATCTTGAAGATATGACAAGTAGAGTATGCAAACTCAGGATTATCAAATTTATTTGGATTATGCTTAATTTTGATTAATCAAGTATTAATAAGGATAAATTCATAAAAATCTCTTATTTTTAAGAGATCACCCAAAGGATAATGAAAATGATCAAAAAAGATTTTCTTGGCAATTTTTATGGGATTTTGACTAAATAATTGTTTATTAATATCCGTAATAGTTGATTAAGATATTTTTGCTAATACCGTGATTTTCTAGAATTTGGTGTGAGGTTGATAACCTTTATAATTTGGTTTTTAAATCTTAATGAATGTGATGTAACTTTGGTTGGAGGAGAAGAAAATTAAACAAATTGTTTAAAGGTTTGAGACCTAGAAATGGTTGAAAAATCCTTGATCTTAACATCAAAGACAATTGAATCTAACGTGTCAATATCTCTTAATCTTATTATGAAATTAAGATAACATTTTTCAAAATTTTAAAAATTTGAAATTTCCTTTTTGGTTTTTAATTTCTTAGTTGAATATATGAATACGAATAAAAACCAACTATACTAAAATTTATTTAAAATTTATACAATTTTAAATTTTTTTTATATTAAAAAGAAAAGAGAAGAAGTAGAGTATAAAAAGATTATTGAGTTAAATGATTGCCTTGATTTTATTCCCTTATAGGTTTTTTAAACTTTGGAAAATCCAAACAAGCCTTAAAGTGATTTATTTATTTATTTATTATTATTATTATTATTATTTATAAAAAAAGTTAATTAGGATTAGGGCAGCTAAATTTCGATCCCAAAACCCAACGGGCCCAACCCAATGTGCCTTCTGATATATGATTGGGCTCGACTGTTGTAGATATTCCAAGCCCATCTTAAGGATCTATTCGGCCTAGAGAAAAGTCTAGGGATCCATACTCCATCAGCCCTCCCAGTTCACCTCTTCTATCATTGGTGAACATGGTCGTCTCTTCTCTGCGGTTCCCGCTCTTCCCATGGATTATCTCGAACCATACTTCCAATCTTCGTTTCTCAAACCCTAGGATTCTCCCTCAGTGGTCGCCCCATTGTTCATCTTCTTCATCTTCAACTGTCACTGAGTCCAATCCGGACCAGTCGGTCCAGAAATGGGAATCTTTTCGGAAAAAGAAAGTGGTAATGCGGGTCGGATATGTCGGCACCAATTACAGAGGTGAAAATGAAAATTAAGCTCTTCTTCTCCTTTATTTTATTTTTCTTTTTTAATTTTTTTTTTCATTTTATTCATTTGTTTGTATAATTTTTATTTTCAGGTTTGCAAATGCAGCGAGATGAAAGCTCTTTATCAAGTAAGATATTCTTCGTTTTTTCTAGTTCCTAGAAAATCTGGTTTCCCAAAAAGTACTTGTTGTATGGATATCATATATGTCATAGACAAAAACTAAGTCAGATTTCATGAAAACGTAGAATCAAAATTTTCTAAGGAAATCTTCTTACCACATATTTTATTCATTGGTATAGATTTAATGATTATGTAATGGTTCAAAAACTTCACGCCTGGCGTAGATGAGTTTTTTTTTTTTTTTTTTTTTTTTGGAGCCCTCTGCTTGACTGCTCAGAAAACGGAAGGAAAAAACAAAGAAGAGAGAAATGAATTGTTGCATTTTTATTTTTTTTTTGTATTGGTTTCTAATATGTGGGAAAACTCACCTAAACTAAGCTAAATGATTGAATTTAGGCTCATTTGTGGAGGTTTATTCCCCCAATCCAAGGTTCAAAATTATTATTCACATTTCGTGCTCCACACTTCCTCATGAATCAAATGGGGCATTTATAGTCCTTTGAAAGAAAAAAATTATCCTTCTCAGTGACCAAGCAGAAGGTAAAGGCCATTACTCCTTTTTCTTGCCGCATTTGTTAAAAAGAGTTTCATGTAAGGTTGAATAGTTTCCTTTGCAAATTAGCACAATTTGTTCTAATCTATGTTTCTTGTGCCTGCAATTGTTTTTATGTGCTTTTGGCGCTATAGTGAGGTGTTTTATCAGTACATAATGTTTAATATGGAAGAGACCAAGTGGAGTATATTCCATTAATATTTAAGTTATGGCATTAGTCTGCTTTCATTTTTTTGGGCATGCATACATGGGCGTCCCACCCGTATCATATTGGCTTTGCAATATGTAATCTACTGTTATGCTAACCTTTGGTGTCTTGAGCTTGCAGATGTTATTAATAAGGTCATAGTAAAACTTTAAATTTGGGAGTGCACAACAGACTAGCATTTTGCTGTATTCTTTTTGTTTTATGGAACAGTAGGTCTGACCTTATGCAATATATATTTTCCCACTAATCTGGATCTCCATATTAAAGGCCCTATATAGTATCACTTATCTTTTACTCTGTTAAGTTTAAAGAAACAACTGTTTAGAAGTTTGAATGATGATTCCTGTGCAATACATTGAATACATGGGCCCCTTCATCATCCTAGCTAGCATGGATGGGATTTCACTAAGGTACTACAATTTTGAAAATGTAGCTATTGAAGGAGAATTGGAAACTGCTGTGTTTAAGGCCGGGGGAATTCGTGATAGTAATTATGGGAATCTACACAAAATTGGGTGGGACAGAAGTAGCCGAACTGATAAAGGAGTAAGTTGCTTATAGTCATCCATGTTAATTTGATATTGTGCTTGCTCTACTTTTTGATTTGTAGGATAAGTTGATCATGGGAAAATATTCCAGGTTCACTCATTGGCAACCATGATATCCTTAAAAATGGAAATACCAGCAAACGCATGGAAGGAAGATCCTAATGGCATTGCACTTGCGAATTATGTTAACTTTCATCTTCCTAACAATATCAAAGTTTTCAGCATTTTACCATCACAAAGGTGAGATCTCAGGTTTTCATTTTCTCCATAATTCAAAATCTCATGAACTTTTCTGCATAAAAAGAAGGTTCTTGTAGTTTGATAATGAACCAATAACATGCATCTAGGACTTTATGGTATCTATAAGTCATATCATTACTGTTATTATCAAAAAACATGCTGTGACATGATTCTTAATATGGTAGAGTTAAAAACATAATGGGAAGTAATAGACACAAAGAACCACAACAACTCCAAGCTTTTGTTCTGCTCGTCATCCATTTGTAAAGTAGTTTAAAAGATGAAGAACAGCTGGTAATTGTAATGGAATATTTGACCTATCAAAAAAAGTAATTGTAATGGATATTTGGAATGTCATGCATCTTAAAGAAAATACCTCAAAACTCAGGAACATGTTTCAATGTATCAATGTGTCAGAAATATTGGTCAAGACCAAACTTATCAGAATCACTATCATTCTTCTATGTGGAGTCTATTAATTGACATTTTCATTATTGTTACAGGAAACTCATGTCCCCATCTCGAGTATAACTCATTGTCTTCAATCAATATATCCATAAGAAAGAAGTTTATTTATATTTGCTTTTCTGCTTACTGATTCAGTTTTCTAACTTTCTACATCGGTCAACTGTTTTCAGGAGCTTTGATGCTAGAAGGGAATGTGATCTTCGGAAGTATTCTTACCTCCTCCCAGCTGAAATTATTGGAATTAAAAGTAACTCCAGTGCTTCAGAAATTGATCATCATATAGCAGAGTTCAACGACATATTGAATACTTTTGAGGTGGGAGTTTTCTTTTTAATTTTATGTAAATTTCTCCTTTTGGGGAACGGTTGAAGACGGTTCCTATTGGAACCTAATCAAGTTCCTTTTCTTGCAAGGTAACTCTTGCATGACCTGCTGGCACATGACTCACACATGATTAGCACATGGATGGGACATGACTGCCACATGGCTGGCACATGACTTCATTGGCCCTTTAAGATGTATGCAGAGAGGTGCACTTACTGCACTTCAGCAGCTGGCTGGCTGGCGGGCTGGTTAATAGTTTATTGGTCTAGTTCCTGTATGATTCCAGGATCTGCTGTTCCACACTTTTACATGGTTATAATTGTTATGATGAATTACTAATATGGGGATATTATTGATTATGAAGAACTTATGGCCTCTAATAAAGGCCTTCAGAAAGGTGGGTACTGCCCACCTTATTATTTCATGTTGATGTCATTTTCGTTTCTGAAGCATAGTTTATGGTCCATATATGGCATAAAAATGACATATATAGAGATTGTTGCTAGAGGTTACTCATCCACCCATGTTGTGTTTGTTGATGGTCTTTGCAGGGAGAACATCCTTTCCAAAACTACACAATACGGTCTAAGTACAGGAAACAGTTTCCTGCAAAGCAATCTCCTGGTAATGGTGGAGTGTTCAGAAGAGCAAAATCATCTGGTGAGGCATCAACTTCTGAGTTTGAGGTAAGTGATGGAGAAGAAAATTCTGGAATCAATGGAGTGATTTCATCAGATTATGATGAGGGAGAGAATCAAAATTCATCAGAGTCCACCAGCTTTGTTGAACATCCAGTTGGAAGTTCCAATAATAATGAGAAGGGTTTGAAGGAGCAAAGTCCCAAATTAGTTGTTCGTGCAAGATGGCTACATGGACCTGATGAGAGAGATAGAATTAGTGCTTCCCACTTCAGAAAGATTTTTAACTGTTCTTGTGGAAAGCTGGAGAAATTTCTTGGATTAGATTACGTTGAGCTTTCCATTTGTGGAGAGTCTTTCATGTTGCATCAAGTAAGTATCTTTAAATATGTTCACAGGAAATTTTTTTCCATTTTATATTCCCTATTTAGTAATGTTGATGGAATGAATATCTATTGCCTGGTGCAACTCCTGGAAATATTAACTGTAACATGTCTGGTGCAGAGGACCTTTAATAAAATTTTCACTATCTTCATGAGATCACTGCTGAAATGATGTCTAAGGCTCCATTTGGATTATCGAAAGTACTATGGAAAGAAAAATATAAAGGTAAATGAAATATAATGAGAAGTTTTAAAAAAAATTATATATTTTTGAATTCTTTATTCTCTATGAAGAAAAGGAATAATAGGGGAGAAGCATTGTAGAAAAAAATTATTGAATTCAAACTTGGGGAAGTATGATAGAGAAAAACTATGTAACTCCTTATTTTCTTTCCTTCCTACTTTCGTTCATACTTTCTATGATCCAAATAGAGCCCAAGTTAAAGCTGGTACCATCTATCTTAGGTGAAGTTGAGCTGGTGAAATGTTCCATTTAGAGGTTGGACATAGAAAATGCATGCTCATGCACTTTATTTTCACTTTTATTGTAGATATCAGAAATAGGTCACTAAACTAGTCGATCCAGTGACCTTTCAAGGTCATTTTTCCTTGAAGTTGCTTTCTAACATCCTTTTAATACATATATTATGTTATATTTCTGTTTCATGTCTGAAATATACCATCACTTCGTTTAAAATAACACAATTTAAGTTCTTAGGTTGTGATCCATTTGGAGTTAAAATGTTCAAAATTGGAGGGTTATAAACTGGTAACAATCCTGTGGTGAATGATTTCTTTAACCTAGGTGGTATCCAAATGTCCGATAAGAATTGGCAAATATTCTTGAAGTTCTTAAGATTAGGTCAATTGAACATTTTTGTTATTATTTGTTCTTTTGGGGGTTAGAGAGCTAGCTACTACTTTGTTTTGCCAATCTCTCAACATTTAATGCATCACATTTGTCCAGATCCGAAAAATGGTTGGGACTGCAATAGCAGTAAAACGGGAATTACTCCCAAGAGATATTTTGACATTGTCATTGACCAAGTTCTCACGGATTGTCCTGCCCCTTGCCCCTTCTGAAGTTCTAATTTTGAGAGGTAACAGTTTCTCAGTGAGGAAAAAACCTGGCAATGTAAAAAGGCCTGAAATGCTTACATTGGTGGAATCTGAGGAAATTCTCAAGTCTGTTGATGAATTCTACACATCTGTAATTTTGCCTCAAGTTTCAAAATTTTTGGACCCTTCAAAGTCTCCTTGGCACGACTGGCTTGAGAACCTAACTCTGTCAAGCATTCCAGAAGCTGAGTTGGATGATGTCAGGACTGCTTGGAAACTGTGGAAGGAAAATTTCCGGAGTAGAACCACGGTTATGTCCATGTGAGTAACAAGGTAAAATTTTCCTTTCTCATATTGACTATGCTATTGGTATCTCAAATTATGGTGTTCTTATTTGTTTTTTATTTACTAGAGGCTTCTCTCTGGTTAGCACCCTGATGTTTCTTTCTGTTCCAAATCCCAAACACCACATCATGGTCTTGAAGGGTGCTACTGTCATTCTGCCAGAAAGAAAAGGACAACAGAACCCTGAAAATCACCCTGATTGTTCTGCAAAATGATGGAAATCCTCTCCATACATGATGTGTTGCCTCTTGGTTGGGAACTAAAGAGCCACAGACAAAACCCTGTGCTATTTAATTACTTTTGGAAGTGACATTGTATAAAATGCATGAAGTGTTATCATTCTTTTTGAATGAAAGTAGACAAGGCACAATATGAACAAATAAACTATAAAAAAGGAAAATAGAAAGAACAAAACATAATGAAACTCTTTTCTTTTACATACGGTATAAACTTGGTACTTACCTAAAAAATGCAGTATACACTTGTTTTGTTTTTATGACCCAATATATGATACCATGTTCTGTGTTCCATGTGACAGGGACTGCTGTAATTGAGCCTCCCTGTTATCTGCTTACTTGTACAATATTGAGCTGGTTGATGCTTGTTTGGATTTGACCACAAGATGAAAGATTGGATATCAAGGTATATTATGGTGGTTCACATGGCAAATTGTTCCCTTGGAAGCTTTTCGACAAAAGAAAACATCAAAAGAGGATGTGATGGAATTTCACTGAAAATCAGGGCCGACCAGCATTCAGCACAATGTTCAGCAAGAAGTCACAGACTTTCACAGCTTGGCACTTGCTAGTTTCTACCACATGTTCTCTTCATCTTAGGGTAATTTTGCCTAGAGCTAGAAATCCCTTATGTGCTTAGGGTGAAAACCTGTTGATGTTTTGAACTAGCTTGTACCATGTCTACAACTTTGATAGATTACAGAAAATTGAGTTTGATAAAGCATCTTTTCACAATTTCTCCTACTTCTCCCCTCTCCTTTTTGCTGTGACTACAAGGTTTTCAGGGTGTGGGGAGTATGATCTAGATAGTGTTTTTTGTGCCTTGAGGGGGCTTTGGGTGCTGCTCAGTGTGAAGATGTGCTGGCTCTCCATGGTCCCGGACATAATAATAACCTGTATTCCTTGGTTTTGGAGGACTTTGGTGGTGGGAACTGGGAACTGGGGACTCTGAACTACCCTCCAAAACTCAACCTGAATTTTGAGACAAAAGGCCAGGCGCATGTGGAAAAGGTTTGAGGCTTTGAGCTGATCCCATCAACTCTGGTGTTTCCCACATCCTTCAAACTTTGGCATTCCCAGAAATACCTGACATTTATCAAGTGATTCTGAAACTTAAATGGACCTACCATCTTTCACTGCTTCATAGCAGGGAGGATCTACCAGGCTTGTCAATGATAAAAGTCTTACAGACCCTACCACCATTGTATTGAAGGAAGAAGCAGCATATACAGACTCTTGCCCCCACTGTCCTATCTGATAATAGAATTTGCTTTCATTTTTTTACCCATCCCAAACACATTCAATAAAAAAGAAGACAACCCATTTTAGTACCAGTGAAGAATCAGCATGGACTGTGTCCTAAATCTCCCCCATTATAGAAATATAACAGTGATCAGTGCATTTCAGTCCACCCCATTTTCATTCTCTTGAGAAAAAGAGTCCTCCCTACCCTAGCCATGCTTCATGTCATGCAGTCAGAATCTCTCTCTCTCCATTTCGAATCATTGTCCATGTTTGTATAGAAGGAAGCACTGCCTCTCCAGTTAAGGAAACAAATACTGAAATTTTCTTTACTCAATTTTTTTCATCCTCGATCCATCATCATTTCTTGATTTCGGGCATCTTTTATGTATGTTTTCCTCCTAGTTCGTTAGGAAAGCAAGAGCTGAATGCATTCCTGCAGGGCTCCATAGACGGTGCTTCCTGTGCTTTCATTGAGATTTGGTGGCATCATTGTATTTTGGAGATACAACACCCATAGTGGTTATATATATATATATATATATTTATATTTCAACTGGAATTAACCTCCTTTTTGTGAATCCTTAATGTTCCAAATTTACTTGATTATTTTTTTTATTACAAATCTGATTGTGAGGCTGTTACTGAATTACTAAATTAAACTATGAGAAAAAAGGTATGGAGTGATCACATGTAAAGGAGTTAGGGTTCTCTGTCATTTTTTCTGCTTGCAAGCATGAAAACAGATTCACTCACATGTTAACCTAGTATTGAATGTCTAGTGTTTGGAGTACTTCTTTGGAGCATTTTGCAATCATTGATTCACATGTAAAATAGATATATGTATAATAGTAAAATTTTCCTTCTCTAGACAACTTTATCAACCCAACTACAAAATGGCAAAAGGAAAGGAAAATCTAGGGAAAAAAGAAAAGAAAAAAGAAAAAAAAAGAAAAAAAAAAAAGGAAAGAAAGCAAGAAAGGAACCAATTCAAGCTAAAGGATCAGTTTGATCATTCTTGCTCGCTGCTTTCGTTCCAGTTCTCGATAGCTCGTAAAACTGCTTGTTTCACGACCTGAGCATCTACATGTTCAACTTGTCCTTGAGTATTTTCCTGCAGAATTAATGAAATTTGGATTGTTGAGAGCTCGACCTGGGTAATATGTATATATACACTCAGACCCACCAAACATATGTGGGCTGCTTTTATATGCAGATGTGTGCCCGTCATGTGTAAATCTTTATGGAGAGCAAGAAAGTATATTGATGTTGTGTAAAGGTGAAAGTGAGAAACAGACAAAAAGATTTTGATCTCTTACTTCTCCTCCAACTGCTTCTAGATGGAAACTGCTTGAACAAGAAACCCTAGCCTGGAGCACTTCAAGGCCTAGTTCCTCAAAGGCTTCTAATATGAAAACAAGCAGACCTGGGCAGCTACTCTCTGTGAGTACATTAATCAGAAAACCCTTTTCTTTAGCTTCCACTCTAACCTGCTGAAACACATACGGAAAACCCATGTAATAATCAATTTCATTTAGTGAGAAATCAGAAATAAGACCCCCCCATGCAATCAGCAGAATTAGAAACCAACCACAGGCATTGGAATTTGTTCATCACTGGAGTTTTGTGCCGTGGCAACTTCTTGATTCAGTCTTTCGACCTTTTGCTTCAGTTCTTCTATGTACTTTGATGCATCCAATAGAATTGAGGTTTTGCTGTGCTGCAAAGACAAATAAAGCCACACAAAGAGAGGCAATATATTAGAACCTGGGTAGGAGAACATCCAAGGGAACCGGAGCCTATATTCTATGCATGCTTCAAGAAAACTGCTACTTGTTCTAATGGTTAATTGTAAGCCCTTTTGTATTATAAAACTGTCTTGCATATTGATAAACTCATCATCCCTCAATTCCCTTGGAGAATCAGAGAATAGAAATATGATAGAGAATTCAAGATAAATCATAGAGATTTAAAATCATATGTATGTTGCATAGATATATGTAATCAGAAGATTAAAATCAAGATGAGAAATGAGTATGACAATGTTCAAGAAAGATAGGCCTTGAAAGTGAGAGAGATGAGAAATCAAGGGCTCGAGCAAGAGAAAGGATGGAAGAAACTTTAACGATTAAGAAAAGAGGGAAAATATGGGGTTCCGAGCTTTGTTTCAAACAATTATCCAAGAGGCTCGTATTGGTGACCAGGAAACTAGGAAAGCCAAAGAAAAGAGATTGAAGTTTCAGAAATTTAGGGAATTACTGCATGGGAGTTGGTGATAGAACGAAGGAGTTGCAGCTTCTTGAACATGGCAGCTCTCTTTTGCTCCCTAGAAATCATCACTCTCTCCCAACTTTGGTGATGACTAGCTCTTTATATAAAAATGGAGATGAGAACTAAGGATCAGCTCAACATCATATTAGCTGTTCTTCATTTACCAAGCTACCCCTTCCATTCCCATAATCACCTTTCTAAGCAAAAAATTAAAGTAACAAATTAAAAGGAGAAACTACAAATATTACATCTTAATTAATTTTAGCATTAACAAACCTGGTTGTCTTTCTTCAAGGATATGGAGTTTAACAACTTATACAATGATGGGGTTATGTTTAATAAGATGTAAGTTTAAAAGTTTGATTTCGGTTTTCTTTTTTGAGATATGATTTCCTCCCAAAACAAATATATACAGGAGGTTTAGGGAAAGATCGATTCTAATGGTGGAATTATATGGTACATTGCCTTCAAACAATACCTATATATAGCTTGGTTGGTCATAGAATAATGGTTTAAGTACCAATAAGTATGAATTTTCATTTTTCCCAATTAGTTGAGGCCATAGTGGCTTTAAGATTAGTTGAAATACTTAGTGTTGTGTAAAGCAAAGGCACCATCCCACATTCAAGGAGATGTCTCCACCCATTTTATCAGCATTGCTTTCCTAGAAATAGCCATATATACTAATCCATTATGTAAAGCACGCATACATGCACTTTTCTGTGGCGTAATTTTCGTGCATATTTTACTTAAATTTCTCTTTGGTCACCATTTTTTTTATTTTTTTTTTATTTTGTATTTGATCAGTGTTCCCATGACGTGTGATCATTATAGAGATGGAGTAATGGATGATGGTAGATGATGTGAGAAGTTTAGAGAGAGAGAGTTGGAGGAGTGAAAAGAGGGAGAGGGTAGTGGGGACATACTGGCAATAGAAACAGAGGATTTTGCATGGGGTGGTGGTGGTGGGGTTGAGAAGAGAGTGAGGAATCTACACGTGATTGGGACTCCATCGAAAGCAGCAAAGGATGCGTCAAAGTGTGTTCAGTTTGGATTTGTGAATGCCTCCAAGCCCTCCTCACGGGGGAGAATTTCTCTCTCTCTATCTCTATCTCTCTCTCTCTCTCTCTACTTCCCTCTCTCTCTCTCCCCCCTGGCCTCTTCCTCTAGTTCAATGCTAACAACTTATGCAGAGATCCCATACAGGTTCATGTAGTCTTAACTTCCCTTTCATTTCATATCATGACCATTACTTATTTCAAGTTTTATTTTATCAAATCAAATATAATAAAAGTTATACAAATATATAATTTTTCTTCACATTTTTTCCTTCCATTTTTTAAAATTATTTCCCTTTTGTCGTACAAGCTCTCTAATATTTCTAGATTCAACGGGAACTTTTAAAACCAAGTCTTAGTAGATCACATATTTAAATCTTCATCCTACTTCATGAAATAATGCTGTACCGGACTTCCAAGTAATAAACATTCATTAAGATTCTATGTAGATATAACATAAGCCAAGATAGTTGGGGTTACTTATTATTCTCTACTCAAGAGGGTTGTTGGACGATTTCCGAATGAGCCTGCCAGGTTGTCTTCAAGAAGACACATCCTCCTTGAATGAATTCTTTAAAGGTATCCTAGGCTTAGCTTATACCATTTTGTTCAGCAACATGACATAAGCTCCCAGCAGCAGTCTTCTGCTTTCTTAGAAACCATTTTTTTTTTATCGTCTTATGTGTTTGACTACACTAACATGATGACAACTCCTTCATGATTTCAAAGTAAGAAATAAAAGAGATGATGAATCCACCATGGAAGTTGGATCAAACCCAACTCCACCCGACCCCACTCATGTCCAGTGGAGTGCCTTTCTGGGGTTTGTGATCTACTCCATATTCATTTTCTCCCATCTTCTTTCTTGTTTCCATCTTTTTGGAGTGAATTAATATAGAAATAATACAGTATCCCACTTCACTGTTTAAGGGTTGTATGCAATTCACACATTTGTAATATTGCATTTTTATGTGATTATTCCATATTGTCTGTACGTACCAGTCTAATCTTTGCAAACCCACCAGTCACCGCGGCTAAACAAAGGTGTAACACAAGAACCCACATGAGGTACTGATCAGAAAGGAGGCTAGAGAGCAAAAGGAACCAGCAAAGCATGAAAATGTACCATTGGACCTAAAGCCCAATGATTGATTCCCATTGAGCAACCAGGCATTCTTCTTTATCTCAGGGACAGCACTGGCCCTCTTCAAGCCTATTGCAACATGGGGCAGATAACCATACTATTGCCTTTGACATGATTGGGTGTCAATTCCCTAACCCAGAGAGATTCTCATGCCATTTGAGTCCGAAATAAATCATCCAACACATCATTTTATGACTTTTCTCCAAAGTGTACCAAATATAATATAGCTCAGTTTCATGAGCTTTTACCACCATTTTAAGAAAAATTTCAGTACTGGTGATCCACAAAAACTTTTCAAATCACACCCACTAAAAGTTCTCAACTTTTTAACTGCTGAAAGAATAACCAACCAAAGGAATGGGAATGGGATATGTGTGTATGTTATATATATATATATATATATATGGTTTCAACTTTCAAGTCTTAAAACATATATTTTTTTTAGCTTGTTATGTGGCTTGGTTTTAGTTAGTGAATTGTTGTTAGTTGAAATGCCAACTGGTGTGGGCTTGCTTATAGCATTGTCTCTACTCAACACTGACAAATCAGGCGTCCATCTATTCACGAGTGCACATTAATCATTGCAACCAAACAATATAGCCCATGCACATTTCACTGTTTCCACCTTGTCCCTTTCCTTCCATCACACTCTTTTAGATCCTAGGGTTTACAAGTCTTCCTTAAATTTTAATCTCTGTTGGGTTGGGTTAACTCCATATCAGGGTTACACCCAAATTTTCATTTTTATTTTTTTTTTCCTTTTTTTCTAATCATGCTGCTACAAGAGTGTTTCTTGAAAGATACTTCCTATACCCACCTTGCTTTGATACTTTCTGTTTCTTTTAACAGGACTATCATTTGGTTCTTGGACAGTTTAACAGAAAGAAAATAGAGAGAAATGGAAGAGACAAGGAAAATAAAAAATAGAATCATTTTTTCATACATTTTTCTTGCATACCTTTCAAAATTTGTTTCTATTCTTTTTTCCTTCTATATATTAATTTTCTGTAATAAACTATTGTCCTTCACTTGTTACTTTCCATAAGCAAACAAGAGCTTATTGATTTGAAGTATGTTTTAGTTTAGTAGCATGCTAAATGATTTTTGCTTTCTTCATGGTCTTATACACATTTTGATATGAAACAAGATCATGTTTTTCAAACTAGGGAGTGAAAAAGTGTAAATGGTGCAAAGCCTCTAGCATTTGCAGCCATAATAAGTAACAAGTTCTAGGAAAATTGTAGTATTAAACCCACACTAAATTATATGGAAGTTCTAGGTACCATTAATTCTACAATTAATCTTACCACTTAAGTAAATGATTAAAATTTAATATAAAAAAACCCCTTTTACATGAAGGAATTAGAATGGTTTAATTTGCAATGAATCCACTCCAAATAACACATTTGAATGCAACAATATGCTTTCATTTCCACGTGGCATCAAACTCCAAGATTTCATTATGGGTCGTTCTCAAACCAAATCATATGATTCATATCAACATCTCAAAATTCCATCCAAACATAAGCAAATGCGTACACAAATCTCTATTATATAATGATACTTCCCTACCTTGTAATAGCAACAAAGTTTTATGGAAAATGACTCAGAAATGAAATACACAGCATTCTGAAATTATTATCTATGATTTCTCCCCAACCAAACAAATATGACACGTACATGCAGACAGACACACCCTACAACATGATTTGATAACAGTGCAAGGTATAGCTGTTTATAGTAGAATAAATTTGTTTTTTTCATATGAAATTCGAACCTCACAAACAAATGGTGGACAATTTTATTCAATTATTGAATCACATTAATCTTTTGATCACTTCTTGATTGATGGTGACTTGGTCCTTATCCTGCTAAATATCACCAAGGTGAGAGAAGTACAAATTAAGGTTCCATATGTGCAATGAATGTAACTCGTCTCATAGGAGATCTATTCCAGATCTGTTAAGAGCAAAGTTTTCCCAGAAAAAGTAGCAAGCAAAGTTGAGTTTCCATCACTCCAAACAATGCAACTTTCTGGGTTGAAGCCATATCAAAGAACTGATCTCAACAGCATTAAACAAGGAGAGTCTAAGGCAGAGAGCAGATATGCAGATAATAATAGTTCATAGAACAAATTTTCTAGAGGTTCATTTTTTTTTTAAGCTTCACTCTGCTGTTGTTGTTCTAAATAAAGGGTTCTTGTCTATAAACAAATGGGATTATGAGAAAATATTGGTTTGATTTGATTGTTCTCATTCACATGTTTCACAATAAGCAGATTTTAAAAGAAAGAAAAGGTGAACAAGGGAATGCATTTACTATAAACTAAACAATCAAATGCAGCCAGAACTATCTGTAATTGTCAATACACAGATAAGCAGCAAATAAAAATAGTAAAACATACAAGTTCTGACAATAGCTATCTAGTGCTTTGCTGACCTGTACGCGTTTTTTTGTATCAACATGTATTGTTTGTTTAACCATGTTACTTGGGTCCAAGCATACTGTGTATTGCTGATTCTGAACATGCTGCTCGTGACATTCCATAATATATTTTATGACATTCCTTCTGATTTAGGACAAGTTGCTCTTGAAATTACCAAGTACATTTGTTTTACATTCTTTCTCGTAAATGGGGTCAAAAGCCCTGAAGAAAACAGTCACAGAGAAAATCATTTACAGCCAGGATTGCCTTTGTCCCTACTTTCATTCCAAATCACAGCCAATCTGCCATTAAGGTCCTATAATAAAGTATCATTTCTCTTTAAATTTTCACTTCAAAGGAATTACACTCTGCAGATAACAAAATATAGGTGTCTTGTTATTTAGTATCATAGCTCACGTGAGTTGTATATAGAGAAAGTACATTCACATGCAAATGTGTCAATGAAAACAAAGTAAATAAAAGTATAAAGTTATTATATGAATGCCAGAGAAGGAGAGAGATCAGTATGGCGGGTATCAAAGAATCTTAAGGGATAAGATAAACACCAAAGACGAGAAGTTTCATTGAGTAATGCTAGACAGATCCATGGAAGTAGTACTGTGTTTGTTGGCTAGTCTAAGAAAATAAAGAGCAGAATCATAACTAGCCTTCAAATAAGATTTAGAATATAAACATAAACACATGTAATATCAATGAGTCAACAATAATAGTTCCTCGTAAGTACATAAACAGTGTAACAAGTTTTAATCAAACATTATTTTGATTGCTCCTTCAGAGTTCTAAAACTCTCTCATCTAATGTACAAATAGCTTTTCCTAGTAAGAGCTTGCTGGACACAAAAAAAGGCTACTGGTAATGCAAACAAAAGCCACACAAACAGATGCTGTAAGAAATGGAATCATGGTATCGAATCACTAATTAATAACTTAATCTATTTATGCACCTACAGAACTTTCTGCAACCTAAAGTGTCATTCTGCAATTCTTTTTGAGAAAGGTAAATTGGTTCACATCAATTCCGACATGCTTTATTAGTTAGAAACCAGGGATATATGGTAAGTCATGATACACACAGATGTATACATTCAGATAGCATGACCTGTACATCACACAGTTGTTCTTCTCCTCAGATCTCTAAATTACAGATCACAAATTATGGGTGCCATCAGTTATGGCACCAACTTGTGTGTCTTTTAGTTGATTTTGGATGGCATAAAAGACTAGGATTTCTGTGTTTAGACTTGAAATCCTGTATTATTTGCAAAGCTGTAAACACTACAAAGACCATTTGTGTTGGAGCTTATAATTTTTAGAAACACATATTTGAGGCTTCAAATTAGGCAATAGAAACCAATATGAACCTTAAATAGAGTGAGTGAAAGGGTAGGCTACCTAAATCCTTGAAGAAAGGAACAGCAATCAGAATTGTATCATTTGTTAATGCAAACGAGGAAGCGAGCTGGCCACATGCGGGTCTTCTCAGGACTTGGATGATGTGAATTTCTATAGAAGAGGTGAACAAGGTCAGATGTAAAGTTAAATTCAGTAACAGGCATCCTAGCCTTAAGGCCTCACTGTTGCACAACTAGGTCAATTAATTCAACTTCTTTGGACTCACAAGACCTTCTGAATTTATAAGAACTTAACTATGTCAAGTTCAAATCACCCTCCACCACTTCTCTTATGGTGGAGACAAAGGGATTGATTTGGCACCCAATAGAAATTGTCCCATTTGTTTACATAGCACTAGGCATAGATTTTAAATCCGAATGGAGTTAAGGCAAAACAGTGAGGGATCATTCTTGGTATAATAAATTAATAAATAACAATAACTGGAGTTAATATAAAAATGGAAAAATGTGATGATGTTTTTGATATCCTAAAGAGGGTTCTCTATAAATTCATCAAAGCCTAATCTGCAGCCATTAAGCAG
Organism: Vitis riparia; assembly: GCF_004353265.1. Lineage (NCBI taxonomy): Eukaryota > Viridiplantae > Streptophyta > Magnoliopsida > Vitales > Vitaceae > Vitis > Vitis riparia. The sequence continues at coordinate 14,272,785 of NC_048436.1, forward strand.
TGATGTCTACCCATAGATAACAAAAGTCTTGTTATCCAATTTCAACTTGATTATAAATGAGTCGGCTTCAGGTGGAGGCCCCCAAAGCTTGACTAGCACTTCCAAAGATAATAACAAAACATTAAATCCCAACTATTTAGGGTCAATTACACGATAATTGTCTGCCATTCAGCTTATAGCCCCACCAATACTACTACTTTTTGGTGCAATACTTATGATTCTTAAATATATGATAATGCCGAGGAATCAAGTTGGATGACGTTTAACCGAAATATAACCTATTGCTAGCTCCAGTCCTATACCCCTTTGCATACTGTAGGAGTAACCCAATTCAACAGTGTCCTAGACAAAACACAGAATCTCCAGTGCTATGTAAAACACTAGTGAATTATTTCATTCCCATGGGACATCGTTCAATCCCTAAATCAGTCCATGATGTTTTGCATAGCATTTCAATACACTAGTTTGTAAAATATGAACCACAATCACAAAACAAAAGTAGAAATGAGGTTATTTGTAAAAACCCCAACAAAAGCTCATTTTTTTAAAGTTCCATTGAAGCCCCTGAAGACTAGAACAGTTCAGGAATTAGTGGAGTGTGGACAAGGAGGTCCCAAGTTCAATTACATGTAAAAAACAGTAACATATAGAAGGATAAATAAATAAGCGATCTAAATGCTATTGAAATCTAATTAAATCATTTCAAACTGAAAAGAATAAACCTCCAAGGACACTAGCCAGTTGATTTTTCAAGTTACAAATGGATCAGTAACGGGGAGCTATATTCAAACTAGTCTTGGAGATAACATAGGGATTGCCTATTATTTGTCATAGTTCTTATCTAACAATAGCATGCTTAACTCTGAGTGTCTCATGATTAACGCCTTAACTTTCACATGGTTGATCCTGAACTTGGGAGGAGGGTTCTGATAGGTATATTACAAGCACGATACCTAATCACACCTTCTAATCCAATGACATGCTTAATATGGAAAATTGAAAGGAGATGAAGCACAACCGGAACCAAAATGGATTATCATGGCCGTTCAGCACACACCCCTCCCCATCCGCCCACCCACATCCCGCCCCCACCACCAAAGAAAAGGACAAATATTATAGTTTATCATGACCAAGGAAGGATCTAAACAATTGGGAGTGTCTTCTCAACAGAGCAAAATTATGTGGAAGGTAAAGGTTGACCATGATCAAGAAAAAGTAGATTGCTTATAATAAATGCAAAGCTGGGAGGAAAGAAAACCTGTAGCCAAACAGCATTAAAAACATCCCAAATTAAACCTTGTAAACACGGAAAAATACAGAAAATCAATAGGTTATTTGGTTGGACAAGCATCGACAGGTTATTTGGTTGCTTGATTATTACGAGAATCTCTCTCTCTCTGTACTGAATGCAAACTTCAAGCTATTCAGCTCTAAAAATTTCCTAAACATACCACAGCATCTTCTTTGTGAAGATTCCCATGGCCAATGCTTTCAGGTACTTGGCTGCACTCAATTACAATAGAGTACGTGAAGGATATTCAAGAGTTGAAATACCACCTAAAACATCAAATGAAATCCACTTTTTCCCTGCAAGAATTCCAAAACTTGCAATGTATATTCAATTGAATGCTGTTTAAAAAAGTCATACCATTTTTATTGGAAATTCTATTCATTTATGAATTCATCGGTAGGCACACATCCTTTTCATGCCAATTCCATTTGACACAGGGAAAGAAACATGGATAGTTGAATGTCAAACAAAAAAACATCACTCATGACTTCTTTAGCAATTCCTATTTAACAATAATTAGAAGTTTATGACATAATAGATGTACTGCTGAATTTTCCAAGCTACCACTCCTCTTCATTCTTTCATGCATGTCTTGCACACAAAGTTCCAATTGGACCATATAACCCATGGTCTTTATCCTTGGCCCTGATCTTCTAATTTGCTGTATGTATGTGACATGTTTATGTTCATGCTAGCAACCCCCCAAACAAATAGTGGAGGCATTTCTCTGCCACGCCTCCATGACTACAAGCAAATAAGATGGCTCAAAAGTATGTTAGAATTGGGTTGAATACCAGATTGTTCCATCTTCTGAACTAGTTCAACAGCCTTGTCTAGAAAGCCATGTTGGGCATACCCATAAATGATAGCACTCCATGAAACAACATCTGGACAAACAATTTTCTCAAAGACTTCCACTGCATCAATGATATTACCGGACTTTGCATACATATTGGTCAAAGAACTCTCTATGCAGTGATCATCATCTAACCCAGCCTTACATATAAGACCATGCACTTGACGACCATACTCAAGCAAAGAGAGGCTGGCACATGCAACAAGAACACTAGAAAAGGTGAACTGATTGGGCATAAATCCTTGTTCTCTCATTTGGGAAAAGATGCTCAATGCTTCCCTAGGTTGATAACATTGGACATAAGCACTGACCAAGGTAGTCCAAGAAACCATGTCTCTCTCTTGCATCCTATCAAAGACCTTCCTTGCATCTTCTAGGGACTGACATTTAAAATATGCATCCACAATTGCATTATTCAAACTTAGAACTCTAGAGCCATTACCAGACTTCACAACCATCCCATGAACTTGCCTTCCAAAATACAACCACTTCAATGCAGCAATGGCACTAAACACACCACCATAAGTATAGAGATCTGGTTTTACATCGTTCAAGGACATTTCAATGAAAAGATCTAAAGCCTCTTGCCAATACCCACATTGTGTATAGCTCGATATCATGGCATTCCATGGATTATTCACTTTAGATATATAGAAATTCCTGTCAAATACAGATCTAGCATCAGACAAGTGCCCACATTTCGAGTACATATCAATGAGTGAAGTCCCCACAACAACATTAGATTCCATACCATACTCCATAACACAATGGTGAACTTCTCTACCTTTGGTAGCATCTCTCATTTTCCCAACCGCCTTCAGAACACTAGAGAAAGTGTACATATTTGGTGTGAAGCCTTGTGTTATCATGGCAAGAAACTGGTGGAATGCTTCTAAGTATAGTCCATTTGATGACAATCCTGATATCACTGCACCCCAAGATACTTGATTATGTTCAGCAATAGCATTAAACACCCGAACTGAAGCCTCGCTATTGTGTAACTTGGCATACATGCTAAGAAGAGACGTACCGACAATAACATCATCCCAAAACCCTCTCTTCACAATCTGCCCATGCACTGCTTCGCCCAATTCAATACAACCAAGCCCTATGCAAGACTGAATAACCGCAGAATACACAAACTCATCCGGTAGAATTCCGTCAACCAACATATCATAAAAAAATCTAAACCCATCAAGAAACAACCCATTTTTCTTCGACCCCACGATCATAACAGTCCAAGAGAATGCATTTCTATGCGGCATTCCATCGAACACCCTCCAAGCCTCCACAAAGCACGAGCATTCGGCGTACATATAGGCCACATGATTGAACAGCCTTATTGATTCTTCATCACCGAAACTTGATTTCAACAAGAACCCATGAACCGATTCGCCTTCTCTGATCGACCCTTTTGCCGCACTGTCACGTAGCAGGTCAACCAACTCTTGGGCTTCATGGGATTCATGGTATCGATCGGTTTTAGCAGTATAACTAGGGTCACAAACTTTTCCTCTACCAACTCCTTTAAACTTCTGGACCCTTGAACAAGAAAGAGTCGCATTTGAAACTTTGGCCTGCAAGAGAGACAAGCGCAATGCTATAATCACACCTCAGCGAAACTAAAACGATGTGTAACGAATGAACAAAAGAGAAAAGAGAGACCTTTACTTTTACTTGCCTTATTATTGGAAATACGATTATTTGGAGAGTGGCAGCGAAGAAAAGACGGTTCAGAAGAAGCGCCCAGTTTCACTGAAAGCCCTAGTGTCACCCCCATTTCAATTGGAAACGTCGATTCGCGGTTTCATGGAGTTCCCAACTTCTTGCTTTTCGTCGGGGCAGTTAGCTAAATTCAACTGAGCGAAGATAAATGCTCTCCAATCGGGCCAGGCCCATGGGCCGAACCCTGGCTCTGAATTTTAAGGTCAGAGTAATGGCTTGATTTTAAGCCCAGCCCAATCATGAGAGTTGAAGATTTTTTCGCTGCGGTTCTTGATTTACTCTTTACACCAAGCTTTCAATTGCGTTTATCTAGCCCAATCTATTGTGATTTTTTTATTTTCAAATTTTAAAATTTTTGAAAGTTAAAACACATAAGATAAGCTTATATTTTTTTTTATTTAATTTAATTTTTTTATAAATAAAATTTTAAAAAATAAATCTAAATGAAACCCTAATTTTTCATACTTCATATATATATATATATATATATTTAATAAAAAAAGCCTTTACAAATCAATTGATAAATAAATAAAAAATTAATTCAATCAATAATTTTTTTTCTTTCATTTTTAAGTTTATTTTCAAATAATATCTAAAAGCTTTATTCAAATGAAATAGGATTTTCCTATTTTCCACAAATTTGAGGCCAAAATTGGATTATTTTCTATTCATTAAAATTTAATAATTAGATTATAAAACCATCCTTAAAAATAATTGTCAATGTTCTTTAAAAAGTAAAATGCTTTTTGTGAACTCGATTTTGAAAAAAAAAAAAATTGTCTTACTTAATTCTTCATAACTGCGATGTGCTTTTATGCATACTATGTTTTCAACATTTTTCTTTTCTATATTTTCAATTATTTCACATGATACATTAGAAAAAATACCTAAAAAAAAACATGTTAAATGTGTTCACAAAAATCACCGACAGGTTATTATAAATAGTTTTCAAATTTAAAATTTGTTTAATGTTTAAAATTATAGGTTGTGTTTGTTTTTAGGGAAGAAAAAAAAATTTAAAAAAAAATCATCTTCTTATATTTGATCCTATTATGAAAAATATGAAAAAAAAAAAGTTAAATATAATTAAAATTAACAATAAATTTATATATTTTTAAATTATTTAATATTTGTTATATTTTTAAAACCTTGTTTTTAAAAACTCTTTTTATTCTTTAATTTAAAAACAAGTTTCAGAAAACATGATTAAACATACTCATATTTTCCTTTTTATTTTTAAAAACTAGTGAAAGCAACTCTTATTGGTTTTCTAAAAATTATTTATATTTTATCTTATTTTTAAAAATTGTTTCTAATCATCAAACAGTTTAAGAAAATTTTTAAAATAATTTTTTATTTTTAAAAATAAAAAATTAATTTTAAATCACATGGTCGACCAAGCTCTTAATTTTTATATAAATGGGTTAAATAAGTTAAATAAATTTAAAATACTATATAAAAATAATTTATTAGTTTTGAATTCTTTTTTTCTTTTCTTCCATTTTTCTTCTCTACTTTCATTTTTTTACATTTTCCCTCAAACTTTCTTAAACTAAGCATAGCCATAAAAAAAATAAATAAATAAATAAAAAATAAAAAATAAAAAAAATCACCCCTAAAAATAGTTTGTAAAAAAACGTTTCTATTTAAAAAAAAAAAAATTCACTATATATCATAAAACATCAAGAATCAAATAACATTATATATATATAATTGAAGTCTCGTTGTTTTATATTTGATACATTTTTATTACATTTATTATTATATTTATGATGATATTAGTTTGGAATTTACTTCATATTCATTTGATGATTTAGATTTCATCGTATACTTTAAACGGCCAAGATTTAAACTATATCTATTTGATTTTTTTTTTTCAATTTTGCGAATTATTTGACTAATATGACTGATTTTCCCCTGAAATAAAGCTATGTTGTTGCCTCCCCAGACAGATATAAAATTATTATTATAATTATTATTTATTTACAACTATTCGTGCTTATAGGAATCAACCATTCCTCTTCACCCACGCCAAACATAAAGAGGTTTACGTTTTAAAGGGACTCATCAATATTTCACATGATACATTAGAAAAAATACCTAAAAAAAACATGTGAAATGTGTTCTCAAAAATCACCGACAGGTTTTATAAATAGTTTTCAATTTTAAAATTTGTTTAATGTTTAAAATTATAGGTTGTGTTTGTTTTCAGGAAAGAAAAAAAATATTAAAAAAAAAATTATCTTCTTATGTTTAATTCTATTATAAGAAAAATGAAGAAAAAAAAGTTACATATAATTAAAATTAACAATAAATTTATATATTTTTAAATTATTTAATGTTTGTTAAGTTTTCTAAAACTTGTTTTTAAAAACTATTTTTCATTCTTTAATTTAAAAACAAGTTTCCAAAAATATAGTCAAATAGACTCATATTTTCCTTTTTGTTTTTAAAAACTAATAAAAACAACTCTTATTGATTTTCTAAAAATTATTTATATTTTATCTTGTTTTAAAAAATTGTTTCTAACCATTAAATAGTTTAAGAAAATTTTAAAAATAATTTTTTATTTTTAAAAACAGAAAACTAATTTTAAATCGCATAGTCCACCAAGCTCTTAATCTTTATATTGATGGGTTAAATAAGTTAAATGAGTTTGAAATCCTATATAAAAATAATTTATTTAATTTAAAAAAAAAATTCTTTGGTTTTTCATTTCTTTCATTTTTCTTTTCTACTTTTTTTTTTTTTTTTTTATGTTAGCTATAAAAAATCACCCCCAAAAATAGTTAGTAAAAAATCATTTCTATTTTTCTTTTTAATACATCATGAAACATTAATAATCAAATGATATGTGTGTATATATATACATATATAAAATTGAGGTCTCATTGTTTTATATTTGATACATTTTTATTACTTTTATTATTATATTTATGATGATATTGGTTTGAACTTTACTTTATATTTATTTAATAATTTAGATTTCAACCGGTCAAGATTTAAACTATATCTATTTGATTTTAATTTTTTTCTAATTTTATAAAATTATTATTATTATTATTATTATTATTGTTATTATTATTTACAACTGTTCGTACTTATCGGAATCAACCATTCCTCTTCACCGACCTCAAACATAAAAAGGTTTATGTTTTAAAGGGACTCTCATCAATGAGATGTATTTTCTTCACCTGCCCAGTGGCAATGGTGTCCGTGACCAGGTCATAAAAGACATGGGCCCGCCCTCACACGTGGCCAACCAATAATTCTAGAAGCCCTGATAAAGAATTTGAGTTTGATTTCAAATAAAACAAAAACATTAAAAAAAATGAAAAAAAATCTATCGCCTGGATTTCAATGTCCAATCCAATCTTTAAATCTAACTTTTTAAATATACGACGAAATTTAAAGTATAGCATGACCTCGACCATACGATAAAATTTGAATTATTGAACAAATTATAAAAAAAAAATCAAATAATATAAAAAATAAAACTAAATACAAAACCATAAAGCTTGATAGAAAACAACCGCAACTTATATAAAAATAAAGTGATAAGATCAAAATAAAACATAACACTATACATTTTCCTTACCAATTAAAAAATTAATTTATTAAACTATTTTAATAATAAGATATAAATTTATAATTAATAAAAATAAAATCTTCATAACTAAATCATGTGGCATTCTCTCAACCACTATTTATCGCAACCATCAATTTTTTTCTTAATGAATGAAATTGATGAAGTTTATACCTTTACGTTTGTCATATGTTTCTTAATGAATGAATTTAATAAAACTTGGACTTTTACGTGTTTTCGATTTAATGAAAAAATTGATAGCTCGATTGAGCAAGCCTCCCACCCACAAGGATATTGAGAAAATTGTGGTGTAGATACACATCAAATCAAACTGAATAAGGTCATGAATGGGGGAGATTGATTTTTTCAACCATATTTTAATCCCCATAACTAAGGACCAAAAGAAAATGTTGGAGTGACGTGAGAAAATACTATGTTAATTAATATGAAAACATGATTAAGTGATATAAGTAATAAGTATCAAAATCAATAGCAAGAGATGATCAAGGAGGTGCCCCCATGGATTCAATAATTAAGCTACCTAGCTAGATCACCTAGATGGTGGCCTAAAGGGGCCACTAGTGGTGTTCTTCCAAGCCAACGAGGATAGCATTGATGTCATGATCGTGAAATAGTTTTGGGACAAGCACAGAGAGTTTCATTAGTACACACCTAACTTGATGGCTAGGAGTGATTAATTTTGGAAATATTTGTGTCAGAGGGCTAAAATATTTCACATTTTAAAAAAGTAACTTTTTGTGTTTTGGAATTTGTAAATATAATCTCAAATGTATTAAAATGTCCCTACTTTATTTTATAAGAAATGATTTGATGTGAAATGAATATAAAAGGTTTAAATTATATAGACGTGTTTTAAAATCATAAGAATTTATTGTGTTAAAAATGAATAATATTTACATGATTTGGATATATACATCGCTATATTAATCTTAATATTTATGATAAAATGTCATAAAAATAGTTGTAGAGATTGAATGAGTGGCTATTGATTACAAGGGCCGAGCTGGACTATAAGGTTTTAAGGGTGGTGGTGGCTAGAGAGATGGTTTTTTACGACGGATGCTAATGTATATAGAGTGGGTGTTAGGCTTTGTAACCATGGGTATTTAGGTCATGTTTGAAAATTGTTCATAAAAATAATCTCGTATAATTTAAAATTAGAAACAAGAAAAAATCTGACTAGAAAACAACTTATCTATGAGAACAAATTTTTAATATTTTCAATTATTTTTCATACATTAATATAAAAGCTTTTATCGTATACATAATTGTATAATTCCTTTATGAAGAGTGGATTGAGAAACTCTTTTTTATATTTGAAAATAATTGACAATTGTTTTTCAAATAGTACGACATGCGATCATATAATCTTGGAAGTGAGAAAATTTTATCAAAATATTTCATAACTCCCTCTATAAAATTATACTCTTGGTATCATACAAATGTAACAAAAAAAACAAAAAAAAAATTGATGTCTTCCCAAATTAAATGACAGTAGCAATTGTTTGCTGAAATGTGGGCACCCATACATTGATGAACTGGTATGGTATCATGACCTGGTCTAATACTAGCCAGAGAAGAAATTGTGGCCCTATGTTGTTGTATTATTATTCATATGGGGCCAACTCAAATACAGGATTTAATGGGTTAGTTCACATGTCATCAGAACGTGAGCAAGAGGTCAGCCACTTATGCTTGCTATGCATGAACATTCCTTTTCAAATCGAGATAAATGGGCCACCTTTTGTTACTTGGTGCACATGGAGGATAACACCAGGCACCACCAGGCACCACCCACCAAAAAAGTTGATCAGATATGAGGGGTTGTTGGTTGATGGAAGCAGTTAATCTGTAGCGTATAAGTGGGTAAAGGTGATTGGAACTCCCTCTTATAAAAGTACTCTGGGGGTAAAGGTGATTGGGTCTCCTTCTTATAATAAAAGTACTTTGGGGATCACCCTCTTATAAAGAAAAAATGAAAACCTGATTGAATAGAAAGAAAAAGAAAAAGAAAAAGAAAAGAAAAGAAAAGAAAAGAAAAGAAAAAAGGCTATTATTATTTTTATTTATGGGGTTTGAATCAGCTTTGATCTCAGTTTCATTTTCCTGAGGAAGTTATGCGCACGTTTCCATAACTGCAAACAAAGACCACACGATATCTTCATAGATTAATTCCTTCTGTGCACGAAAGAGTACTAACAATGGCTTCAAATTCATTCCATCCAGCACATTTCGCTATCATTTTGCTGTGACAACCCTAGAGGGGAAGGTTGATCAAGGATTAATCACAGGCCCAAGTAACGAAATTATTGTACAGAGTTACATGTAGACTGGGAGAAGCCTGGCTCCGACTGCAACTCCATGCTTGGTTTCTTCCATTGGGGCTGAGTTGTTAACGGGGGGTGACTGCTGCCTGTAACCTCTGCAAGTAGAATTTCCGATTGCGGGCGTAGAGGACAAGGGATAGGAACGTGCCAAGGAGTGAAAGTGACCCCCAGTTGATAAAAGTTCCACGATAGCATTCAATGCCAATGCACCTCCCACCTCCTCCATGTCCTTCTTTGTGGTAGAGACGAGCTGCGAAGAAGCCAAAGAGGAAGGACCCCAGGGGAATATTGGCAACCAAAACGTTATGGTTTACGCCAAAATTAGTTGTCCCGAAAAGGTCTGAAGTGAGGGAGACAGCAATGGAAGAAATTGCGCCGGTGCAGACTCCTATTATGGCTGTACTGATGTAGAGGCAGAGGTTGGTTGGATTGACGAGAATGAAGAAGGCTCCTGAGATTGGTGCCATCAGGGCTACCAAGGACGCTGGCCTTGACACCACATACTTACTCCTGAAAGAAACACCAAAATTAAACCAAATTAAAACCCAACTCCTTTTCAATTGTCATACTGACATAATTCTAGAAGCCTCGCTCATTGAATACTTCCAATATATCTATATGCACCGTCCAGAAACCTCATCAATATTACTCTCATATCTTTTCCTAGATGATGTTATATACCATTCTGCATCCACATGTAGCCGATTCATATGAAAACGACCTTAGAAATTGGAATGAAGCAGAGACAGAGAGAGAGAGAGACAGAGAAAACTGTGTGTGTGGAGAGGAGCTAATTACCTGGAGAAGAAGTAGTCCTGAAGAGATGGCATGAGACGTCCAAAGAACCCAAATGCTGAAGACAGAGACACAAGGGAGGAAGTGCTGGAATACCCACGAGACTCTGATATTTGTCCCAAGTTGTTAAAGAACACCAACCCAAGTGTTGCACCCAGAAAATATATCAAGAAATAAAGCCAAAAATCTAATCTACTGAGCATGGTTTTCAAGCCGATCTCCTCCTTGGCAACCACTTCATCACAAACTTCTGCAGCAACAACAACCTCTTCCTCTACCATTCCTTCCTCTACTGATCTCAACTCTCTATTGTCATGTAATTCCTTTATGGGGAAATCATGTACTTTTTCTTCGTTACTCAACCCCCATTCTTCCACTAAACTTTCACCTAAAGGAATCGTGAGTGGAGCCAATATGACCAGCACTACCATGACGACCAGATTAATCACCGGCCATGACCCACTTGGGACTGACCCCAAACTGCTTATAACGGCATAGATTCCAGTGGCTATGGTGATCACAAACATTACTATAAACCCACCTTCCTTTTTCCTCTCCTTTCCGGCATCTATAGCTCTAGCTATTGGCGCAGCTATAACACAAACCACTAAAGGTAAAACAGTGTTTAAAAGAAGATAGGCTCTTGCTCTTCTAATGGGTGACGAATGTGGCCAAACAGCATCGACTATATCTGTGAAAATCTTTGCACTCAGTCCTATATAGCTAGTCGATATGCCCACTGCTATCTGGCGGTACGAAGGGAAGTTTCGAATCACCACAATGTAACAAACTGTGTTGATCCAACAAATGCTGTTCCCAGCCAGAACACTGAGCCCAAAGACTTGCCAGTACGAGAGTGAGGAAATGAGGTTACTCACATATAGAAACTGAACTCCATAGCCAATGAACCCCAGAATAGAGCCAATGATGAGGACGACCGAGAAGGGCAGGTGATCTGCAGCAAAGCCAGCTAAACACCCCAAGATCTTCCCTGCATCAGAGGCGAAGGCAAGGTTGTTAAGTTGCAACTGGGACATTGACAGTAGCTGTTTGAGCTCAGAAGAATAAGCTGGGAAATTGGTGTTTGTTCCGTTTATGAACTGAAGCCAGACCACAGCCACAAGGCTTAGCCATCGCAGAGCTGCCTGAGCCATGGCAAGAAGCTTTGAAGCTTTGGTGGGGGAAGACTCAATATTTTTATTTCTTTTATATTCTCTTTCCCTGGGGATAATAATATTGCATACACATGTATATATAGATTTGGCCTATGATATTTTCAAATCAAACACACCATAAGATGCATACTTCCTTGGTTTCTTTTATTATACATGTAGCTGCCATTGCTTTATCTGCTTAAGCTTGCCTTACTTCATTTCCTTGCCCTTTATTATTTTTCTAGGTTTTAATTCATTCTTGCACCTCAATTTCCCTTCTAGTCAAACCCCTCATTGAATTAGAATAAATACATGGTTGTTTGACGAGAATTTGGCAAGAATCATTTACTTTCTTTTAAATTAAATTTGCAACAAATTTTGGTGACACCTCTCTTGATGGGGATTGGTAAATTTTCGTATAAGAGGATCTTAAATACATTCTAAGTATAAGATTTAATACTTTCATTCTCAAAGAATGAAAGTGACTTGAATAGTTGAATGTCAATATTTTGGTTCTGTATTTTTTTCATTTATGATTATCTTAGAGATTTATAAATAGTATACGAAATTATTATGTAAGTTTATATCAATTGCCCAATAATTCTTCAAAAAGTTCAAACCTTAACATATGTAAAAAACCGTATTTTATAATAAATGTAAATTTTGACTTCAAAATTCAAACTTTAATCAAATGGGAATATCTCATATTTATTATCTCCCAAGAATTTATTTATGTGACATCTACAAGTCAAACCCACCATTTATCATAGTAGACAAACTATGTTATTTTTGTTCTATTTTTAAAGTGTTATTTAAAAAAACCAAGACAAATTCAATGAAATATATGATAACATTAGATTAATATTCTTAATTTATACTTGAATTTGATAAGAATTCACTTTAAGACTTTAGAGGATGCAAATTTTCTACAACATTGAAGAGGAAGTCATCTCACTCTGTGTCACTCCATGCACATCTCTGCTTTGGCTCTCCTACCCTTTTGAAGACTTTTCAAAGAGGATCTGTCCATGCATAATGATTTGCTCCAATAATATAGCCTTGGGGAACCATTTACTTATATAATAAATGATAATTAAATAAATTAAAATTTAGTTAATATACATTATGTAGAAGTTTTCTTATATAGATATATTCTATTGCTATTTGCTCAATATGGTTTTTTTATCTCAAGATTCTACTCATGATATCCACGATAAATATGCTTATATTGTAAAGGTCACTTATAGAAGGTGGCTACAAGATAGGTTTTAAAATTTTGATTTCTTAGCTACCTTGTCTAATCAATTTTGTCCACACTTTGTCCACTAATAAAAAAGTAAAAAGTAAAGATAAAGATAAGTTTATCAGTAAAGAGAAGTCTAATCAAAGGCGCCATTATCTTTGTAATGAAATATAATAAATAAAAATGAGAGGCTTTAAATAATTATGTATTCAAGTGAGATGAATGAATAAATTTAACTTGACAAAGGAAATGATAATAGTTAGAAAGAAAGAAAATAATGTAGAAAATAATGGTAAAAAGTAGTTTATATATAAGGAGTGATAATTTTACATGGTTGGATAAGACACTAACAAAAAAAAGGGAAATTCATAGATGCTTACTAACAAAAACCCGTGACTGATTCTAAAGTATATTCTTTAAGATTTAATATAGAAATATCGATGATTTAAGGTCTATCTATAATTAGTATGATTTTTTTTTCTCATTTTTCCTCCTATAAAATTTCAATTTCAATTTGTAAATGACATTAGAAAAAAATCATTAAAGAGGCAAATATAATTTGTATATTCCATGTGATATGATTGTCATGTGAGCTTTATGGTCGATTGACCCTACACCTTTAAATCATGTTCATACTTGTCTTGTCTAAACGTGAACAACTTGTTCAGAAGCTCTATATATATTACATGAGACTACAACTTGAAACACTGTGCTTATCAAAACATAACAATATACAAATGATTTAAAAGACATTTGAAAATTATCATTTCTTTTATATATTTTAAAAAGGAAAAAGGAAGAAGAAAGAAATGACTTAACCAATGAAATACTTAAGATAGAATTCGATTTGGATGAATGAAGTGGTATAACCAACTTGGAAGTATTCAATGCAATCAAATTTTTGTATTTTACTGGTAATTGATAACTGAAAGGAGCCTTGTCTTAATTATTGAAGGCTACCTGTCCCTTTGACAAATTTTTCAAAAACAGTTCTTCAAAAATAATTACTAAGAATAGAGTTTTGCTTAAAAACTTAAATATAAAAAATAGTTTCATAATTTATATTTCGTAAAAATAGTAATTTTTAAGAACAATTTTCAAACATATCTTATAAATCTCAAATGTTTATTTAGTTGATAGGGTGATTTAAGAGAAATGTTATTTTATTATAAATGAATGGATACTAACAACTTGGAAGTATTCAATTCAACCAAGAATTTTCGCAATTGATAATTAAAAGGACTTCGAACATAACTTCCATCATTTTTTTTTCCCATAGTGGGTTTCAAGTATGCCACCTAACATTCAATTTGAAGGCCAATTACATGAGTGACATATGGAGGATAGGAGGACTAGTAGCCATTCATTTTTATGGTTTGGAATTCACTTTCAAGTAGGTGGCGTTTATGGGTCATTTTCCATTCTATTTTGGGCTTGACATGTGAAAGATATGTCAAAAATAAATACCAAATAATTTTTTTATTTAAATGGAAAGAAAATAAATAATAGTGCCACATGTGATCATAAGTTTCTTGGCAGAGCTTCTCCAAGGTAAAATGCAACTAAGCTCGGTAAAATTATCTTATGATGTTTAATTTAGTTTCTTAACCAATCATTATTCCAAAAGAGCCCACATGAAGAAATTAGGGTATTAAAGAAAATGTAAAAGGGTGACCACAAGCTCAAGCCATGTGCTGATTCTCTCAATATCTAACAAAATTGTCACATCGTAGATCGAATTATGAGCTCATGCGGGACAGAGTCAGGACATGAATCAAGTCGAGCATGGGACCAAGGAAAAAAAGAAGTGAGCTTATCATATAACCAAGTGGTAATTGGAGAACATGGTATGCAAAACCACACCTTTATTGGATGACTGGGTCAAGTGGGACATGAATGATGAATAAAAACGAACTCATCACATAAGAGGAATCATGGAGTTTCGCACTCCACGTGAGACTATGCATTCATGTAGAGGAAATGAGTGGGGGGAGCATAGACAAAAAATAAATAAATAAATAAATAAACAAACGCATCACATCACCTAAGTGGTAATCAAGGCACTCGTGTATAATCCATTTGAGTGTGAATTTTTTAACAAAAAAAAACCCAACGAAAGAGGATAAGGATTGTATCAAGTCACTCAAACCATATAAATATTGTTTATTTTAACATCAAGGGAGCTTTCACGATTTTAAAAATATATCTACATGATTAAAAAAATACTTATAAACACTTCTTCATATAGATATAACGTTTTCTTTATATTTCATGAGATTACGAGACTAAATAAATAAACACCCCATATAAAACCAAACAAACTCCTATATCAAGATTGAAGGTCGTTTCTGATACTATTTGTAATGATTTACTTCCAACCATTTAGATATTATTAAGATGAATTTATATTTATATAATGTGAGAAACTTTCTCTTTAATCCGATGTAGGATATCAAATAAGGACTTACCTCTCCGAGCATTATGAGGCTTTATCATGCTAGCGCATTCATAAATTAAATAGATAAGAAAATATTGAAGACAAATCTGATATATGGTGTGCATTGATATAAATCAATGAGATTTTAGTACAAATGAACATTTATGCATAAATCAAATCATTTTTTTATTGTATTATAGTAGTTAGTTTATATAACTTTTTTATTATATTTGGCTCGTACTTTATTTTTTTTAATATTTAAAAATAAAATAAATTGCAAAATTTAAATTTGTCCACACTTGTGATCATTTTCAAGGTATCTTTTACGATCCTGGAAAGTGAAAAGTAAAGAGTGTTAGTTAAATGAGAAAAAATAAAATAAAAATAAAAATTGAGAGTGCCTTTACGAAGTGCAGAAGACTCCAAGAATCAGAGGAAAGTCTCACTTATCACTGTCACGTGTCAACCAGGCTTGGTCCACGACTTCCATGCCCCGTTGGAAGTTTAAAGAGTTTTCAAGGAGGCCCTTGGCTATTTACTATTTTAGTTTCAGGGTTCTGTTTTTGAAGTTGGACTTGTAGTTTGATTTGGAAACATTATTGTACTTGGAAAGAAAAATAAAAGTATATTTTTAATTTTAATATTATGGTCCCCAATCAGATTCAGTCCCTCTATTATTTGAATGGGTACAGGAGATTCCCATCATTTGTCTGTGGAAGACGGTTCTCTCTATTATTTCAATGGGAACACGAGATTCTCATATTTTGTATGCTATGGAGGTGGGGAATATTGTGGTCCCTTCCTCCCTTTGTGTTTGGTCCCCACCCCGACCTTTTCCTCGATGCTTCCAAGAACCAACATGATTGAGGATAAATTTTCCAAAAGATCTACTGTTATTCTTACTCCACTCCACGTGTAAAGATGACAAGGATTGCAGTGAAAGCATAAAAGACAATCTAATCGCCAGATCCAATGCAAATACTCGAATTTTACCCTTTTTATATCGTAGTTGTATACTCCCTGGCCCTGCTCGACATATTCTTTGTCTGCAAAGTAATTTTTTCTAGCAATATTTTATTTTCTACCATGACAATTGTTCTAAAATGCACTTCTAAAACCAAAAAAATGTTTGAGAAAAATTTTAAAATACTTCTAAAAACTAAAAAAAAAAACCATTTTTAATATTTTCTATAAAAATATCTAATAAATGATTATTTTATAAATATATTTTTTTAAATAAATACGTTATTAAATGCATTTTTAAAATTCATTTAACAATGTTTTTATTCGTAATGTTTTCAGAACAAAACCGGTCATTGAATCGAAAAAGTTATCGATTTACTAGTCGAATCACGATTTACTATGGGGGGACTTGTTGCTCTGCATGGGGGAGGAAAGACTGCTGAAGGGTTGGTACTTGTTGGCGACAACTACTACAACCGGAGAAGTCGGGGGGAAAGAGGTTGTGGTGGTCAAAACGGTGTCTTTTTGTGTTGTAAAAAAAAACATGACTTATTAAATGTTTCTTTAAAAAATTACTAATTTTAAATCTTTTTTATTTTTTATTTTAGTTTTATTTTCTTTTTCATATTTTTTTAAAAATTTCTAAAATTAAACATAATATAATTTGCAAGATATATATATTTTTTTAATTTTTATTATTATTCAAAGCATTGCATACAACATAGTTGAAAACAAGATTGGAAGAAGATGGAAGTAAATAAATGATCGTGATTAGTAAGAGGAACAAGTGGAAGAAAGGGTGGCAAATCAGTCGGGGTTATTATGGAGAATCAAATAAAGTAAATTATGATTACTTTATTTTATTTATCCATTTATTTAATTATTTAGTCTGTAGTTGGTTGTAGAAAACCAAAAAGTCGGCGCGATCAAAACATCAAAGCTCACTATTAGTATTTTCTGACTTGGTCAAGCCATTCCTTTCAGATTCCAACTCATTAGTCCATGACTGAGACTCCCGAGCCAACTCACCAAACTCAAAACCCTAGCCCTAATTTCACAATTTCAGAGCACAGCACCCCTTCCATGGCGAATACTGGTGAAGGCTCTTCGGCGAATGCAAAGCCGGTGATCGTTAGGGTTAAGCGAAAAGCCTTCCAGTCCCTGCTCGAAGCTTTCTGTGAGTTTTAGGCAACTTTTTTTATTTTTATTTTTACGTATCCATCTGTTTGCTCGCTAGAAAAAGTAGGCTTATGAACGAAATAGGAATTTGAATATTGTAATTGGGACACGAGAAAGCAAAAACATTCATTCAGCTTGTTTAGTTGACACGAAATTTCTTATATTTTGATAGGCCAAAGCCGAGTGACATGCAAATAAAAAATAAAGTTTGTTTCTCATTTTTTGGTTTCACTTTTCCTGGCAATCGAACGGAATGTGGTTGTTTTTGTAGTGGTGGAACCAAATTCTGTGGCCTAGGGTTATGACATAGGATTTCAGGATTTTATGTTTCTTTCTGCTTAGACTTTGTTTAGTCTCCTGGAAAGGGCAGAATGTAACAGAAATTGAATCTGAGAGAGGGAAAACCTACATGCAAAGCAAGATTTTGAACTTTCCTGCGGTTTGTTTTTCCACATTTTTCTTGGCAACTAAACGGAGGGCTAATGTTTGAGGATTGAGATTTGGTTTGATTTCTTTTGTTTCAGGGTTAGAAATCAATGAGAGGCCACTGAAGCGGCCCTTGTTGGATCTAGAGAAACTCTCAATTTCTGATTCATCTGGAAAAGGTGAGATTAGCATTGTCCTCTTCATTCGTAGATATTTTTGTGATTTTTTTGGGCTGATGTGGAACAGGATGCCATAGCACAATCAAAACCAATACTGATTGTCAAATTGAGCATAAGAACTGTGACATTAGCATCTGCTTGCATGAGTTGTATTGACTTTGTGTTGGATTATTTGCCAACATTTAGATATGAATCTTACGAATGATTGTTTTATCTCTCTCACTCTCACCTTTTTACTTTCTTATCTTTTCTTTGTATTAGAGGAAGTGAAGACCAAAAAGGTCTTAGTGCAACATTTGGAGACTGTGAGCACCTCTGAGGCTGCATATAATATTTTGCAGTCATTTGCGGTCAGCATCCCTGTCTATACATTGTACCTGCTTCATTATTGTTTTAATCATGTGCTTGTGAATGCTATATTTCAGTGCGTGATTCATGTGCTGGGCTATTATCTTTTGTCCTGTGTATTGGACTCTATTATTTTTTTGTCCCATCCTTTGTCTCTGAAACATCGCCAGCACAACATGAAGGCCATAATCATCCATGGTGGTCCCTTAAATCCTCCTTTCAAGAGAAGGACCCTCAAATTTTTTTCTTTTTGATTTTTTATTGCATTATCTTCAAAAATCCCGATTCGAATATTTTATCTTGAAAGATTTCTTGTCTTTAATATATGTCTAATAGCAATAATGATTTATCCAATAAGGAAATTTTTTTTCTTGTTAGTGTTAATAAAGCTTTTTTAACTACAAAATGTTTTTAATTTATCATAAAAGGTCATTTCAAATTTATCATGTTGCCTAGTTCTTATTGATTCATATTTTTAATGATGTGATGACATGTATACTGATAAACTGCTGTTTTTTTGGCAGCCTAATTCTGATGGTGCACTTGACTCTAAAACAAAGAGTGATGAGCGAAGGCACACTTTTAAAAAGGAGAATGTAAGTCTGACTATACCAATGGATTGTTGCTGTGACAGTTAATAAATATTATTACAGTTATAGTATAGCAGTAGTTTGGATGGGTGTGCTTCATCATCATCAAATATTATTACTAGTAGTAGTGAGAATAGGAATAATGATTATGATGATAATAATGATTTTAAGAGAAGTTACCATTAATTATATTATTATTATAAATAAATTTGCCTCTTTAAGGTGATCCAGTATTTCCATGTCATTGTCTTAAAGATGATTAGAACTCTAAATTGCTTCTTGCAACTAATCCTTTGGCATTTTCAAACTTATGTCAGCAGATACAGGATCAATTGTTGGTTAAAGCTAGACAAGAACAAGAGGTATGCTACATAGTAGATTCTTTGACTTTTTTTTTTTTTTTTGGTGGTTGATTTATGAGCTAAATTTTGGGAATAACTACCCCTTTACCATTAACTAAATGTCCTGTATTTCTTTCTGGAGAAATCATTTTTTCTGTTGCCTTTTCTCTATTTTTTGAGGGAAAATACTTGTCATACAAATGCATCTCACAACAGGCCATGAAAATGGCTGTTTCATATGGTGGTTTAATGTCACAGTAAGGAATTAGTTTTTGGAAGATTTGTAACAGTTAGTATTACTCTATCTTGAATCATGCATATTCTTGCCTAATTTCCTTCTCCATTTTATAAAGGTTCATTCATTATTTCTTAAGTGATCAATTTTTAAGTTTTTATTATTGATTCACATATAGTTTAGCATTTATTTATTTTTATTTAATTATTGTATGACATTTTTTAATCTGTTTTTCAATTTGTATCATACAAACATATTTTTAAAGAACTTACGATACACTATAAGATATAACGATATGATACATTTTTTATGGAAATTGATATGTATCGCAATCCATTTCTTATTTTAAAGCGTATCTTACGATGAATATACGATACACGATATAATATGTGATATTAGGATACAACGATACGTACATCTTCAACTATTTTCTATAATTTTTTAGAAAAATAAAATTAATTTTTTTTGGTTAAATAATTTATTATATTAATATTAATTGTTTAAAATCTCCTAAAAGATATAAAAAGGAGAAATAAGTAAAATAATCTTATATGAAAAATTATATTTTTGTTGTCAAATGTTACATTAAAAGTCAAGTAAGTTTATTTTACAATGAATAAATTTTCATTTGAATGGTTTGGATGTTAACAATAAAAATGATGGTGATTAGCGAATAAATTTTTTTACTTAATATATTATTATTTTTATTTCTTTTTTGGTGAAAGAGGAATGATGATGAACTTGAAAAGTTGGAATTTTGAAGATCACACACACACACACACACACACACACATTCAATATTTTTATTGATATGATATGGTTTAACCTCTATATTTCATACTTTCGATAGGTGTACACACATATACATATCTTTCCTATTTATTTTTCACTATATAAAAAAACTTACTATACACAATATGAAACAGAGTTAAAGGTGACTCTTGAGGTTGGATTCTGGGTAAAGAGGGTACTTATCAAAAAAAAAAAAAAAGGTCTAGGTAAGGGGGGTCATGCTAAGGAGCTATGGGTGAGGGTGTTGGGTTTCCCGTTACACTTGTGGACTTGGGTGGTGTTTAAGAAGATTGGGAGGGTGTCGAATGTAATGGAGTTGGTTGTTGTTTTTGGTTGCAAAGTGGGTGCACTTCCAACCACTTATTTAGGGCTCCCTCTAGGAGCTATCCATAACTCGGTGGTGGTTTGGGATGGGGTTGAAGAAAGGTTCAGAAAGATTAGCAATGTGAAAAAGACAATATATTTCTAAGACTAACTTTGGTCAAGAGCATGCTAACTAGCTTGCTAATCTATTTTATGTCACTTTTTCGGATGTCGAGGAGAGTTCGCTTAAGGTTGGAGAAGATTCAAAGGGACTTGTGGGGAAGTGGGGCTTTAGAGAATAATCCTCGTTTAGTGAAGTGGGATATTGTTTGTTTAGACAAAAGAAAAGGAGGCCTTGGAGTTAGACATCTTAACTATCTAAATAAAGCTCTTCTTTGCCAATGGATTTGGCGGTTTGCTAAGGAAAGGGATGCCCTTTGGAGAAAAGTTATTTGTGGTAAATTTGGGGATTTGGAAGGGGTTTGGTGCTCTAAGGAAGTGAGGGACAGTTATGGTGTTGGTCTATGGAAGGCTATAAGGCTATTGTGGGAGTTAGTCTCTTCCATAACTCTCTTCGTAGTGGGCAACGGGAGAAGGGTCAAGTTTTGGAGAGATAGATGGTGTTGTGATGAGCCTTTATGTGTGTCCTTTCCCTCCTTGTTCACTCTAGTTAGTTGGGTGGCAGAGCACTCTTTTGAGTGGGGTGGTTGGAACCCAAACTTCTATGGACACTGGGAGATTGGGACGGTGGAATGCTTCTTATCAAGGATTCAAGACAAAGTGGTGGTTGAGGAGAGGGAGGATGAGGTGTTTTGGTAGGTTACAAAGAGTGGATCCTTTTTTGTTAAGTCCCTCTATTCTATCCTTGAGGAAGTAAGGGTAGGCCCCTTCCCAACTAATATTGTGTGGAACGCTTGGGTTCCTCCTGAGGTTAGTTTTTTTGCCAGGAAGGCAACAAGGGGGGAAGTTTTGACTTTAAACCAATTGCAAAGGAGAGGGTGGTCTTTAGCCAATAGATGCTTCCTTTGTTATGCTCATGAGGAGTCAATTGACCATATACTCTTGCATTATGAATAGGCAAGACTGTCCTGCTCTTGTTCTCTTTGTACAGGGTGAGTTGGGTGATTCATGCTTCTATTAGAGAGACTCTTTTAGGGTGGCATGGTTTGTTCATTGGAAGAAAAAGGATGAAAGTGTGGAGAGCAGTGCCTTTGTGCCTCTTCTGGACAATTTGGAAGGAGAGAAATAAAAGATCTTTTGAGAATGTGGAACTTTCTGTTCAAAGGCTAAAGTTCGTGTTTTTGTGCAACTTATTACCTTGGACAAACTTGTTTATAAAGCATACTTCTATGCCCTTAGTTGATTTTATTGATTGGTTGGGGACAGATTGAGGGAAGGAGTATTGAAGAAACTAAGAATCATTTAATCGTATATTCAATCGTGTATTTTTTACATAATCGGGTTCCTATTTAACGTATACACAGAGAGCAAAATATGGAAAAAAAAAAATAAAAATCATTACTTTTAAACCTTGTTTTGTTATCATCAAAACTGAGATTAACCAAACCTTGGTTTCACACAAATGTCTCGGTGTAGTCGATGTCGTAGGTTTGAGTAAACCCCTTTGCAACCAGGCGGGCTTTGTATCGTTCTACTGTGCCATCCGCCTTGTATTTCACTGTGAATACCCATTTACAGCCCACTGGTTTCTTCCCTCTTGGCAAAATCATCACTTCCCAAGTCCCATTTTTTTCCAATGCCCTTATTTCTTCCATCACTGCCTCTCTCCATTCTGGAATCTCCAAGGCTTCTTGAATTTTTTTAGGAATCTGGATTTTATCAAGGTTAGTCGTAAAAGCACGACACTTTGTAGAAAGAACATTATAAGACACAAATTTCGAGATAGGATAGAGAGTACATGAACGAGGTTGCTTCCTAAGAGCAATGGGTAAGTCATTTATTACTTGATCAGGATTGGAGCCAGACTCCTGAGGGGTTTGAACTATCACCGGTTCTGACTCTTTTAGTGCTTCGGAGGTGAGTGTCTCATTGGACTTCGATTTTGGCCTCCTTGAGTAGACGAGTGTTTCCCTATTTGTCTGTATTTCTGTATCTCCCCCTGAGTTCAAGTGTCCTTCTGTATTAGGCGAAGGGGTAGATATAAGGCATGGAGTGGATTCGAACACAGCAACATCAAAGTAGTCTTAAGGTTAAGGAGGGTCTAGCTTCACTCACGGACTCCTCCTGAAGCGAGTAGTAGGGAGTATGCTCAAAGAATGTGACATCTAGGCTAACATATAGCTTCTGTGAAATTGGGTCATAGCATTTGTAGCCCTTTTGTGTGGAAGAATAGCTAAGAAAGACATATTTAAGCGCTCTAGGATCCAATTTGTTTCGCTTAGGTGCGTGAGCGTGGACAAACACAGTGGACCCAAAGACACGAAGTGGAAGATGTGCACCAAGTCTAGAATGGGGAACAAAGTCTTGGAATTTCTAGAGAGGTGTGACAAAAGATAGGACTCGACTAGGCATTCAGTTAATAAGGTATGTGGCTGTCAAAATGGAGTCACCCCAAAATTGTGAGGGCATGTGAGAGGTAAACAGCAAGGCACGGGCAACTTCAAGAATATGTTTATTTTTCCGTTCTGCAACCCCATCTTGCTGAGGGATGTCAACGCAAGAACTTTGATGGATAATGCCATTTTCTTGTAGATAAGTGCTCAAGGAGTGATTGAAATACTCAGTACCATATCAGTATGAAGAATTTGAATTTTGGTGTGAAACTGAGTTTGTATCATAGAGTGAAAGTTCATGAAGACTGATCGAAGCTCAGTTTTATCAGTTAACAAATATACCTAACACAGGCGAGTGTGATCATTAATTAAAGTAAGAAACCATTTTTTATGGGTCTTATTAGGGGTATGTGAGGGTCCCCATAGATCACTATGAACTAGAGTAAATGGTATGGATGATTTATACTTAGATTTAGGAAAAGATGTCCAATGGTGTTTGGCAAGTTCACACACTTCACACTGAAAATCCCATGAAGCTTTATTTGAACATAGTGAAGGAAATAAATGTTGCAAGTACTGAAAGCTAGGATGGCCCATCCTTTTCATAACAAAAATTCACTTTCCCTAGGACTAGATGCAGAATTACAAACAATAGGAGGACACTGTCCATGCACATTAGCTCCGTTGAAGTAATATAGCCCCTCACGCTCCTTAGCATTGCTAATCATCTTCCTCGATGATAGGTCCTGAAAAACACAATGAGAGGGTAGGAATTTAGCTGAGCAATTAGATTGTTTGGTTAACTGGCTAATAGACAGCAAATTGCAAGATAAATTAGGAACATGTAGGACATGGTTGAGAGTAATAGACTTAGAAATATGAATACTCCCTTTGCCAGCAATTGGGGATAAAGTACCATCTACAATTTTTACTTTTAAATTACCAACACAAGGAGAGTATGTAGAAAATAAATGATGAGCATCAGTCATATAATCAGATGCATCAAAGTCAATAATCCAGGGAGTAATATGAGATGTGGTGCTAAGTGCTGTAAAAAAGGTACCTTTGTGGGCTAAAGAACCAAAGGACAGAGTAGTAGAAGACTGACCAGAAGCTTGGAAATTAGAAAAAAACTCAAATAATTTCGCAAGTTGGTTGGAATTAAACCCCACACTAGAAGCTGACTGATGATTTTCTGTGGGTGTTTTGTCTGCCTGGGTTTCAGTGGAGGCCTGCTGACTATGGGCTTTATTGGTCTGTCTGGTCTTCCAATCCGTGGGCTTGCCATGTAAAGTCTAACAAGTGTCTTTAGTGTGACCCTTTTTTTACAATGCTCTCAATAAGTCCTCTTAGACTGTCTTGGGCCAGATCTAGCATGAGGCTCACGGGTTACAAGTGCTGAAGCCTTGGGGCCCAGAAGTGAGAGGTTCCCGCAATATCACTTTCCTTCTGCTCTCCTCACGTCGCACCTCAGAGAAGACCTCTCCGATGGAGGGTAGCGGTCGGCGACTGAGAACCCTACTCCTAACGTCGTCAAGCTCGCGGTTTAATCCCGCTAGAAACTCGAAGACTCTTTCATTCTCCATCTTCTTCTTGAATTGCACACTGTCACCCGTGCATTCCCATTCCTCTTCGCAGCTGAGATCGAGATCTTGCCACAAACCCAACATCTTGGTGTAGTATTCTGTGACTTCCCGATCTCTTTGCTTCATCTGCCAGAGCCACATCTTGAGTTTGAAGATTTGGGAAGCATTCTCAACATCGGAGTATGTTTCCCGTATCGCATCTCACACATCCTTTGCCGTCGGGAGGAACATATACATTTTGCCAATGGCTGACTTCATGGAGTTGATCAAACATGAGGTGATGAAGGAGTTTTCGGACCGCCATTTCTGGAATGCTGCTGCATCGGTCAGAGGTGGTCACCGAGTCTCGCCGGTAAGAAACCCTAGCTTTCCCTTTCCGTCAATCACAAGCTTGATTGCATGTACCCACTCTCTGTAATTCTTATCATTCAATTTTTCAACAGTAAGATGGAGTGAGGAGTTGTCGAATGCACCGGCCGAGCCATGGAGGAGTTTATCTCTGACTCTCTTTCCTGGGTTGTCGATTGACTGGACTCATGGCTGTCTCCTTTTTGGGTAGCCATGGATTGATTAGGGTTTTAGAGCAATCCGTGCTCTGATACCATGAAGAAACTGAGAATCATTTAATTGTATATTCAATCGTGTATTTTTTACATAATCGGGTCCCTATTTAACGTATACACAGAGAGCAAAATATGGAAAAAAATAAAAATCATACCAAACATTTAGCCTAAATATCTTCTACCATAATATCCTACAAATCACCCTCAAAATCATACGGGATTTCCACAAGTATTTTTGTTTTCCCTATCCTTTTTGACGTTATTAGGCGGTCGTTGTATACATCGTGTGTACTTTGGTACACCCCTTTTGACGCTTTTATACAATTTGCATTTACATATCGAAAAAAAAAAAAAAAAAGGATTGGGGATATATGTGGATGTTTTGTCGTTGTGGAAGAAGACATTGCTCTAATGTCTAATTCGACATTGGGCCAAGATTTGGGTGCATCCTACTGGGAGAGTTTTGCCCAACTCGTTGCAAGCGACAGTGGGAAGCTCCAGCTTCTCCTTACAATTGTGGTGGGAAGCTCCATCGGGTTTTTTGGCTTGTCGAGCCGAAGAAGAAGAGTCTGTGAGCCCAACATGCAAGGAAAAGGAGGTGGAGTGGGGGATTTCTCACATGCCAGTGGAGGTAGGGGAAGGTGGTTGTAACCCTTGTGTCTTTTAGTCGCTGTTGAGTCGCTCTCTTGCAGGTCTAGGGTAGCTGGTGAGGGTACAAGTCTATGATGCAAAATCTGATGCTGATGGGTTGATTTTCTGCAGGCCAAAGTTGGTAGGAGAGTGTATAGCTGTCGCTATTGCAAAGGCTATTGAGAGAAAATGGGGGAGGGGTGGGTTCCTAGGTGGTCAAGAGAGGAACACAACTAGCATGGGAGAAGGTGGTGTAGTTGGGTCGTGTTTCAATGTGGAGGATGGTGGGGTGGTGCTTGGGCCATTAGGGGTTGGGAGATGCCCACTCGGAAGGCAGTGTTTTTGTTAGGACCCTTGAGTTTGGGGTTACCTCTAAGGCTCACTTGTCTTCAGGCTTAATAGAGGAAGGTTCACTAAGTGTGAGCTTGGCCCAAGTTTGTTCCAAGGGAAATGGGGGGGTGGCCTTAGGATAGGCTTTTAAGTGACGCTTTAAAAGGAGATGTGGGCTTGTTAGGGCCCGCTCTCTCTATTGAAAGGTAAGCAAAGGTGTAGGAAGGGTGTGTTCTTTGCGTGCCTAAGAGAAGACAAGGAGATAGAAATGGAGGTTCAGTCGGGAGGCAAGGGTTAGTGAAAGTGTCAGCAAAGGAAGCACCCAAAGTCGAGTCACCTCGTGTTGCTTGTTCTGATGTTAAGCGTGACCTCTTCCTGAAGACCGAGAGATGTGAGAGGGGTGGCAACCAAGAGGCGTGAGGGGGGTTAGTGAGTCTCTTCCCATGGCATTGTTGACATCTCGTGTTGTGATTACAGACAAGGCCCTCGTGGTGGAGGCGAATAGGCCTCCTAGGTCTTCTCTCCTTTCCTTAGGTCCTCCAAGTCCTAGATGCCAGTTGTTAAAGATGATGCTTCAGGATGGCAGTTTGCCAAAGCACTCGGGGAAGGCTATGAAGGATCCCTTTGGCATGGAGTTGGTGATCAGGGTTGAGTAGTTGGAACATTCAAGGGACATGGACTTTGGTTATGGCTCAAAGGGGGAGGATTTTAATAGCCTTCCCGAGAGTTTTGTCAAGTTCAATAATTGTTTGGGGATGCCAGTCGTGGGTTTGAGAGAAATGGAATCAAGAAAAGGACATGGGGTGAGGGTGTCAGGGGGTAAGAAAAGGTCTTCTTCCCGTTCCGAGAGGGAAATCCAAAAGCTAGAGTGTTTGGTTAACTACAATAGCCCTCCGTTCATTGCTAAGGGAAAGGGGAGTGGTGCTGAGGTTTAAGGGAAGGGGTTGCATCTGGGATTAGGAGGTCTTTGTGATTAGGAGGGGTTCTCTTTGTGGGTGGGTTTTTTCTTTCCTTCCTATTGTTTAGCCTTTTGGTTAGGGATGTTTCGGTTTTTCTTTTTGTTGGTTAGGGCTGCTTGTTGTTAGGGTGGTGGGTTTTCTTCTTTTTTTCCTTCTTTGGCTTACTTTTGGGCTTAATTTGTGTTCTCCATGTATACTTTTTTGTGCCTTTTTGCAAGCTCCTTAATATATCCTATTTTTTTACCTATCAAAAAAGAAAAAAAAACGATGCAATACGATACACGATAGAAAAAAATAGAAATACAATATACGATACATTTTATGAGTTAATAATTATGCATACAAGTATAGAGAATACATGGAAATATACATCGTGTATACGGTGCTGCGTCATTTTCTTCGAAGCCATTAACCCTCGTGGGGTAAGTCTTAACGTTGGATTAGCTAAAGAGGAGGGGGTGGTCCCTAGCTAACAAATGTTTCCTTTGTCTTGCCAAAGAAGAGTCTATTAATCACACATTACGCTAAGCTAGGGCCTGTGGGAGTTATTACTTGCTCTTTTTGGTGTGACATGGGTTCTTTCATTCTCGGTTAGAGAGACATTCTTTGGTTGGCATGGGTCCTTTGTGGGCAAGAAGTGTAAAAAGGTTTGGACGTCGGCTCCTTTATGTCTTTTTTGGATGGTGTGGAAGGAAAGAAACAAGATTACCTTCGACAATGAGGAGCTTTCGATTCATAGGATGAAGAATTCTTTTGTTTGTAGTTTTTGGTCTTGGACTAAGTTGCTTATAAATTAAGGACCTTTACCTTTAATCAACTTTTTTGATTGGTTAGGTTCTAGATGAGGGTCGGTGAGAATTTTTGTATACGTGCTTCTTTTTTGTTTTTGCCTTTAGGCGCTTGCTATATACTTCCTATATGTTTTGGGTTGGGCCTTTGGGCACCCTTTATTCTTTATTTCTAATATTTTCCTGTGCTTTTACCTATCAAAAAAAAAAAAAAAAATCTTTGAAGCCCTTAATATATATATATATATATATATATATATAGATATAATATCCACACTATTTGCCTATTAAAAAGATTTTCACTAGGTATTGCATTAATGCAAGAAATATATCCTTCTATCTAAATAATTATTTGAAATTTGAAGTTTTGGGACTGTAACTCAAAATTATAGCCATCTAGAACCCTGGCTTCATTATCAGAAAATCATAAAGCTACATTCCATACACATAAAATACTTATTAACATAGTTGTACATGCAGTTGCACCAAAATTCGCTGGACGTGCTCTTGGTCCTAGATCAGGCATAAATCCAGTTCAGGTTGCAGCTGTTACCGATGCTTTGGGCTGCCGAGTGGCTCATATTCTATGCATCCAGAAGCTAGGTCAGAGTCATCCAGAAGCTAAATCCACCATCCTTTTAGGATCTTGGTTGCATCTGAACTAATTCTTAGTCTTGTACAGAGAAAATAATGCTTTGTCATAAAAACAACAGGAATGAAAACCATTCTTAATTTCATTATTCATAGGAAAAAAATGTTTTATCATTATATACTTGGTTATTAATCTGTTTTGATGGTTTCAAAGCAGTAGAAATGAAAAATATGCAAATTATTTACCTTATATTTTTAAAATGAGGCTTGATTAATTTCCTTTATGGTTCATTTTTTTTTTTCTCGTTCTTCCTTATCAGATTTTGGCAAAAAATGCTCGTTTTGAACAAATATGGAGGAGCAGAAAGGGGAAGAATGAGGCGGCACAAGACAAAGCACTACATGAAATGTGTCATCTCTATGATGTCGTTCGTGTTGATGTTGAGGAAACATCCAGTCAGGTGCAGGAGTAAGCACTGTTGTTATGAAATTCATTTAACATATGGTTGTTCAG
The DNA here is from genome assembly GCF_004353265.1 of Vitis riparia. Lineage (NCBI taxonomy): Eukaryota > Viridiplantae > Streptophyta > Magnoliopsida > Vitales > Vitaceae > Vitis > Vitis riparia. The sequence continues at coordinate 14,302,050 of NC_048436.1, forward strand.
CTCCTTGTTCAAATTGAGTCAGTTTCTCTGATTTCAATGCAGGGATATGTCTTTGGAGGATCAGATGATTTTATGCAACTATTTGCCCCTAATAAGAGATTTTATTCCAAGTGCCGCTGCAGAGATTGAATCAGATATCCATGCTTATATGTCCAAACAAGGTGGTTCTTTTTAGTTTGCTTCACAAGAGACTGATTTTCTTAATGCATGCCTTGCATTCTTCAGCAAATTTTCTGTCATTGTTCATAAACCAATTCTATGTGAACAAATGAAAAATGACTACATGGTGCTAGTTTAAAAGGGAGATTCTGTTAGTTTTCTTTGATACTATGTTCAAACTAGATTACATCATTGGGGGTTGGTATCACAGTTGTCATCCCTACTCTAAATGTTCAATTCTTCTTTCACCCTTGCTTTCAGAGTTGGTTTATGATTACTTGTTTTTGTTCTTGCATTCTGTTTGATGGGTTCCTCCTTTGTGTCTTACAGCATCTCCTGATGAGTATGTGTATGACTTGTATGCTGTGAAGGATGATATGAACATTACTGATGAGGATGCTCTAAATCCATTTCCTCTGTAAGGATTCTTTTTTCTGTGTTTGGTTGCCCTTCTTTCCTTCTCATTGAAATGAGGTGTGCACATAATTTCTGGTTCAGGGTACAAGTTGATGAAGATGATGAATTTTATGCTGGACCACCAGAATCAGAATTTGAGAGTGATGATTCAAATGGTATCATCTATTTGTTCGCTTTTCATTCTTCTCCCAAATGCAAGATGCTCCTGTCATTTTTTTTTTTGTTAAAAAAATTGTGTTAATATTTTCTATCGCTCTCAGCCGAAGATAATCCCCTGAATGATTATCCTGATGAGGAGGCATCTGAAGATGAAGAGGACAGTGACAGTAGAGCCTCAGATGATGAATCAGGAGAACCCAAAAGTGACAGTGCCAGTGATAGATCTTTAGACTCTGAAAATCTGGTGCAACTTGAGGATGAGATTAATGATGATTGTGAGAATGAGAGTGATTGTGACTCTGATGATGATGATGGTGATGGTGGTGTTGATGACAATACTGAGGATTGGAGATGGTCTTACCGTTGAGAGATGACTTCACAGGATTACAATTCTCTGTCATTATGGGAATTTTTGTTTGTTAGGCATTACACCTCTGTTTTTATGGGAATTTTTGTTTGTTAGGTCCCTCATCAAGTCTACCAGACTAGTCTTGACTGCCGGTTATTTGCTGAATTCTTCAACTTCTAAGATCATTGATGGACCTTAGACTTGGGGTAGAGAGGAAGCTCTTCAAGGAAGGAAAGGTTTCATCCAGAAGTGATTTGTAAATTGTGTCCTAGTATGTTTTTCTTTATCGGCAATGTATATTGAATACAGTTATGATGGATGAGATTTAAGAGATGAGCTTCAGAAGTTGGTTTTCACTTCATATACCTCAAAAATCTTGTCTGCTGTCATGGTTAGGGCATCTGAAAAGAGACATACTTCTGCTATACATTCTAAGATCTAAGATCCAGTAAACTAAATGCCTGTTTAGGAGTAATTCTGTTTATAATTTGTTTGTTAGTAACGCTTTCATTAGAAGCATTCTAAGCAAAATCATTTAGAACCTGTGTAAAAGTGATTCTAAGAAGCTTAGAAGCGCTTTTTAATTTAGGAATTTCGGATCCTATCAAATATTTCACATTTTCTATGATCATAACCACATTTGTTGCAGAAATTAGGTCTTATTTAGAGACTGTTTTTGAAAATGGTTGTATGTTCTTAAAACCAGTTTTCTAATTAAAAAACCACCCTTGGCAGATAAAAAAAAAAAAAATTTCTTTAAACAGGGTATTTTGTTGGTGTTTTTAACATGTCGAATTATGTTAAAGAATAAACCGAGAAGATTGTTTTTGTATGATTTTCAAATAGAATTTTGTTTGGTACTTCACAACAATTGTGAATTATTTTAAAAACCCTAGAAACCTAAATGGGGAAGGGTTTCCTTGTCTACCTTGTTTGAAGTCTTTTTTTTTTTTTTTTCTAATCTTAATCCCATTAACATTTATTTATTTATTTTTAATTTTTTAAATACAAGTTTGCATATAAACTAATATATTTGATATTAAGATAATAATGAATATCATGTTTTGAAATTTTATAAATATAAAATTATATATGAATAAATATATTTGATAATATGTGTGTGATCAAGCAAGTTCGTGGTGGGAGTAAAGTTCTCGTCCAAGTCCCAGGGATCTAATTCCATAAGAGTGTTTTAAAGGTATGAATATGATATCTTTTGTTTTTCACAGTTTCCTTCTCAATTAACATGTTTTGTAATTTGTTGTCATATTGTGATATAAATAAAATGCACATGAATTCAAATTTTATAATGTCTTATGTTAGAGGGATGGTCTAAGGCTTATCCTTTACACGTTACTGTAGGGGATTTCTCCCACGTGAATTCGAATTTGATCATAAACTCCTTGTTGGCGCTAAGCCAACTGGAGTTAGGTCCGTCTAGCTTCGTTGAAGTTAGTCAGACTTCTTCCCCTCTTCGTGCTTTTTGAAGAATCCATCTAGCTATACTGGAACCAAACAGGCTTGCTTCCTACACAAAATGATGTCCAAACGGGTAGTCCGGAGACGTCCCTTCGAAATTTAAGTCAGATAAGAGTAGCTTTAACTATTTTGTGGGAAAAAGTGAGTGTATGTGTGCATATACCTTGTGCTTTTTGGAGGGTTTATATAGAACCGATGACACCACCAATGTAGTACTGACCAAAGACTCTGACATTCTTCTGTAATGATGATTGTCCTGCAGGCGGCTGGATAATCATCACAGTTAAGGGCGGTTGATAGGTGTTATCTACTGAAGTGCCAAAATCTCAAACCGTATAGTTGTCTGTTCCCTCAGCCTATCGACGTCTGAGATTATGTGCAACAATTAATTGATGTGGACTTGTGGGATAAATGGAGTCCCGTCGGCCGCTCAAATGTCAGGCGTGAATGATCATGCATGCTAGAGGTTTTTAAGACTTGACTTGACAGTCATTCCCGCTTGGGAGTCCGGACTTTCGATGTCGTCTAGCCTTGTGGGGGAAAGGAATCCTCTCGCTTTTGGTGCTAGACAGATCCTATCTTGGTGTGGGCGAAACGATCTGGATGGGTTGCATATTTGTGCTAGATGGTCAATGTGTCCGTGCTGGAAAGGGACACGTGGAAGGGGACCCCCTACACTCATCATGTTGGTTTTTATTTGTTCATTGAAAATTTACCTATTTGGGAAAGGAGAGACAAATGTGCTAACTTTTTCTTTAAAATATTTGGATAAATTACAAAATTCACATTTTTTTTTTTCTCATTTGTGTTTTTAAGTAATGTTAACTTGTGATCAAATCCAAATGTTTAATATGAGTTTATATTGTAGTTCCCTCAAGTTTTGATGAAGTTAAACTAATCCTCTCTATATGGTTTAAGTTACACAAAATCCTAACCCAACAAGCTTGGATGTTGTTTTGAGACCAACATCAAATTCCAAGTATAAATAAATGGAAGCTTACTTTTTGAGTCAATAACAAATCCTAAGCTAATACAATCTTAAATATTTTTCAAGCAAACACCATAACTAAAGTATAAACAACCTTGGGCCTTACTTCTCAAGCTATCATTTTTCCTAAGGAGCCACATCCCTCCCCCAATATGAGGTTTTGTGTGATGTGAATCCATGAGCTACCTTTGATACTACTTATCATACATGAAAATTTAGTCAGTTCATCTAAAAAAAACAATTGGATGTAGTGACATCAAGCTAATTTTGGTTCAATTCACATAAAATCCCGAACCAACAACCTTGGACATCATTCTCGAGCCAACATCAAAATCTAAGCATGCATTATCTTGAGCCTACACCATCATACATTATCTTGAGCCTACACCATCTTAGACATATTTTTCAGGGTTAAGACCAAATCTCAAGCACACATAATATTAGGCCTTACTTTTTTATCCATCATTTCCCCCGATGCATCCTTTTCCCAAAATGATGCTCAAAGGATTTGATTTGATATGTATACGAAGACTTGATTTCTAATTTAAAGACCAATTGATTTCAAATCACATTAAACAAATCTTACAAACTTGAGCATTGTTTCAAGGTCAACCCTAAATCCCATGAACATATAATCTTGAGTGTACTTTTTGAGTCAATATCAAATACCTAATTAAGGCATCCTTCGACATATTTCTCATACCAACTAAATCCAAGCACGCACAATTCAGTGCCAATTTCTTGGCCCAATGTCAAATACTTAGTCAATATAACATTGAACATATTTCCCATGCCAACCAAATCTCAAATACACATAATCTAAAGTCTTTTCTCCAAAGCTATTATTTTTCCCTGAAGAACGACATTCAATAAGGCAAATCTATCTATCGTTTATCATTTGAATTTTTTCATTAAATCCTAATAAAAATTATTCAAAAAATAAATAATAAAAAATTTAAACAAGATATGGGTGAAAGTACAAAGAGATTTTTATGATATACCAAAATTTTTTCATTCCTCAAAAATATATTTACATTTGCCTTTTTTTTTTTTAAATAATTTTTATAGATATTACACTTGTTTTTTTTTTATTTAAATAAACTAAAAGCTAAAATATGAAAATTATTATTTTTTTTAATGAAAATTTTGTTAAATATATTTTTTTAATATAATTTTTTTTTTTTTAAGAAACACGGCTCTCATATGTCATTTGGTTCCAAGGCGCCACTCAAACTTAGAAGTTGTTTAATTTAAAAGTCATCATCTAATAAAACACATCTTTCACATTTCAATGGAAACTTAATTAGTTCCTAAAAATCTAACATACCACGTGGCTAAAATATCCAGCCACTAAAAGACAAAACAAACGTGGCTAACTGTGCATGGCACGTGACGAATCTCACGCCTCTCTCTTTAAATACTAAATTATGCCCTCGGCCGATTCTTGTCAGCTGTCCAAACTTTAGTGAGAGATTCACACTTTCTCTTCGCTTCCATCAGCGTCTTCGAGAGAAAGTACACGATCACCAGTCCTCGTTATCAAGATGCAGAGGATCTCAAAAATCTCAGGGGCATTATCGGGAAGTTATCTCCAGTTGTGCCGTCGTAGCCTCTCCCGGCTGGCTCAAACCCAGCCTGCTCTTGTGGACGATGATGCTGTTCTTCCCAAAATGCCCCCCTTCGATTACTCTCCTCCTCCCTATACGGGACCTTCCGCCGCTGAGATCTTGAAGAAGCGTCAAGAGTATCTCAGTCCTTCCTTGTTCCACTTCTACTCCAACCCAGTGAGTTTTCGGCTCTTTCAGACCTAGTTCGGATTTACAAATCAGATTTTCCCCCTTTTTGTCTATTTGTATGGGTTTTGTAGAGCAAGTTTCTGTTTCTATGTGCTTTGGTTTTTCCAGATTTGGATTTTACAAAAAGCATTAAAACGTACGGTTTTTTCTTTGTAAGGTACCTGATTATTTGTAGATATGAAAATGGATTCAATGGATTCTAGTCTTATGATCATGGTACTAAGTGTTGGAGTGATTCGAAGCTTGTGGAATTTTGGAAAAATGGTGCCTTTATAGAGTGAAATCTCCAACACTGTTGTGTATTTTCCTCTTAAATCAGGGGCATTGGGAAAGTGCTGACATGTTCTGTAATTCTTTTAGAACGATAAGGGACAGTTAGGGCTTGATCTTTGTTGGAGAGCTTATTCCGGGAATGCATCATTGCTCAAGCTCTTCTAAGTTGCTAGAAAGATTAAAGAATTAAAGTTCTTTTTTTTTTTTTTAATGATTCGTTAATAGCATTAGCTAATGTCATGCAATGGGATGCTTTCTGAGTGTTTTTTTTTAGGTTGTAAAATCAAGTTTCTTGATGTTTTGGATCTTGTTAGAGAACCCATTTGAAGAAAGAACTATTACTCATCCCTTTTTTAAGTTGGTATAAGTTTAAAGGCTAAAACTCATTCATTTGTTTGGTTGGTATGATTAGTTGGTGCTGTGCTTCGGTTTTGATTTTGATGACTTGAAATGAATTGACTTAATCAGAATTTTGATGTTGAAGCATCTATAGAATCAGTGTGATCCAGTAGTCAAGTGGGTTACTGTAGGCTATAGTTTTAAAGGTAATTTATGGAGATGTGTGCTATGTCAACAGTTGAACTTGGTAGATGGAAAGATGCAGTACTTGTTTGACGAGAATGGTCGTCGATACCTTGATGCATTTGGAGGAATTGCGACTGTATGTTGTGGGCACTGTCATCCTGATGTGGTGGAGGCAATAGTAAGTCAGACGCAGCGATTGCAGCATTCCACAGTTTTGTATCTGAATCATGCCATTGCTGAATTTGCTGAGGCATTAGCATCCAAGATGCCTGGAGATCTCAAGGTATATTTCTTAAATAATAATTGTGGAAAGATCATTTCATGTTGTTATTCATCTATAATTAATTTTGGATGAGCTTTCAGGTTGTCTTCTTTACAAATTCTGGGACTGAAGCAAATGAGTTAGCTATGATGATTGCTCGGTTGTATACCGGTTTCCATGATATTATTTCCCTTAGGAATGCATATCATGGGAATGCAGCTGCGACTATGAGTGCTACTGCTCAATGTAACTACAAGTTCAATGTTGTACAGGTATATTTCTCTCTAAAACAAGTCTCATTTTTTCTTAGAGATCAACAACTAGATGCTATTATCATTTGGTTTACCACTGGACGTCCATTTTTATCTTTCAAGGTTCATCCTGTCTCCGAAATGAACCCCCTAAGAATCATGGGTTTGACACAAAAATAGAACTAAAAATATTGTATACGACCTATATTACAGTTGCAACTTTTCAATCATTGTTTTCTTTAAGACTCTTGGTGCTTCTATTTGTACTGTTAGGTTGTCTACTGAGAGTTAGCAGCCATTTAGTAAAGTATTGATGGATAATCTTATGTTATATTTATGTCTATTATATTTTGTTTTAAATGCAGTACTGGTATAAACTGAAATTTAAATATCAAGGTGTTTTATGGTTTCATCTATTATTCTAGCATATCAATATGAATTACTGGAATTAATGATGCCTAATATGTTGAAACATTGTTGTGAATTATGCTGAGCTTTAAGTTTTTAATGGGAAACAAACATAAGCATGAGCCCTTTTGATTGAAGATTAGACGGGCTCACACCCAGTGAGCTTTAGCTTGTGAACAAAGTGGCTTGGTTTAGTTCAGAAAAAGTCAGAACCAAGAGAGGGTGTCATTTTCTGTTTCCTATCTAAAAACAGGGGTTAAATAAAATTTGTTTGCACTATTATTTCATTTTTTTTTTCTGTCAATTCTTCTATAAATCAGTAACTTCTCTACAAAACAATCTTCTATTGTCACTTATCTTGGTAAAGCTTTGAAGGTTGCTTTTTACTGATGAGTTTCAATGATTGAATGAGTACTATTCCTGGATACTTTCTAGATTTCCCTGTTGTTAATTTTCAAGTTCTATAACTGAGTTTTCTTTCTGGTACTTTTGAAGATCTTTTTGGAATATTCAGTTGATATCTAATCAAATAAACACTGATATTATTTTGTAATAATCTTCTCATTTTATGATGTTATCACAACAGACTGGAGTTCATCATGCCTTGAACCCAGATCCATACAGAGGTGTCTTTGGTTCTGATGGATTGAAATATGCAAAAGATGTTCAAGACCTCATTGATTATGGTACTTGTGGCAATATTGCTGGCTTTCTTGCAGAAGCCATTCAGGTATTATTTGATGTGCCTGGGTCACTGTTTTTTTGAAATATGGTTAAGATAAAATTTGTTTTGTTCATTTCTACGTGAACGCTGCATGCTTGACAGGGAGTGGGTGGAATTTTAGAGTTGGCCCCAGGTTACTTGCCTGCTGTGTATGGCACCATTAAAAAAGCAGGAGGCCTTTGTATAGCTGATGAGGTTCAATCAGGTTTTGCTCGCACAGGCAGTCATTTCTGGGGGTTTGAGGCCCATGGTGTTGTGCCTGATATTGTGACTATGGCAAAGGTAGATTCTTTAGCCTCCCATATTTTTCTTAATTTTAATTTTTTTTCACCCTACACTTTTATGTAGCTTGACGGATCCTGGAGCAGTGTGCTCCTAGAGATTACCTCATTACTTAAAAGTGCATTTATGAATTATATATATGTATATATATAAATTCATGTTTGATGAATTACTGTCTCATGTCTCCACCATGTTGAGTTTACTGTCTCAGTTGTAGCTTAACAGTTTGAGTTGCTTCTTTCTGTGGTTCTCTCAGGGCATTGGAAATGGCGTTCCCATTGGTGCAGTCGTAACCACTCCTGAGATAGCAAAGGTCTTGACTTATCGCACTTATTTTAATACTTTTGGGGGAAATCCCGTATCTACTGCTAGTGGACTAGCTGTTCTGAGGGTGATCGAGAAAGAAAAGCTTCAGGAGAATGCACATGTTGTGGGGTCATATTTGAAAGACCGTCTCACTTCCCTCAAGGAAAAGCATGAAAGTATATTCCCTTTCCCTAATTTGTTTTTTTGGACATGAAATCTGAGAATATATGAATGATACAGATTACAAACACAACGCATGAAATGGACTTGAATCCTTTTGAGAACCATGCAACAATACACAATTGACTTTCAACCATTCAAACTGTCAAGAGTCTTAATTCTAGTTCATTCAGTTCTTTCATAGCTCATTAAGAAGAATGATTGATAAGACTATTTATTTCTGCAGTTATTGGGGATGTAAGGGGAAGAGGTCTGATGCTTGGTGTTGAACTTGTAACTGATCGGCAGTTAAAAACTCCAGCAAACGTAGAAACTCTGCATGTTATGGACAAGATGAAAGGTTTCTCTCTCTCTCTCTCTCTCTCTCTCTGTGTTGAAGTGTCTCCCTCTTGAATTGTAGCTAACAAACCTGCATTGTTGTTGTAGAAATGGGAGTGCTGATAGGCAAAGGCGGATTTTATGGGAATGTGTTTAGGATCACACCTCCCCTCTGCTTCACTAAGGAAGACGCTGGTTGGTTTTCTTTTCCATTCTCTTCTACTCTCTATCCTCCTTCATTCCCCCCTTTTGCTAATTCAGCCTTTGTCCTTCATGACTGTAGATTTCCTAGTGGATGTGATGGACTACACGATGTCAAGGATGTGAAAAAAAAAAAGGTGGGAAAGAGCCTGTGTACAGTTCTGGATAAGACTACTTTTTCGTCAAGGATGTGAAAAAAAATAAGGTGGGAAAGAGCCTGTGTACAGTTCTGGATAAGACTACCATTTCACCATGATCTCTGAATTTCTATGTTATCTATTGACAACTCTGCTGGAAGTGCAAGTTGTTGGTATGTGTATTGCAGTTATGCAAGTAGATGAGATGATGAGACATCACCTCGTTGTCTCTCTCTCTCTTTTTCCAATAAAGAACTTTTATTAGAACCAATTACCAACTTAGTTTTTGGATATTGGGTATGGAAATTGAAATTCAATCTGATTTTAACCTAGCCACCCAAAACCCAGTTTTCTGCTTAAAAAATATCAAGAATTTAATGGAGGAGAATTGTTGAAAGCCTAATACACAGGTATATATTTTATATTACATATAATCTATCAATTTCTCAGTAGTATATGTTTACAGGTACAGACCTAACAGATTCATTCAAAATACGAACGGCTATAGCTGTTAATTTGAATGGATTAGTATAGGATAATCACTGTATGGTTGAATGGTTGAACTCCCTGAATTATCCGGGATTATCCTCTGTATCATCCTTATCATCATCCCTGACAATGAGCTAACGAGTAGAAAATTGCATATCCACTTGTAGACTTGCGATCATGGGATTTACTTGTCCCCGTAGGTGTTGGTCTAAGCTGTGAGATTTAAGATAGGTGTGACTATTAATTTGAGACCCATACCAGTGGGATAAAGAAGGTTGATGCATGAACTAAGTAGCCTTGTTGACTCTTGACAGCAAAGGTTATATCTGATCCAGTTAATGTTAAACATTTTAATCCCCGTGATATAAAATAACATCATCCATGGGATGACCATCATGCAAAGACAATTGTTTACCCAACGCTATTGGATTTTTGCTTAAGCAATGACTGATTGAACAAGCATTAGGCTGCCACCTGCGATGAGAATCCCATCAATCTATCGACATGGTCGAAGAAGCCCGGACATTGATGAATTCCTTCTGCAACAAGATGAACCGTGAATTTATCCACCGTGCCATTTAGTTATTCTTCGACCGATATATGCATCCACTCATGGGGAGGAACAAGGCGCCATGTTTGATAGCATTTTAGGGCAGTAAAATTAAATCATTCTGCATGACTTCTTGTCATTCCGGAGGAGTGGAGGTCGGCTTCTTTGTAGGTGATGGGCTTGGTGGATACGGTACAAGACAGCAGTGGTGATGGGTGGAGCGAGAAGTTATCATTAGTGGCAGGTGGTGCGGATTATTATCATTAGTGGGTAGCTGAAGATACGGACTCGAGGGTATCGAAGATGGGGTGTGGGGGGTGGGGCTCATATCTAAATTGGTATTATAGCAGGCGTGGAATGAAGGACTAATGGCAAGGTGACATGAAGAATGGTGCGCGCAGTGGAGGGAAGAAACTGTCAAGAGAAACCAAAGTCAATTTCGTTAAAAGTCACTTGTCCTCGCACTAAAACTTTTCCATTTGAGTTGAAACAAAGATAGCCCTTGAGAGATGGGTTATAACCAATACAAATACATTTTAAGGAATGGAATTCAAACTTGTATTTGTTTTGCACTTATGAGTGAGTGCGAATGGATAGCATGCACTACCAAATGTTTTAACAGTAGCATCATCTGGTTGGTTCACGTGCTTGAAAGTGTTCCTGAGTAACTATTTTAAGTCTTTGAGGTTGCTTAGAGCCTTTAGTTATATCTTGATGAAATTCTGAATGTTGCCAATTATGGGGCAAAACTACTTCGTTTGTGCAATCCTAATCATCAATATTAGAGGTCCAAGTCACTATATTTTTAAGAAGAAATATTTGAATATTAATTTCATTTATGCTTTTGGATTTTATAAGTATGATATCAAATCTCATCAATCAAATCACTCTTTTCAAAAATACAAGAAATCTAAATCATATAAGTAAAATTTTTTATTCATTATGGAATAATTTTTCTACATATGTTTGGTGACCAAGAATCCATTGTCATCATATGTCTATAGTTTTCCATTCTATTGGTGTGTTTGTGTCTAAAAGAGAAATGATAATGAATGTCGTTGATTTTGAAAGAAAATTTTGAAAAGAGATGATCATTCACCTCCTTCATCACTTTGTACTATACTTTTTTTTTTTCAAATTGATTTTCGACCAATGATTCACATGATTTGACAAAAGTTAGCAAAAACTTGTAAATTTGGATCAAAAAAAGCATATTCATAGGTAGGAAGAAAAATCACCAATGAGGTGGGTATAGTAGTCATCATCTTTGCCACTTTGATTTATTGTTTCAAATGATAATGTCAAAACTAAAAATGATAAGGTACTACAACAATATTTGTAGAACAAAAGATTCGAATTGTTAAATATACATGATGAGATTTAAGTCGTTGAATAAAGATACCAATGATATAATCTAAAAATATTGTAATATTACTTGATTGATGATGTCTTTTTCAATATATATTGCCAAAATATATTTTTGTATTATAGTCAGATGCTGTCAAAACTAATTATTAAAACAAAAAACTCAAAAGAAGTATTAGCCAATTTCAACAAGTTCCCTATCCAATAAATTATTTACTCATATAATAGCTACCTATAAATGCAATACAAAAGGTTGAATGAACAACACCCGAATGTCTAATTTCCTTACTTCAAATTAAATCCAAAGAAGTTGGTTAGTTAAGGCTTGAACCAAAAGTTTCATACTCCAATGACAAGATTCTTGACATTTTTGGCCTTGAAAATTTTTACTTAGTCTCATCATTAATCTAGGGAAAAAAATGGTTGGAATTAGTGACATTAAAATATCCCATCTTATTTCATTATTAATTTTCATCATTAGTAATGAAACAATTGGTTGAATTGGAAATTTCACCTAGAAATTCTAAGCCCCTTATATAGACAATCAATGTTGAAGGCCGCCATCGATATTTGGCTTTTAATGTCGACAATAACTGGTGAAGACACAAGTCACACAACCACTAATAATATTTGGATAGATTTTTGCCTGTTGTCTACCTTCAATCATCAACTTATTGGCATCTTTCACATTGAAATTATGTAATTTTAATTTCAATCTTTAAGTTCATTATATTAGTGAATCATATACTCAAGGTGTCCAAGAAAGGAGGACCCGGAGATCTGAGGGCCATAGCCCTCCAGATTTTGATAGAAGTGAAAAGGAAAGAAATAAGAATCTTCACCTTGGGACCAAAAAAAACACAGTTGAAGTACTGGGTCATGCCCCTCAAAATTTCCATGCCCATTTTTAGAACGTTATTTATAATGGATTTAAAGTCTAACAATATTTATATGAAATAATTCATGCATGTTTTTACCCTACAAAATTATATGTTCAGTTTTAAAATTTTTTTTTTCATCCCATAGCAGTTGAGACACCTTTTCCTCATGGGACGTTTGATAGTAACTGAAAAATCTTATATTATATTTGGTTTTAGAAAAATATTAAGAAAAGAAAAAATATTTTTAAAAAAATGATTTTTTAAATTATTTAATTTTTTTATATGGAAGAGATGTTGAGACGATTACTCCATTCCCATGTATTTAAATTTTGTAGAGTATATACATCTACCCTTAGGGATCTCTAAATGTAATACAATAAAAATAAATGGCTTCAAACACCATAGAATAAAATAGATCTAGAAATTAAAACTCATATATATAATTTGGATATTTCTAAATCGAAACTCATCCAATGAAGAACGTGTTTGAATACTTTAGAAGTCTCATATACTGAAAGTTTTTTGTCGATCCAATGACTTGAGCCATGTCCATGACACTCAAAAAATTGGATTTGGAAGAGTAGATGCCTAGACTTTCACCATTTCTTTGGATCTAGAAGACAACAATCAAAAAGTCATTTCCTAACCCCATAAAGGGGTATTTATAGAGTTCTCTCATTAGGCTTAAGTGACTTAAGTCTGCATGAGCTTGGATGACTTAATCTAACTTTAAACAGGTCTTAATTGATTAATTAATCATATTGGGTCATCTAATTAATTAATTAGCTTAATCCAAAGACCTTATTCACTATCTTTTATACAATCTTACGTAATTATCAAAACACCCTTATATACAAAAGTGATCCAAAAATCAATCAAACCCTCATAAACCATACCAACATGATATATGAGCTTAGAGTAGAGACCACTAGGACCATAGGAATATTGGTTCTCTCAAAATTCAATTGTAAAGTTGATTCAACATCTCATTATAAAGAATCAATCACACTTCCATACCTTATATAAATAACAACATGACGAAGTTTGGGTTCGTGACCTATGACATACAAACTCCCCATGGATTGGTGTTTATAATCTATAACAAGGTACTGTTATCACCTATTAAGATTACCTCTCAAATCCTTAAAGTACAAATTTCACTTATTCTATGATCAACTAACATACTTTGATTATAAGGAGCATATGTCAAATTCTACTAAAAGAATTATTACAACCACAAATTTTACGGTTATATGTCCTTTAGATCATCCAAGGAAACATGTTGTCTTAAACCAATGAAATATCATGGTGTCTTTGTTAGAGTACCTATTGCTACCAATTTTCATCAACAGTGACTTAATTTATACGCATATATGACCACTTTACGGTTTCACCCACAAGTCAAAGTCCCTTATTGATTTCAGCATAGACTCAATATCTTCACAAGGTTAAGAATTCATATAGTAAAATAGTTTGATGAATCATGATAATTGATAGTCTGATATCATGATTGGTTGTAGGTCTTATTTAGTGTGCATCATATATACTAGTACACTTATCATGAGAAACTCATCCTGACTGTCAAGAAAAATCATCCCTTAAATGAGGAGATAGTGCATTATAATCTCTATTAAATTGTCCAAATTCATTAACTGACTAATGACTTATTTATTTATAAACTTATGACTTGTATCATTTATATCATTCCTAATGTACTCAAGTCATGTATATATGTAAGATATATGGATTGAATGTTGAAATTAATATCAATTCATAAAAAAATATAACAAAGCGATAGTTAAGTCTGACTTTATCACATAATGTCAAAAAATTAATGATGAAATGAGTTTAATTGAAAAGACAATATTTTGTTAAATTTAAATTTATTATTTATTTTTTCACTTTTTTTTTTTTTTTTCCTATTTTCTACTTTATTTTCTTTCTTCGTTCCACCAACAAACCTAGGCTGTGATACGGACAAAGAAACGAAAAGAAAGATAAGAAGGGCTAGAAAATTTTCATATTCTAAAAGTTTTCCATTAAAAAAAGAGAGGTGGTAGGTAAGAGTGGAGAATATGTTTTCCCTATGTCACAACAAGAGAGATCGTAGGTAAAGAATTAAGACTTATGAGCGTAGGGAGTGGAGGAAAGTCATGCTTGCATCATATTTCCGCGTTTCAAACCTTTAGGACTAAGGGCACTTGCTAGTTGCTCCTGCAGAAGCCATGAGACTTGTTTTATGCTTTCTCGGTAATGGAAGTCGGTACAACAGGGCAAACTGCCAAGAAGATACCCAAAAAATAAACAAAAATACTTCAGGTTCTTCTTCTTGATGATTTGATTCTGAGTGCGTCCCAATTTTTCTCTTCTTGGGTCCACTTGATCCATCAGTCCTTATCCTCCTCAACTGGGCTTAGCTTAACTGAGAGAACCACCATGGACAAAACTCTACCTTTCATATTACATATATTTTCCCTCAAGTCAGGTTAATTTATAGTACTGTTACTGTGAATGGACCAAGTAGTTGTTGCTCTAAACACCTAATTGCCTTTGCAAGATATTAAGTCTCTTGAGTCAGTGGAGCTATCAAATCCTTGTACATATTACTACTGGACCTTGGTTTCTTTTTTCACTTGTGTGTCGTGGGTTCTTCGTTTGATTAGAGATGGGCTGATTTCTTTATGTATAAACAAACAAATTTTGAAGGGATAAAAATGTTGGTAAACGGAAGCACTTGTTGGATCATAGAAAGAGCATAAAATAAAATCTACACATAACAGTACATTAGGCTTTAATGTGATTCGGTCAAACATGTCTTCCTCAGTATGAGATATAATTATTTCATTATATGATATAGAATATTATATATTTTAAAAAATAAATACAATTATGGAATTTTAAAATATTCAAGTTTTTTCACTCTTTATATCTCCATCTTAAATCGTAAACTTTCTTACTTCAAATCAAGTGTCTCATTCTACCTTCGATCTGTATCAATCTCTATGGTCTTCACAAGTTAATATTTTTCTTAATTATAACTTTTTTTTCTCATAACCTTTTCCTTATTTTATAAGAAATCTAACAACAATCTCACATAAACTTATTTTATAAGAAATCTAACAACAATCTCACTTAAACTTAATTACAAATTTAAGACGCTTTGAAATATAATTTTTTTTCTCATGACAGTATAATATTTATGTGTTTCCTTATTTTATGAGAAATCTGACACAATCTCATGTAAACTTAATTACGAATTTAAGATACTTTGAAATATGCTGTGATGTACCCGTGAAAATTTTAAAAATGAAAAGTTTTCAAATACACAGGGATCATGAAATCCCCACCACAGTGAACAGAACTACTTCGAGCATGTGCAAAATGCAGAAGGTGAAAAGGAAGTGATTCAAAAGATAGTTGTCCTTGAGTTGTTGCAAAAGAAGTGTGAGGATGGTTTTAATAGTTCCGGACTCCATCTTCCATGTGTCTTTGTCTTCCATTGGTCTCCAAGGGATGGTGTGTGAAGGGCACAGAATTTTCAAAGTGGGTTGCTTCCACTTCACCCAAGAAAATGCAACCAGTTGGGTAACCCTTCAATTTCATGGCTAGTCAAATTCAAAATCCTATCAACAACATTCATTTCAATATCTTTAATTGTAGTGGCAACTGGGACCGTGATCACATTGGAGGGTAGACATGTGTTGGCCACAGTAGTATAAATTATGCAGAGGCATTGCCACAAATTCCATAAAGCTCTCCCATTTTTGTATCACCTCAGCTAGCTCTCTAGCTTCCATGGCAACCCACAAAAATACCATCCATATCCCCTTCTTGCTTGAGAAGAAGGATGTTGTGCTTGTTAAACCTGCAAAACCCACTCCTTCTGAAGTCCTTTCTTTCTCTACCATTGACAATGACCCCAATCTTGAGATCATTTGCCAAACCATTTATGCGTACAAAGCAAAGAGATTTTCCTCTAGTGATGATAATGGTCATGATCTAGCTTCCTCGAACGGGAAAACCCATGATCTGGATTCTTGTGACCCAGCTAGTGTAATCAGTGACGCCCTCTCCAGAGTGTTAGTTTATTACTATCCTCTAGCTGGGAAGCTCAAGAGGCACAGTGATGGAGAACTTAGACTCAACTGCAATGCTGCTGGGGTGCCTTTTCTAGTGGCAACAGCCAATTGCGAGCTTTCTTCCCTCGGTTATTTAGATGGGATTACTGTTGAACTTGCTAAACCCTTTGTGTTTGATTGGCCAGGCGATGGTGGCGATGGTAGACACCCTCTGGTGCTGCAGGTGACTAAGTTTTCTTGTGGGGGTTTCACAATTGGAATGGGCATATCCCACTCAGTCTGTGATGGGTTCGGTGCTGCTCAATTCTTCCGTGCCTTGGCTGAGCTTGCAAGCGGAAAGAGCGAGCCAACTGTGAAACCAGTGTGGGAGAGGGAGAGGTTAGTGGGAACACCCAGAAAAACCCCCTTCCAAATCCCTATAGATGAGGCTTCTTTAGCAACTTCACCACACTTGCCACCCACTGAAATTGTGCATGACTGCTTCAACGTGAATAGTGAGAGTATCAAAAGACTCAAAACTAGCTTGATGAAACAATGTGGGGATGAAGCTCCCAAAGAGGGTTTCACCACCATTGAAGCCCTCAGTGCCTATGTTTGGAGATCTAGGTTTAGAGCCTTAGAATTGAACTCAGATGGAACAACCCTCTTCTCCATGGCTGTGGGGTATAGACGCCTTCTCAATCCCCCTCTGCCTGATGGGTATTACGGGAATGCTTTTGGTCCTGCAAATGCCACAACAATGGGGAAGGATCTCAATGAAGGACCTCTCTCAAGGGTTTCCAAACTGATCAAAGAAAGCAAGAAGATTGCTTGTAGCTCTGACAACATTTGGAACTCAATAGACATGCTGGAGTCCATGAGACGACAAAATATAAAGTTCGAAACCAACGACGCAACCGTGGTTGTAACAGACTGGCGAAGACTGGGTCTAGTTGAAGAAGTAGATTTCGGGTGGAAGGAGCCTGTGAACATGATACCGGTGCCATGGAACATGTTCAACTACGTGGGTTTATGTATTCTCACTTCTCCTTCCAGTCTGGATCCTGCAATGAAAGGTGGGGTGAGGGTCCTTGTTTCCCTTCCTGCAGCTGCCATACCCAAGTTCAAGGAAGAGATGAATGCCCTCAGTCTTGGAGATGACAAGGCTTTAGCTTGACACTCAAAACAAACATATATTTCTCGATCAAGTACTGAAAGAATTAATCCTTGGGCCTGTTCGTAACTATGCCACTGAATGTTGAGTGTTGTGTTTTTTAATAATCTCTGCTGCCTTCTGTGTATTTATGAACTGTAAATAATTGGTTGAGTGCAATATGTAAAACTCTTCCCTGCTTTCCCCCATTTTTTAAGTTGATGACATCTAATCCAAGAATGATCAGAATAAAAAACTTCAGCATTATTTGTCCATGTAATTGCAGGTATATCATATATGTTTGGTCTACTGCTGTATCAGTATCACTGAGTATAATTTGATAAAGGGTGTTGCTATGTTTTATGCCCTCATTTGAAGAAGCTTGTTGCTTCCAACCCACACAGTCCCTGCTCAGAGAACATATATACTCCTAGCCAACTGAAGCAACTGCATATTGTATACCTTCTAATTAATGTTGTCTATGTAACAAAGTCCCACACACAAGTAAAAATAAAGAAAGAGACGGGAAAAAATAGAGAAAAAGGTGGTTTCCAACGCTCAAAAAATGAAGGCTCTCGTTCACCTCTCAATTGTAGCGACAGATAATTTTTTACCCTTTTAAATGAAATCATAAGAGAATTAAATACAATAGAGATGAACTTGTCATGCAATAAATCATAAGAGTTCTGCGCAGTGATATAACACTGACTCAGATTTTGCAATCTAATACTTCATAGCCCCTAAAACATCTTTGTGCCCAACTGATCATCAATTATTTTTGGTTCATTTTGCTGATGGAAACATAATCATAACCAAGCATTTGTATATGGGTAAGCGTCATTATCATTTAAATGAGTGCTACTACCTCAATGGAATGAGTAAATTTTAAAGCAGTATGAGATTAAGCTACTAAGAAAAGGACCTGCATGTATATCTAGTTAGCTTACAAGGCAAAGATGAGCACGTAGATGATTGCTGAAGAATAACCTATTTGAAAGAAAAGAAAAAAGAAAAAACAAAATGTCTAATGGAAGGATCCACGTGTTATCTAAGAAAGGTCTTGCCAGCCATTTGAGCTTATCCATTCAGAAGTGACTTATATCTGATAAGATTCAGGTAACAATTAGTGAAGACAAGCAATAACAAGACCACTCAAAAGTCAATAATCCACTCCTTAGGTGATCCAGGTGTTCGAACTCGGCTGAAAACTCTAAATCAGGAAAATTTCAAAAAAAAAATGAAAACTTGCTTCTTCTTCTTTTTTTTCGTCACTTTCTTTGCTTCTTTTTTTTCGTCACTTTCTTTGCTTTGAGGAGATGGTTACATTTATACGTAATCTTTAATGGTAAGAAAATATCTAACTTCAAAAGGCCAAAAAATGTTCCTATTAACCATGAGTTTTTTTTACTGGTTCACCACTAGAGTAAGAAGGAGGGACTAAAGAGTGAAGGGCGCGTAAAGAGCAAGGACTAATGGGACTGAACCTATCTCTGATGAATTGAATGAAAACTATATATATTATCTTAAAAAGTAAAGGCTAATAGGACTAAACCTATCTCTGATGGATTGATTGAAACTTAACCGGAATAATTACAGGAAGGCTCATTCTTCTCAAGGATTTTTAGAAAACAATTTTACCTTTTAATATATTTTTTATATTATTTATAAATAAATTTAAGACTTAATGATATGTGGTTCATATATGATGATAAGTATAGATAATTAATAGTACATTTCTCAAGCACGAAAAAATTGTTGTTCACTTTTGAACAATTAAGTGACCATTTAAAAATTTGTTATTTTTTCTTCTTCTTTTTTCCCAAAAAAATTGAGATTTTTTAAACAACCTTGTTAAAAAAATAATTTTCAATATCTCATAAATAAAAACCATATCCTAAGGTTATTATATCATTTTATATATAGAACATACAATTAAAAACTTTGTTATCATAATAAAATGAATAATTATTTTTTACGAGCATTCATCAATTGAATAATATATAAATATTCAATTAACTAACACACAATTATTAAATGGAATAACTCACAATTATTCATTGGGCAATATAGCATATGAAAAAATTAAACAAAAATAAATTAAATTATGTTGTAATATATTGTAATGATGATGTATTTGTATTATAAATATAATGCATTTATATCGTACCTATATTTCATTACAAAAGTAATAATTCTAAAAATGCTTATTTATACCTTATTAGTATTAACACATCATATCAATATATTAACAACATTCATATAGTACATTGAAATTATTTAATAATTTTTGTGTGTATATATATATAAACTATGAGTCTCGTGAATTCAATTGGTTTCAGAAATTATTTATGATATAAATATGTTGTGAAATATGGTATGATCATATAAAATTATCATTTCTATAAAAAAATTCAAAATTTTCCTAATTATGTTTTATTGTAATGTAAGTGTATTTATATTGTAATTATAATATATTTTTGTTGTACCTATATTTTATAATAAAAGTAATAATATTGAACATCACTTTTTATACCTCATTAATATTCAACATATCAAATATATTAACATCATCCACTGATGCATTGAGAAAAAAAAATTATATATGAAAATTTAAAATAAAAAAAATACTATGCAAAGGAAAAAATATCATATAAATTATTTTATTATAAAAAATAAAAATTATTTTAATAAAAAAACATAATTTATCAATTTAAAATTAATATATATATATATATATATATATATATATATATATATATATATATATGAAAAAATCTCCATTTTTATTATATAATTATAAAAGTTATTTTTTTCTTAATAAAAATGTAAAAATAAATAAATAAATGATATTTTGAAAATATTTTTTAAAAGTATTTTTGTTTTAAATAGTAAATTTAAATAACGCATTATACTATCATTATATATAATAATTGTAAGGGTTAAACTCAAAATTTTGATTTAAATTTTGAATATCAATAATTACAATAAATGCGAGGTTCACGCACCATAAATGTTTTAATAAACCAAGTGAAGTGCTTTAAATACTTTGAATTTTAAAAGTTTTAATTGAAGGACAGTTTTGGTATTTAAACCTATTAAAGTCCTCCCCAAGAATTAGTAGAAGACACCCTTTCCAATAATTATTCAAGCTCAGCCCACCTTAATGGGTAATTCTCCCAACTTAAAAAGCAAGGACTAATGGGACTGAACCTAACTATCTATGATGGATTGATTGAAAACTATATTGCCTTAAAAAGCAAGGATTAATGGGACTAAACCTATCTCTAATGGAATGATTGAAAACTATATTGCCTTAAAAAATCATTTCGACATTGGAACATTGTGTGGAAAAATTTATATATACATTAAAGGATGCTTCCTAAAGTCAAGTGTTACCTCGGCCACTACCCATAAAAATAGATTATTTGATAAATAAATAAAAAGGATTTATACTTAAAATTTTAAAACTAGGATTTGTTATGAATTGTTTTAAAAATAGTTAATTTATCGTGCGCAATGGCGATGACGATGAGAAAAAAATCGATGATATATTACGATAAATCGCCAAATTTTCCCAAAATGTCGTCAATTTATCGTGATATATAGCTAATTTAAAAAAAAAAAATTGACAATTTTTGGGGTGATTTTTTGCGCTCCTCTCTTCTACATCCAACGACCAGATTTTTTGGGACGATTTTCAACCGTGTTTAATGAAAGTGTCATGGTTGGACTCATTCATGACATTTGTGGATCAAGTGGGTCCCGCGGTAAACCATTTCAACTCACCATTTGCAAATAAATCACATAGCCCAAATTCACATAATCCCTTAAAATAATTAGACCGTGTTTGGACCGGTCTTTCTTTCTCATTATTTATTCCCCCACTTTCCTTCTTCCTGGTTTTTTGCTCTTCTAAGTGGCGAGAACTACGACAACGTTCATCATTCTCCACTTATAAATAACATGTGTTTTTTTTTTAAAAAAAAAAAAAATTAAACTTATATTGTGGTTCACTACTTAATTTTCTTGCTTCTAGGACGCTTCCTTTGTACTTTTAATATATATATATATATATATATATATATATATATATTACATTTTATAGTAATTTTTTAAAAATGTTTTTAAAAAAATTATATGTTTGATAAAATTTAAAAAATATTTTTAAAAATCACTTATCGTTATAATATTTTTATTTTTTTTAGAGAAAAATTTAATGGGTAATTCTTTTAAAAATGTTTTAAAAAAATATTTTTATTAAAAACATTTCTAATCATATTTTTTATTTTTAATATCCAAGTATCGAATCTACCTATATATCTCTTTGTTTATCGATATTTTTTTCTTTAACTATATCAATTATACTTATAAACTAACTTTAACATGTATATTTTTAATTATTTTATTATTTTTAAAAAATTTTACAAATATTCTCATAAATTTTGAAAAAATTTTATTTTTATTTATATTTAATTTTTTTTTATATTTTCGATATACCCATCAAATTCAATATCGATTTATCCTTATTTACCATATATCAAATCTTCCTTCCGACGGCCGCAAAAGGCCGGACCCAAGCTTGAATTTCAACTCAATCAAACCATGAAACAGTAGAAAAATGCTAGTGTCGCTTATAGCTGTAGGCGCTAGGCAGTATGCGAATGGAAAAATAGCCAAATGTGTCTTGTGGTGGTTGGACTTGGACGTGGCTGCACTACAGCCCCACTGATGGGATGGCCACCAACACCTTCCCAAAATTACAATAGACCAATTGAGCACTTTTGCGTTTTGCCACATCTATGTATCATGATCATCCATGTGTGCAGGGATTTTTCGAAAAAATTATATATATATATATATATATATATATATATTCTTTAACTGGATGGAGGCTGCTTTTTCCTGGCAAATATTATTACTCTTCCTGAAAAATTTGTCTTTGATAAAAACATCTTTCTTACATGGAAAATGACGTACTAAATTGTAAAAAAAAAAAATGTTAAGGCTTTGATTTAAATAAGTTAACATATATTATCATCATTACCTGATTTTTTTTAACATTTATATATACTATTGATCTAATTCATTGTGATGTTCAGTTTTTTTTTTTTTAAATATTAAATTTAATATAATATAAAAATATTACTTTATGAAAAAAAACGTATTTATTGGGCCAAACCTCCTAATTTTTTTTTTTACATTGTTAAGTTATGTGTTAAATAAGCTTTTATATATTTTTCAAAATAAAAAAAATACAAGAAAACGACATTCTTATAAGAAAGAATTAACACAAGAGTAAAGCGAGAATAGAATAAATGAATAAAAACGTAACCTTTATCTATTTGAAGAAATGAATTTACAATTGAAAATAGTTGGTTTTTCATGGACAAGCAGCTAGGAAAGTATTTATTCCCTAGCAATAGGGCTTGAAGTTCAAATTAAGGCCCTTTCCAAGCAAAAAATACATGGATTTAGACGTTCTCTTGTCTCTATTTTCAATTGGCAAAGGGAAGATTGATTGTAATTTTATCACATATCAGGTTTTTAGTATGATTTTCTTTCTCACTGCTCCATTGGATATAGCATGGCATCACTCTTCCACTGTGAACTCCATTTTACTCGTTCATTCAATCATTATTTCTTGTTCCCCTTTTTCCTAGGAAAGTAAGCTTTGCATAAGAATATTCGAACTTAAAAGACATTTTCATATGAAATTCTAATCTTATGGTTGGAAAAAAAAAAAAGTGAATAAAATATATATATACATATAAAACCGAACAAGGAGATTGTTACCTAGACATAAAGTAATGAACTTTTTTATTACAAAATATTCTCTCATTGATCATTTTTTTTTTTTTTTTTTACGTGTAGTATAAAATTACCAAATTATTGAAAAATATACATTTGCTACAACATCACGACTTTGCAGCTCCTATTGCAAAATATAGTATAGAAGCCTTTTGAAAATTTTGTACATAAAAAATATTTTAAATCAAAATTGTTACTCTCGGGTTTAGCCCTAAGAAAACTGGAAGTGAATTTTGATCAAATGCCTCATCTAATCAAACAAAATGTAGATTCTCTACGAGAATGAAAAATGCTTCAGAAAAATTTCTCATGGACCAGAAGGATCACTTGTTTGGCAAATCAAGTCCAAAGTCGAAAAGCCATAACCGAGTTTCGTCAACTGCAGAAGTCTGGGCAAAAAATAACTGAATTTCTTCTCTCATCAGTCGTCAAGGTCTGTGGAAGAGTTGAAGCTTTACAAGAAGGAAAGCAAGCTCATTGCCTGATACTGAAACTTGGGTTCAATGCAGATTTGATTCTAATGACAACCCTTCTTGACATGTACTCCAAATGCACCAACATTCAAGAAGCTTGCCGGGTGTTCGAGGAAATGCCCCAAAGAGACGTAGTTGTGACTAACAGTATGATTTCTGGGCTTTGCAGGTGTCACTTACCATCGTATGCAATCGATTTGTTTACCAAAATGAATGAATCTGAGAGAGATGTTGGTACTTGGAATTCGCTGATTTCGGGCCTTGGACAGAATTTAGAAGGGAGGACTGCGTTGATTATCTTTGGGAGGATGAGAGTGGAGGATGTTGAAGTTGATGTTATGACAATGATGAGCATTCTTTCCATTTGTGCCGATATGGCAATGATGGTTCATGCTCAACAAGTTCATGGGTTGGTGATTAAATCTGGGTTTGAGCAGTATTTACCAGTGGGAAATGCCATTGTTGACATGTATGCTAAGTGTGGATGTATGGATGATGCCTGTTTATGTTTTCAGAACATGCCATTCAAGAATGTGATCTCATGGACCTCTCTGATTTCTGGTTATGCAAAGCATGGATTAGGGATTGAAGCTCTGAAGGCATTCCAACAAATGGAAATGGAAGGTGTTGTGCCAAACAAAATCACATTCTTGGGTACTCTATATGCTTGTAGCCATGCAGGATTGTTACAAGAAGGATGGAGTAATTTTACAACCATGGTACACAAATACTTGATCACCCCAACGATGGAGCATTACACGTGCATGGTTGATCTCCTTGCTCGAGCTGGGCATCTGGAGGAGGCTCATGACTTCATAGAGAGGATGCCAATAAACCCGGATGCAAAGCTTCTCACAGCATTTCTCAGCTCATGTTGTCATCACAAGAATGTAGAGCTAGCTAGGACTGTTGGGCAGAAACTACTTCAGTTACAACCTCAGGAAGCAGGAGCCTACATCTCACTGTCAAACTTTTATGGACTTGTTGGGGACTTGGAAGGTGTTGCCAATGTGAGAAGGCTGATGTTAGAAAGGGGAATAAGGAAAGAGAAGGCCTGTACTTGGATTGAAATTAGCCGAAAAGTTCATAGCTTTGAATCAGGAGACAGGTCTCATCCTGATTACCTAAAGATCTGTAAGTACTTGGAAGTTCTTATTCAGAAAATGAAGAACATTGGGTATGTCCCCAACACAAGTATGGTGGCCCAAAATGTGGATGAGCTAACCAAAGAAGAGATACTTCTTGGTCACAGTGAGAAGCTGGCCATTGCACTTGGGCTCATGAGCACGCATCCCGGTACATGCATCTTGATAGTTAAGAACCTTAGGGTATGTGCAGACTGCCATGTCTTTACAGGGTTGATCTCAAAGATTGAAGGGAGGGAGATAATTGCAAGAGATTCCAGCAGGTTTCATCATTTCAAAGGAGGAGTATGCTCTTGTGGAAACTACTGGTGAGGGCCAAATCAATATTAGTGATTGCAGTATGATACAACTGTTGTATATTTACAGAGGAGAATGATAGAAAATTTTTTCTATTCAATATCTATTCGGCTTTCATTAGGCACACTTCAGTTTTTTACTATTTAGAAATAAAATATATTCTTATTTTTTCAATTACGTCTTTAATTTTTATACATACCAAGCATATTTGGTTGTCCTTATTTTCTTCCTTAATAAAAATTAGTAATTTTTGCAATGTTTCAATATTCACATAGGTGTTGTATAGGATGTGGGAACATTAGGAATGTTAGCGGCTGTTTGGCAACGTACACTTCTTTAAAATAGCTCTTAATTGATTAAAAATGATTTTCTCAACTTATTTTTTGTAAAAGTACTATGCACTTATAGGCAATAAAAATGCTTTCAAGAAAAAATTGAAAGCACTTCCAAATTATTTTAGAAAATAAGAAACTTTTATAAAATTGTCTATAGTAAAAAAATTGCTATACATGTGTTTTTAGTTAGAAAACTATTTTTGAAATAATTCTGTGAAAAAGACCTTTGGTTTCCCATTTTAAAATTTATTTAGAAAAATTTAGGAATGAAAAATTTTCTTTTCTTATCAGAAAAAAAAATAGAAAGAAATAATCAAACATGCTTTTTAAAAATGTTTTCAAAATTTTAATTTTGAATAAAAATTGAAAACCCATCTGCCGGGTCCAAACCCAATTCCATTTGCTGTAACTTGTTTTCAAACGCGGCCGGCGAAAGCATCCGATTCTCGGTCATCTTTAACCGACCAACTACTTCCTGACTTTTCTTTTCTCTCTTTAACTTCTCCCTTTTTTGCCGATTTGAAATATTCTTGTCGAATAAGTCCATTCCATTTTTGGTTCACCTTCGCGGAGGATCTCATCTCCATGGCTTCTTCAGCTCTGGCGTACCCTTCAGATTTCCAAATTCCGTTCGATCTCTTCATCTCCAAGAAACATCCCGGCCTTCCACGTGGCTATCTCGGGTTGGCTGATTCCAGCGGGAATATCGTGTACAGAGTCAACCGTCGATCTCCGAAGCACAACAGAGTGCTCCTCGATGCCGCTGGCAATCCCCTAATTTCCATGCGCGGCAGCCATGTGAGTCTCTCTCCTTCTTTCCCTTGTTTGTTTCCACGGAAATTTTTTTCCAGGAAATATAAATGAATCGTCATTTTAGGTGTGCAGAGAGATGGAAAATTAATTCACATTCTTATTTTTATAAGCAAAAACACTAGGCAAATTGTAAAATGAATTCACATGCCTCTTACCAGTATGCCATTGAGGAACCACGAGATATCTATTTTCATTGTGTATTACTGTTAAATTGACGAGCCACGTAGAAGAAAGGGAAAAGAATATTTTCCTTTTTGAATAAATCTATTGAATCAGGAGATGGAGCTTTATACAAGAGATTTCCTACAATCATTTTTTATTTTTTTATTTGTAGGGAAAAGAATATTTTCCTTTTTGAATAAAAGGCAACTAATCAAATATACAAATAATACAACATATTTGTTAATGAATGGCTGGATATTTTGTCAATGGAAAGCCATTGACCTTCTCAACACTCCCCCTCAAGTTGGAGAGTGAATGTCAAGAACTCCCAACTTGCGCATCATAGTTGAGAAAGCTTCCTTTCCCAATGACTTGGTGAATACATCTGCAAGTTGATTCGTTGAAGCAACATGTTTGGTTACAATTGAACCATCTTGTATTTTGTCACGAATAAAAGGACAATCCATCTCTATATGTCTGGTTCTTTCATGGAAAACAAGATTGGCTGCTATATGTAATGCGGTTGTGTTATCACAATACAACAATGTTGGCTTCGGATGCAATATTCTCAAATCTATCAATAACGAGCGCAACCAAGATAATTTACAGCATGCACCTGTCATGGCTCTATATTTGGCTTTTGCTAAGGAGAGAGATATGGTTTTCTGTCTCTTTGTCCTCCAGGAAATAAGAGAAGATCCTAGAAAAACACAATAACCTGTAGTGGATCTACGAGATATTGGACAACCAGCCCAATCCGAATCAGAAAAAGTTCGCAAAGATAAATCATTATGAGAAGGGAAGAATAGACCTTGTCCTAGACTACTTTTCAAATAACACAGCACACGTAAGGCAGCTTCCATGTGTGGTTTGCGTGGTGCATGCATGAATCTACTTAACATATGGACCAAATAGGTGATATATGGTCGGGTAATAGTCAAATAAATTAGGCATTCAACAAGTTGTCTATACTGAGATGGATCTTTAAGCAATTCACCTGAATCTAAGAGCTTTATGTTTTGTTCCATGGGAAAGCTCACAGGTTTAGCACCCAAAAAACGACCATCTTTTAAAATTTCCAAAGCATATTTTCGTTGTGAGATGGAAATACCTTTCTTTGACCGAGAAACTTCGATGCCCAGAAACTACTTCAAATCACCCAAATCTTTAATCTGAAAATGACTATGAAGAAATTGCCTGAGAGCTAATATGGTATTGACATTATTATCCGTAATAAGAATGTCATCAACATATATTAACAAAGCTATAAAAGATTTGTCTTTCTGACATGTGAATAATGAGTAATCTGCTTTGGATTGAGTAAATCCAGCAGCTTGGATAACTGTAGAGAACTTGGCAAACCATTGTCGGGAAGCCTACTTTAAACCATACAACGACTTGTGAAGGTGACACACTTGATTCTCCCCCTATCGCTGAAGACCAGGAGGTGGAGTCATATAAATTTCTTCATGGAGATCACCATGAAGAAATGCATTGTTGACATCAAGTTGGTGAAGAGACCATACCGTTATTTATTTTTGGACGGTGTGGAAAGAAAGGAATAGACTAGCATTTAGGGGGGGGGAGCTTGCTATACAGAAAATTAAATATTCTTTTGTTTGTAATTTGTGGGGTGGGCTAAGTTGTATAATGGTGCGGAGTCCGCTCCCTTATAGGTTTCCTGGAGTGGCTAGCTCCAGTTGAGGGCTGGTGGTTTTTTTGTTTGTTTTTTGGTCCTTTGTTGTGAGCCGTCGTCGCCTCGTATACTCCCTGTGTACCTTGCGGCGTTTGCCTTTGCTAATATATTTGTGTTTACGTATCAAAAAAAAAAAAAAAAAGTTGGTGAAGAGACCAATTTTGGGCAGCTGCTAAAGCCAATAAACAACGGATAGTAATCATTTTAGCAGTGGGAGAAAAAGTGTCATGATAATCTAAATCTTCCAGTTGTGTGTAACCTTTCGCAACCAAACGAGCTTTGAAACGCTCAATAGTGCCATCTAAGTGTCGTTTGATTTTAGAAACCCAACGACAACCAATAGGCTTCTTACCAGGAGGAAGATAAGTGAGGGACCAAGTGTTGTTGGCGCCTAAAGTTGCCAATTCAGATTGCATTGCTTCTTGCCAATGGGGATGAGAAGCTGCTTCGGTATAAGAGATAGGCTCAATATCTTAACTGACAATAGCAATAAAGGAGCGATGTTGTGGTGAGTAACGATGATAAGAGACAAAATGGCAAAGGGGATATCGCGTACCTTTTTGTGGACTTGATGACAAAGCCGGCAAATGGTTGGGAGATGTCACTTGGTTGCAGACATAATCACGTAAAACCGTGGGAGGATGTGAGGTCGTTGAGAACGACGTAAAATGGGTTCACGAGGAGGACTAGTAGGTGATTGCAGAAACGAAATTGGATTCGGTGGTGTGGGTTGTTGGACAGGAGAAACTGGTTCTGGTGGTGAGGAATCGGATATAGAAAGAGGAACCACAAGGCTTGAATTTGAGGAAATGGACTCATAGGGAAAAATAGTTTCATGAAAAACAACATCACGACTAGCGAACATTTTATGGGTGGCAAGGTCATAGAGCTTGTATGCTTTCTGACCAGCTGGATAGCCAAGAAAAATACAACGTTTGGCTCGAGGAGCGAATTTATGGGGAACGTGCACATCAGTAGCATATGCTAGACACCCAAAAACTCGAAGGTGGGAATAAGAAGGAAGTTTTCCATAGAGTCGCTCAAAAGGAGTTTGACGAGAAAGGAGTGGTGTGGGCAAACGATTAATGATATGAATAGCAGTAGAAACACATTCTGCCCAAAAATGTAAAGGAAGATGGGCTTGAAAACGAAAAGCTCGAGCTGTCTCAAGAATATGGCGATGCTTGCGCTCTACAACCCCATTTTGTTATAAACAAATTTGAAATGTCCCTTTTGTTTAAAAAATTCCCGCATAGAGAAGAATTCTCCACCATTATCAACTTGAATGTTGACTATAGAAACATGGAATTGTGTTTGGACAAATGAAAAAAAGTTGACAAGTAAATTTTGTGTTTCACTTTTGTGATGCATAAAAAATGCCCATGTGAATCTAGAATGATCATCCACAATAGTCAAAAAATATTTTGCACCAAAAAGAGAGACAATTTTATGGGGGCCCTAAATGTCACAATGAATTAATTCAAAAGGTCTAATAGACGAGATTGAAATAACAGAAAATGGATGTCGACTTTGTTTTGCAAGGGCACAAACATCACAAGCATTATTAGACTGTAAAGGGAAACTTAACAAATGTTTTGCCATAAAATGTAATCTAGAGGAAGACAAATGCCCCAATCGGCAATGCCACAAAACAGTGGAGGAGATGACTTGATGACTGGGTGAACGGCAAGAAGTAGTTGCTATAGATGGAGTTTGAGATTTTGGCTTCTCTAATGCCAATGCAACTAAGTAATAAAGTCTGTCTCGTTGTTCACCCAAACCAATCGTCGTCCTCGTCATCAAGTCCTGTAAAATACACCAATGAGGAAAGAAGGTTATTGAACAATTGAGATCTCTGATACCGTGACTCACAAACATTAAATCCACCTTGAAAGATGGCACACCAAGCACATTTTTTAAAGTAATATTGGAATTCAAAGGTAGATTTCCAATGGATGTAATCGGAGCATGTTTACTTGGCATAGCAACTGGTGGCAAACGGGTGTTCTTACTACTGTTGACAAGCAAAGTTGGAGATGAGGTAATGTGGTCTATTGCACCACTATCGATAATTAATTGATAGAGGCGCAACAATGTTTGTAACAAACCTGAAGAAGTACCAACAACATCAGCTTTAGAATTGGCAGATTGTGTTGTTCCTTTACCCTGCATGATGGATAAGATTCGCTGAATTTGCAAATCAGAGAGCCCATTTGTCACCAATGGCACTTCCTGCATCATTGGACCCTCCTTGACATTGTTCACTGAAGGCTGATGGCTATTGTTGCGCTTAAAATGAGTGCTTCTTTGATTGGACCTGTTTGATGCATGTTTAAGGTGTCCTGGCGGGTACCCATTCAGCTTCCAGCATGTTTCCCGCACATGATGGCCATGGTCACAATAAGAGCAATGCAAAGGTTTTCAATTAGACAAGTTGGAATGAGAAGAAGAACCTTGTCCATGTTGAACAGCCCCACCGGTTCAGTCCTTTGAACAACCATGGCTGAGTTCTCCGTCGTCTCACGTGCAGCCCCTAGGCTTCGCTGCTTCTCTTCTTGTACAATGGAAGAGTAAGCCTTGGCAACATCAGGTAGTGGATTCATCAATAGAATCTGTCCTCGGATTGCATTGTAGGACTCATTAAGTCCCATGAGAAATTGCATCAATTTGCGTCTCTTATGATCCACCCCACAAGAGCAAATGGTGTCATTATAGGATCCTAGTTCATCCCATAATTTTTTTAGCCTTGTGCAATAAGCCGCAACAATCATTTGATCTTTGAGCAAGACAAGCAATGTCTCTCTCAATCTGAAAAATACGAGAGGCATTGCTTTGAGAAAAACGATCCCGAAGGTCTTCCCATACCTCTTGGGAGGTGGTTGAAAAAATGACACTGTCTGCAAGATCCTGTGTGAGTGAATTAAGAATCCAAGAGAGGACCATATCATTGCATTTTTTCCATGAAGCATAGTCGTCTGGTTTGGTTGTGGCAGACGACATTGTGGTGGTCCCGTCTATGAAACCTATCTTGGATTTGGCATTCAAAGAAATCATCATGGTTCTATACCATGTTGAATAATTATCCCCATTGAGAGGCTTGGAAACAAGCATCATTCTGGATGATCAAATGGTGAAGAAAATATGGATTGATAGCATCAAGCTTGCCTCCATCCGAATGTTGCTCATTTGCCATGATAATAAGAAACAACGATAAAAAAGAAGGCAAAAAGAAAAACAGAGAGCTAGGGTATCATTCCCTGCTCTAATACCATGTAAAAGAAAGGGAAAAGAATATTTTCCTTTTTGAATAAATCTATTGAATCAGGAGACGTAGCTTTATACAAGAGATTTCCTACAATCATGCTAATCATGCTAAGCTATTCTTGGTAGTCTAAGTATAAAAGACAACTAATCAAATATACAAATAATACAATATATTTGTTAATGAATGGCTGAGTATTTTGTCAATGGAAAGCCAGATGTCATTGACCTTCTCAACAAGCCATGGTGCTGGAGAGGAGGAAGGAATGTTTCTGAACGCATGTTAACTTTATTTTCTTGCCTGGTGTAATTACTTACCTTGCATGATTTTCCTTGTGAGTTTCACACAGTCTGCAATCAAGATCAAAATGACAATTAGGATCAGTTGTATGCGTTCATTTGAAGCTAAATAACTATATTAATTATGTTGGTATGAGAACAAAATGACGAGGCTTGGTGGTTGTAGAATCTGATACTTTTTGAATTTAATATTAAGTAATGTGTTGTCTCTGCTTGCAGGATGGATCTTGGCAATGCTTCAGAGGGGATGGTAGTGGGGAGGATTTGATATTCAGAGTTGAGAGAACACTGAATACACTTACTAGAACTGAGTTCAACATATTCCTCGGTGGTGCAAATTGTGAAGACTCCACAGATTTCAAGATGAAAGGTTGCCCATTCCAGAGGTCCTGCACCATCTACAAAGGCAATTCTATAGTAGCACAGGTATTG
Organism: Vitis riparia; assembly: GCF_004353265.1. Taxonomy (NCBI): domain Eukaryota; kingdom Viridiplantae; phylum Streptophyta; class Magnoliopsida; order Vitales; family Vitaceae; genus Vitis; species Vitis riparia. Next base: position 14,334,482 of record NC_048436.1, read on the forward strand.
ATGCTAACTACACTACAATTGAGGTTTTGCAAACCGCTCTATTCTGAGTGGAATCACTTTATTTTGAGCAGAATGAACTTTTGAGTCAATTAAAGGATTCTATATAGAGAATTCCTTAAGATATTCCTTGCCTGCTACTGAATCCTTGTGGTATCCTATAGAAGTGTTTTGAGATTGTGACAATTACATACCTTTAGGCTATGTTTGATTCCCATAAAGTTTGAAGGAGGGAAAGAACACATAGAGGAAAAAGAGAAGGAAAGAAAAAGGTTAGGAAAAATTATAAAAAAAAAAAAAAAATTCTTGTTTGATTGTCCATAGAAAAATTAAGGGAAAGAAAATTAACTTTATAAGGAATGCACTTTCCCCAGCATCTTATGAGGAAAATAGGGCGGAAAATCTTATAGCATATTTCTCCCTGTTTTCCTTACCATTTTTCATGGTATCCAGACATGAGAAAATCATTTTTGTAAGCATTTTTTTTAAAATAATTTTTTATCATTTTTTTCATGAACCAAACATAGCCTTGGACTCTGGCACTAAACATAACAGTGGGAATGGTAACAAATTTTTTCCCATGGTCAATTTGTAGGAGAGAGTAGCAAAGCTATGGGAGTCTTGGGTTTCCCAAGTGCATAATGGCTCATCACCATTCTGTTTCTATTGACTCAGACCAGTTCCATGGTTTAGTTGAACTTAGAGTGAGCTGGTCTCCTCTATAGAAACAGCATGTCCTGATGAGGGAGTCCTAACAGAGGACTTATGACTTGGTCGTCTGTTTTGTTCTATCATCTACATGGTTGATGAAATCTATTACAATGTTGTTTTCTTATTCATAATTAATTTTGATGCAGACTAGCCTCATGTACAAGCTTGGGAAGGCTTTTGTTGGGAGGTGCAAATTTCGACTAACCATATTTCCTGGGTCTGGTGATCATGCTGTGGTTGTGGCCTTGATTGTAATATTTTTTGATGGACGAAGATTAAGTAACTGACCAAACATATATGCCTATCGTAGGTATTTTTATGTCTCTGTATAATGTTCGAGTCCATTTCTCTTCTTGTTCTTTCCTAAGCTTACTACCACCTGAGAGCTTTTTCCACACTCAACATAAATGTCTCACAGAAACCTGAGTCTAAGAATCCTGGTACTTCATTAAAATTTTAAGGATCCAGTTTGGTACATGTTTCCTATCATCACAGCATAAAAAACCGATCTGAAACATTTTGGAAATGGCTTTTCCCAGTATTTTTTACAAAATTCAGATGAAGTCCCTTCACATTTAGGTAAACTCATCCATTTTGTTGAGGTTCTCTGATTGTCAGTCTTCTTCTTTCGTTTCCTGTTTTCCCATATCCTTGAGGTTGTGTTCTATCTGTTTCTCTCCATCTTCTCCTGTTCTCACTTCCCAAACTGGTTCTTAGGCAACTCTGCATGATACCTTGAGCTTGATCCACCACACATTGGCAATAAGAGTTCAGGCCTGTGCCTAATACACTACGATATGATCTTCATATCATATATTTACAGCCAAAATTTCTAGATTTAGCTGCTTTTTCCAAAATGTAACAATTGGTCTGATGCTTGTTTTCCTGGAATCAGCATATACCATGCTTGCTCTCGTTAATTTTCCTTCTTCCTTTTTGCTTAATCAAAACGGGGTTGACAACAAGTTATCAACTTCACCTTTTAATCAAAATAGTAACTTAATATAATATCAGATCCTGGTGTTTGAAGGTCATGATTTCCAACAAATTCAAAGGACACTTCTGGGTATTATGAATATTGCAGAAATATCAAGATCTACCTAGCATGACAAGTGTTTGTATAATTATATTTTCAGAAATTTGTTGAATTTGGTATTAATGTTCAACAATGGTGACTTTTACAGAAATATTGCATTTAGGAGAACATAAAAAGATGAAAATATTCGGTGTGAAAGATTGTAAGCAGGCCAATTGTTTTGCGCCATCCACAGAGACGGCAGAAAAGGGTGCTTTTGGTGCGTTTTAGATAATGAGAGATTTTTTTCTTGTTGAAGATAGTCGTCCGAAGTAGACTGCTTTTGGAAGTGTTTTTATTGGAAGAATTTAGTAAAAATGTTTGCTTTAATTATTATTATTATTTTAAAAAAAATCATCATCAAATGTTCCTTAATAATCATTATAAATGATTTTCAACTTTTTAAAATTGTTTCTAAATTTTTGTTAAATGTCTTTCTTAAACACTATGAATGTTATAAGTAGAGTTACAATTTGGAAGAATTGGTTGAGTTGATGGCTAGTTGATCTCGAATTAAAAAAACCAATTAACATGAGTCCTACTAAATTTGACCTCTAATTCGAGGTGCTCAACCCAACTTTATTTTCTTAAAGTTCGAGTTGGTTTTAGGTTGGTTGGTTGGACTCGGGTTGGTTGGGTTAATTGAATTGTATAATTCAAAATTCATCTATAATTTTTTTATATGTTTATATGAGAATAAAATTAATAAATATGATATAATTTCAAGATAATAATAGAAATATATATATATATATATATATATATTTAAAATAATGAAAAATATATATGATATAATATAATTTAATATTTTTTTCTTAAAGGTTAAAAAGATAATATTATTATATAATATTGTAGACCCTTGCTAGCCACCCGAGGAGCTAAGTATTTTTATTTTTATTTTTTGGAGTGGGGGACGACTTCCATAGGTAGGTTGCATGAGATGTGTGGCGAAGGATGTCACCACCTTGCCATGGTGGTGGTTGAAGATGGTGGTATATTTGCTGAAAGGTGAGCAATGGAGCCGGTAGAAGCTTGGTGGGGAAGAAAAACGAGCTGGTGAAAAGAGGGTCCGGGAAAAGCTTTCAGGAGGATGGTTTTTTTTTAGAGAGAAAAAAAACAGAAAGTTGGGTAAACTGAGAGAAAAACAGAGAATTGTAGAGAGAGTTCTGGAGAAGAGTTTTGGGTCAAAATGACCCATTTATTAAAAAAAAATATAAGATTTAACTACTTTTTGAAACTTATGTTCAAATTGGCCTCTTTGGTGCCATGTCATTAAATTTTTTTTTTTTTCATCTTTTTAGTTAAAACCTCATTTGACAACTAAGGTTTCATTTTTGAACTGAAGTCGCAGTTGTCAACTGAGGCTTCATTTTTAAACTAAAGCCTCAATTGGCAACTAAGGCTTTAATTAATTTTTTAAATTAAAAATTATTAAATTACAATTTATGATTAAAATTTTAAAAATATACTTAAATAATAAATTATTTATATTTAAACTTAAGAATCTAGGAATACTTCAACAAACATAAATTGATAAATTGAAGATATTATAAATGAATATTTTATTTATTAATAAATTAATAATATTAAAATAATAAATTTATATAACATATAAGTAATATATAAAATTGTATAATTTATTAATTTAAGATATTTAATTTGTTGTTTTTAAGATATTAATTTATTTCTATTATGACAAATTTATCTTTATTGAAATAATAGTATACTTTTAAACCGTAGTTGCTAATTAAGATTTCATATATATTTTTTTTTTACTTTCAAATTTAATTAAAAATTATAAAATTACAATTTATTATTGAAATTAAAATATATACTTTAATAATAAATTATTTATATTTAAACTTAAGAATCTAGTATTACTTCAACAAACATAAATTGATAAATAGAAGATATTATAAATGACTATTTTATTTATTAATAAATTAATAATCTTAAAATAATAAACTTATATAACATATAAATAATATATAAAATTGTATAATTTATTAATTTATATATTTAATTTATTGTTTTTAAGATATTAATTTATTTGTATTATGATAAATTTATCTTTATCGAAATAATAGTATACTCTTAAGCCGCAATTGTCATATATAGATTTTTTAACAAAATTAGTTAATGAAATTAATTAGAAAAAGTCTACTACAAAATGTAATTTTTAGTAGTTTAATCAAAGTCACAAAAAATATCCGATAAACATTAATATAGTGGAAAATAAAAAACATATATAATCTCACATGCCTTCACAAGGAGAGAACCTATGTGTAACCGGTACTCTCTTCCTTTTTGGACGCTTTTCTCTAATTGTAGCAGGTACTGCATGCGACACATGAAGAGCATTTAATTGTGATGGGGCTGGAGTTGGAAATAGAGGTGGTGGTGGAGGTAGCAATCTAGGTCGACGTAGGCCCCGTCTACCATTTGGAATGGCTGGCGGTAAATCTAGCTGAGTAGATGTGTCAATCTGCACTAATGGTGGGTCTGAAGAGGTAGGAGGTTGTAATGGAGGTAGGTCTAAAGAAGTAAGGGGTTGTATTGATGGTGGGTTTGAAGAGGTAAGGGGTTGTGCTGATGGTGGGTTTGAAGAAATAGGGGCCTAAACTGAAGATAAGTCTAAAGAAATAGGGGGTTGTACTGATGGTGAGTCTAAAGAGGTAGGGGGTTGCACTGATGGTAGGTCTGAATAAGTAGGGTGTTGCATTAATGGTACGTCTAAAGAAATGAGTGACTAATCATGAGGATAAAAAGGTAGGGGGTTGTAATGATGTTGATACTGACGATGTGATGGGCTGACAACTAATATATCTACCTCTCCCTCGAGATGTCGACCGACCTCGAACAAGTGGTAGTCGAGCAACTGTTGACTAAGCTGGTGGCCTACCTCCTCCATGCTCTACATGTGGGATACGATAATCCTCCAGAATAATGCACATAACATTAGTGGCCATACGAATAATATCAACAATACCAGTGCGACAAGCATCACTATCAGAGTCCTCCAATGCATGACCTCCTCGAGATATGATAGATGTCATTGTCTCAATCTATCACATAAAATGATCTATAATTATTTGTTGGAATAAATATTATACACAATATGTACATAATATTAAAGTGATACAAACCAATAAGTGGACAGATAAGGCAGTAGCCCGGTACCGCATAAGTCCAAAATCATTCATAGGTGTAATAAAACGACGTGTAATACGAGGATACCATGTCATGTATGAAACACGGTAGTCCATATGAGGCTCTATAGGCTCCGCAGTGACAATGTGGTCCCCCCTAGCCTTCCATAATGCCACGTAGTGCTCATGATATAACATCCAATCAAACTGAGGTCGACCACGTCAATCTATGGAGTGAAGGTCATAATCAATAGGGGATGTCAAATGAATACCATGTATGAGTCCAAACTGTCGCAACACACGCTCAAGACGATGCCACTCAACAATATAAAAAAAAAAAAAGTGGTGACATCGTTCGCCAAATATCCTGATCAACTAAACAAATGTCTGGAATCAATGCTAGTATATCATCTGTGTAAGACTACCATAATACCTTATATATTCAAATCTTAGTATGTATTTAATAAAGTTTAAATTATAATATTAATATTAATAATCTTGTTAAAGAATATTAATATTTAGCCCAAACCTGATCAGATCGTTGTCTATCAAACTCATCTCTGTATGTGACCAACACATGATGAGAAATGTTTGTATGAGATAAGGGAACTCTCCACCTACTCCCTAGTGCATTTAGCGGGAATATCTCATCTATAGGCACTAGTGCATGGGGAAGTGATCTACTAGGACGACCCACATGTAATCGCTCCCCATGACCAAAACTAAAAAATGAAACAAAATTATGTGTAAATGCACATAATTATGAAAAAAATTACATAATTAATAAGACTTGTAGTTATACCTGCAACAATTGTAATGGTCCTGTAATAGTTTCTGCACTATCTAAGCTAGCTCGACATAACTCTAGAATAAAGATGTGCTAGTGTTGCACTTTCCCAAATATATTGTGCAGTCTCACCAAAATCTCTTAACATAGGTAGAATTGCTAATTGGATGTAGGTTCCCCTTCTTATCTGGAAATAATGAACCATCAACTAACAATAAAAGATATGCTCTAGCATGGCACTGTAACGTGACCTCATCTACAACCCTTGGTGGTAAGTGGGAGAACTGGGTAGTAATAAAATGAACTCTAAGGGATGCTCCACAAATATCAGTCTTTGTTGGTCCAACACCCAATAACTCCTCACAAAGTGCATGCCAATCAATATATGTAGAACCAGTGACAAGATGACCATGTACACATAATCCAAATAAGATGGCTACATCATGCAATGTGATGGTCATCTCACCAACTAGCATGTGGAATGTGTGCGTCTCTAGGCGCCATTTCTCTACTAGTACAGTAATCAAATGCCAATCAACCTTAACATGACCTACTCGATGAAAGACATAAAATCCTAATTGTATAATGTATGGTTGAACACAATCATCCAAAACCCACTCTCGACGAAACTTGTGTCAACAAGTCAAAACATTACCCATATTTGGATCAACATGAATGGTGGATGATCGATGTCAATGCTGAAGAGTAAGCATAAATGTATCATCAGGGTGAGGATGAGCAGGAAACAATGGAGTATCCATGTCTGCATGTACATCAATACATGATTGTAGACCCCTATTTTGGGGGCTAATTTTTTCTCACTTTTATGCAGCTCGTTCTTACCAGGTGGAAGGCTCTCGAGGAGCCATGTGTCGTCTTATGGTTAGTCATCAGGGAATCACAATAATGGTTAGGAGAGGCAATGAGAGGTTGACGCATGTCAAGGAATATTCTGAGAAAAGTTGCATGTTGTTGGAGCAAGCTGGGGGGGTGTATTCTATTGCTGAGGGTGAGATATTTTTTTGGGGGGCAAGACACAGAGGGGACTGCAAGGTTTTTCTTAGAGAGAAAGTTTTACAGAGAGGGCGAGACTGAGAGAGTTGCAGGTTGTGACATAGAGATTTTTCATTAGGTTGCAGAGAGATATTTAGTAGTGGTTACTTGAGGAAAATGAGGGGGATATTTTTTTCTCTGAGAATGAGCTGGTTATAGGAGAAGGAGGGGGAGCGTATTTTGTTGCTGAGGTGAGATATTTTTTTGGGGGGCAAAACACGAAGGGGATTGCAAGGTTTTTCTTGGAAAGAAAGTTTTACAGAGATGGTGAGACTGAGAGAATTACAGGTTGTGACATAGAGATTTTTCATTAGGTTGCAAATAGATATTTGGTAGTGGTGACTTGAGGAAAAGGAAATGGGGATTTTTTTCTCTGAGAGTGAGCTGGTTACAGAAGGAGGGAGAACGTTTTTTTTGTTTTTGGGTTACAGAGGAGAGCTAGGGGAAGAAAAAGAGCCTAAGCTGAGAGGAGAAAGGGATAACCATGAGAGAAAAGAACAAAATAGAGAATGACAAGAGGAACAAAAGCATAGCTGGAAGCTAATCCACTCTTGGCTTGAAAGAAGCATTCCAGGTATGATTATTGGTGAGTTCTTGATTTCTCATTTTCACCTTGATTAACTCTCACTTTTAATATTTCTTCTAAGTATTTGGTTTATTGATTGGAGTGGATATTATAGGCCACTCGTTTGTTTTGTGGGACTCTGGGTATGCATGCTCTGTTTTTAGATTTATTTTGGGTGTTTTTCACTTCTCTTGAAAATATCTGATGCTTTGTTTCTTCCCTAAACTTAGTGTATTAAAATCATGTTCTCACTCCCCTTTGATATCACCTATGTTTAGCTCCTTGATCTTCATAAAATGGAGTTAGACTTAACAGTTTTTTTCTTCATTTTATACATACTCTATTTTTCTTCACCCTCTCCTTTGTTTCTAGTATTTTTTGGAAAGTTGGGCATCATGTTTGGGCTGGCCGTCTTGATCAGAATGTTTCTAAGAGAGCTCAGGTAAAGAAGATGATGATCATTAGTGTCGAATCAATTCAATAGATTCATCTGTGAAAGAAGTCTAGTTGTTGAGAGTGTCTTCCAAACTCAGGGTTGATTTTGTTGGCACCATTACTTAGCATGAAGGGTACTCCCAGTGCTTCTGGAGTACAGTGCTTGAATGCAAGGCTGAAGTTGCACAGTATGGGCAAATGATCATTGATTTACTTTTAATCAGAGGCATCACCATAGAAGATCTACTCACAAATTGAGTTGTGTACCTTTGATGAGATTCTTGGTGTCAGCATGATCATTGAGAGTGTTGTGGATGAGGAGAACAGTGACAAGTTATCTGGTGTACATGATGTTGGATGTTATGCTGGTGAAATGGCAGTTGTTTGGATGCCAAACCAGCTTTGGCGGAATCAAACATGAGGACGTATATTGGAGTATGTGAATGAGCTTTGTGATCGACTGCCGAGCCCAATGGGAGAATCAGCCGTGGACTGTTTGTAGCCTTCTTCCATGCCTAATACTTCTTTTAGTGTTGGTGGTAAAGTCTTTAATCTCTCAATGAATGAGTATGTGCTGAAGGTAAGAGGCAGCTGGCATGGAAATGGTCCCAAAGGGAGGTTAAGATGGAAAGAAGGAAAGAGAATTTCAAAAGTTGCCAAAAAGAATATGAGCTCCAAAAGAAGAGACTGACAAAAATAGGAGAGTTGGAAGCTGAGAAACACGTTCGATACATTTTATTAGTTAAAAAGAGGAAGAATGATTTTGAATAAGTGGTGACAGAGCATTTAAAAATGAATGGAGCATACTGGGGATTGACTACTCTAGATCTTCTTGGAAATCTGGAAATAGTGGATTAAGATGAAGTTGTTTCATGGGTCATGGAGTGTTAACATGAATCTGGTGGGTTCAAGGGTAACATCAGACATGATCCACATATAGTGCAGACTCTTAGTGCAGTGCAAGTTTTGGCTCATTTTGACAAGCTAAATGCTCTTGATATTGATAAGATTACAAATTATATTGATGGATTCACCCCTCATGCGTGCATGGCTAACTTATATTCCTCTCATATCCATTTTCTCCATTCTCACACCTCATGCCTACTATACCCATCGTCTTCCATGCTCACCACCCATATCTTCATCTTCTTTAACCATCTCATTAACCCATTTCTCACATTACACCCCCATCACCCATGCCATCCTTGAACAACACCACCGAACCTAATTTTCTCTCACTACCTGTGGTTATGCTTAATACTAATCCTACGCGCATGTCCACCTTCATTTCGCCACCTATCCTATTCATTCCTATAATGCATGCACCTATGGCTATCCTTCAATGTCCATTAAACCCCATACCACCATACCCATTTCCTCTCACTACCACATTTCCATCTTTCATGCCCATTACTCTTCATTTTCTCTCACTACCCACCTCTCTTAACTCTTTTCTCATCTTCCTAAACCCACTAAACCCATCAATCTCACTACCCTTCATCTTTCGTTCCCTCAATGACAATCCAAAGCCTTGCATAACCACCCACCAAAGCCTCCCATCTCTATCAAATCCAAATATCATCACACCCATCTCTATACCCATCCTTCATGCTCCATGCATATCATCGTATTTTAACACCACTGAACCCATTTTTCTTTCACTACCTCCTCCACCTATTCTACCATTTGCTCACCATAAATATCTTTCTTATTCTCTCCTCTATGCACATGACCCACATGCATGATGTGGACCCCGCATTTCGGCTCAATGCGTTTCCCACTCGATGGCGAGCTCGATTTTTATTTGGAAAAATTGATTTTTATTGATTAAGAAAAATGACTTGGAGTCGCCACTTATTTTTGTTTCATTTTTAAAGGGTAAACAAAATAAGAAAGAAAAACCCTAAGTGTGACTCCTTATTTTGGAAAAGGCGATCTACGAAAAACTGGATCGGGTTCGGGGGTCAGGTTACTTATCGGGAAGGTACAATAAAGACCGTAGCACCCCTCTAAATCCCTAAAGTCGGGTCTCTACTAATGAGATGAAGTTGACATGGCAATCAATGTGAAAATCAATGAATACCACGAATAAATCATGCACATGTGAGAATCAGAAAATGCATATAGACTAACCAGAGTAGGAATGAGTATGTACCTGAGCAGCGAGCCACTATGCGCTATCAAGAGAGAGGGTTAGTGCAAGATAAAGAGCATAAATATAGCTCACATGTCACTAAATCGAGTACAAAATCGTCAAAAGCACGCATGACACTCTAGTCAAAATTCATTTTTATTTTAAAGAAATTTTATTTGATATTGGGCCCCCACCAAAGACCCAATTTATTTTAGCATGAATTAATTTCGTAAATCCCATTAATTGGAATTACGGGATTTGATCCACACTTATTTCAAAACATTTTAAAATCAAGAGAAATATGAAAAAAAAATGAAAAAAAAAAAAGCTTGCCAAAGAGGAAAAATGGAAACCAAAATTTTATTAAAAATGGAACCTGGGAACCTAAAGATTCTGAGGATGAAAGATAGGAGAGTTGAAATTATTTGAAAATCAAAATTCAAAAAATTATTTACAAGATAGAGCTTTGGGAAAATTATCTTCAAAAACAGGGGATGATGAAATAGAAAATGACACGTGGCCCAAAGGTTTGATGAGATTTGAAATTATTTTTTTAAAAAAACCAGAATTCATCAAATTATTTTCAAAGTGAAGGGCAAGAAACTTATTTTCAAAAATCAGAGGAGGGGAATGAGAGGAGATGACACATGGCTTCTTGGTAGCATGCCAAAAAGTGACCATGCGATGACGAACAAGTGGAAATGTGATAATGGAAAATTAAGGATGCAGCCTGGAGTGAGGTCTAGTCAACAGAGCACCAGGAATGTTGGCAGCCTTCATCCTCTTATCACCCACGAGAAGTCATCATAGTAAGGCACGTCTTTTCAAGACTGTTCATTGCATGAAAAACATCCACGTATATAACCTGGGCATCTTCTGGGCTAGACTCTTTGTTTGCAACGGGTTTGTAGGCAATTATCGTTTGCATCCCACACATAACAGATTTGAAGATACTCTCAGAACTGTCACAGGCCGTGAGTTCTTTCAAATGAAGGTTTTTGACTGTTTTTAAGACCTTATAATGGAAGTTGTCATTCATGCAGTAAGAAATTCTTCCACGGATGTTCTCCCATGGAAAACGATGAACTACCGATGAAGACTCAAGTGAGATGTGCCCATAATCAGGTCCAACACCATATTTCACTCTCTCACGGAACAATGAACGGAGCTTCTCATCAGATCGGAAATTCTCAATTGTGATCACATCAACGTCCACGTCAATGATAGAGTGGATAATGTCATTGAAGTTAGAGTAGCACATGTGGGTGTGGATCTGGGTAGTGTCTTGAACACCACAGTTGGTGATTCTGAAAGAGTGGACAACCCAGTCCGAGTAGAAAGCGTGCTCGGACTTCCTGAAAGGCAGGACCTCTCTTAAAGCAGCCTCATTAATGTGGATGACGGTAATACTAGCCTTCTCAAGATTCAAACCAAACTCTTCCGTTATAAACTCCCCTGTGAGAGTTGCCAGATTCTGCGAAGCGGCATTCCCATCTTCTTCAAACCCAGATGCTTTGATGACATAGACCTTGATTCCAGCAACAATCAGTAAAAACCTCTGACTCTTTAAGGCCCTCTTTAGCACTTTCACAACAACATGTATACTCGAAATTTCTGGCTTGGGATTGTTGTTTGGTACATATTGGACTGTTTCTGCCACTCGTATCGCCACTGGATAGATAAATCAGCATGATATTAATGGTGTTGAGGGCTTAATGGTCTTTGCCTGTGAAAGGCAATTGAATCAGCTTCATTACTTCTTTGTGGGGTTTTCGGTATTTTAAGTGGATGCCCTGTGGCTCCTAGTTCAGGATTCATGCCCGAAACCCAGGATAGATGTCACGTGTTGCGCGATCAGCTTAGTATCTTCTACATGATCTTCAATCACTTTGGTAGCAGCCTTAAGGGAACTAGCAACAATATCACAAATACCGAAGCCATCATGAGGGCCAGATGAGATGGCAGAGGTGATGAATCTGCATCATTCTATCTTCTCCTTGGGCTTCACACTTAGGCCACTTATTCCTTTCTCTTTGGAAGCTTAGGCATGAGATCTTCGCCTTGGCAAGAAAGAGCATCGGTGATGTACAGCCAGCCCAACCTCGATCGATTCCCTTAATCCTTGCATTGAGTGTCCACAAGAATGACATAGAGTGCATCAATGAGCTGAATCGTGAAGCTTAAAGTATCTCTGTTTTGGTCCAAACCCTCTCCTGAAATTTGCATCTGTACAAATTGCATACCATGTTGTAGCGTGAATGCCAAGAAGCATGCTGCAGCTAGATGAGTCTGAAGATGAGCCATGGCTTAGTGGCCTCTTATCCGATACTGGCTCAAAGGGCATCGACCTCAGCAATGAAAACAACAACACGACGAAATGGGTGGCTCCATGATAGAAATGGGTATAGAGAATGATTAATGGAACGGCCCATGGAGATATGTACGTACGAATTCATGCATGACTAGGACAAATAGGAGAGATGGTGAAACTGTAAGAGAGATAGGCTGAATGGTGGAGTTGGGAAATGGGTATGGAAGGTGTATGATACACGTGCATGGTCTCCATGCATGTGGTAGGAGAGAAAAGGTGGCTACGATCATGTGAATATGGAGAAGTTGGGTAGATGTGAGGATATAGATGATGATGGATTCAAGTGGTTTTAGGTGGGGTTATGGATAGTTTGAAAGGTGGGTATGAGTAGGTTTTAGAGAGAGAAATGAATAGATATGATGGTAATGTTAGTTGGCAATGGGTATGAAGGGAAAGAAATGGATATTAAGAATGATGGCCAGACTTTGCATGACTTCATGCACGTGAATGGGTGAAGCTGGGACCTCCATGAAGGCTTTGAGTGGATTTTGGGTGGTGGAGTAGAGAGAGAAAAGGTGGAGATAGATAAGAATAGGCTGGGTATTGAAGGGGTAAGGATGGCGAGCAAGTGCGGGACTTCATGTGCATTTGAATACTAACAATAAACGAATAGGAGATACATGGAGTGGCTGGTGGCAAGAATGAGAGATGTGAAGAATGTGGGCAGCAGCGGAAGATAACGGGTATGATAAGAAAGACGAAAGTGGCATGTAGGGAAACTAAGAAATGGGTATATGAGGAATAACCAGGTTATCATGATTCCCATCTCAAAAACCAGTTTTTCAATCACCATAAGCTAGAGAACTTCTTCTAACTGACGAATAGCAAACATAGTGGGGTTCAGAAGATATGGCAGTGAGGGGTGGGCAAGCGGACCTAGTGCCAAACACACCCTTTCCCAAGATCTCACATGACGGGGGGTCCTCACTGAACCTGCTAACAAGCATATCTCAACCATGAGAATAGTAGCCCAGTAAGTTATGAAAAGAATGTCTGCCCAAGCCCTTGGACCTCCAGGTGAAGCCTTTCCACAGCAGAAGCATCAACTTGCGACCATCATAATGGCTTGACGTCCACAACAGCTTAAACAGTGTTCCTCCTCTGCCCAGCTGCAACTGCTAAACCAAAGGCAATGATGTCAAAGTCGAAGATCACAACCGGTATCACTATTGAAGCCATCACTACAGAGAACCCTCAAACCACGCAGATCTATTCTTATCCCTTTAAGGTACATGGATGAGAGAGTTCCCCTTGGTCTTGATTCTCTCAACCTTGCTTGTGAGATGATCTATTTTTCTCTTTTGCTCCCTCCAGTGGCCCGCTGATTTCTCCTCGCTTTCACAGACCATGTAACCTTGATTTTCCCATTTGAACACATGACATGCTACTGCAGAATGGAGAACGGGGTCTTGAACACAAGCATTCCATCCAGGTTGAAGATGCTGCTCGGCAACTGTATGATGAGGAAATTTTCTGGCCAAATGAACATATTAACTGCGACTTTCAGAGAGCTTTATCCAGAGTTCATCATGTTGAGCATGTAACCCACCAAATCTGGAAGTCACTTGAAGCTTAATATGCTTGCCGTCATGTCACAGAGCTGTTCTTTCTTCTCATTTTCACAAACATTCTCACCATCTCCGTTTCAACCATAACAGATCTTTGAAGAAATACACAACCAGATCTGGACTTACCTTCTCACAGCCATGGCATTAAACGAGGCCCCGAAGTAGAGTATTGACCACAACAAAAGAAGGATCCATTGGAAAGAACACAAAAGAAAATGAGTAAAGGTGGTCTTCAGAGGTTTCACTTCATGAGTCATCTGTGAAGCCTCTGATCAGGTGAGAAAAACCATTTCAAATGCAACTATGGACATTTTCATAATAGAGGCAGGGCATACTAAGGTTAACAATGGCAAACATGTAGGCAAGATTATGTTTCAACAAGCAATCCGGTGGCCTCCAATATCCACCCCAAACAAACTAACAAATATCCAGATATCAACAAGAAATGCAGAGAAGTAATAAGAATCCAAACCAATCAAGAAATCAGCTGCATTCATACCTGAAAGAACTCCTTCCAGTGAGGCTCTGTTTAGCTAGAGATGTCTTCAATCCTCCTGCAGAATGAACGAAAAACTCCTCAAGCAGCAGGTCCTCCCCTACTAAGCTTCTTTCTCCTCTCAAGCTCGAGTCACTCTCCAGTAATCTCCTCCCAGTTCTTCTCTCAGGAAACCCCAAAAATGGCTTTTTTCTCCCACTCCCGTTTTTCTCTCCTAAAACCCCCAAAAGCTCTCCTCTCTCCAGTTCCCTTTCTGTCAGAATCCTGCTCTTTCTTTTCTCCCGGATTTGCCCCTCTAACAACCTGTAGAAACAGTCACCCCAAAAGCAACACTACTCTGCAGAAACACTTTTCTCTCTCTCGGATTTGCCCCTTTAACAACTACAGCCAAAAGCCACCAAAAGCACCTACCACCAGCCTGTAGCCTCCTGTGTTTCTCTCTCATCCGCTCCTGCTAACGGCTTGCAGGAACCTTTTAGAATTTTATTGCCACGTGTTGACCTCTCATTGGTCCTCCAAACCACTAATATGATTCTTCAACAACCAACCATGCATGGACACGTGGCTCCTTGAGATCGTGACGCTTGGCAAAATTGAGCTGCACAAAAACGAGCCCTAAATGGGGGTCTACACATGACCATTTTGACGCATGCATGGCCTTCTTGAAAGACATGGAGATGATTGGCGCACCTAGAGCTCGACTGGTCAAGTATAAAGCGTGTTAGGATTTAGAGAGAGTATTTTGTGTTGATATAATGAAAGCTTTTGACAAAGTTGTACGTGATGGAGTAGCGTTATCAATCTCACTCAGTTTTGAAGACGTCCAGTTCACTAAAATTATCAAGTTTGGTGGCATCCTCGTTGGTTCATCTCATGCTGGGGAGGGGGGGGGGGGGGGGTTCAGTTGTTTGTGTAATAGGAAATGAAGCCCCAGAACTTACTTAGAGATTGACATACCTATGCCTCCATCCATCGTCTCACTCTCTTATCCATTTGAACACGCTCTCCAAGTTCCACGCATATGATCAGGTCCGATTCCACACTTGCTCTACCCGTCCTCGCTGCACGACCATCCAAGAAGGAAAACGTGACAATGAATGGTCTAAAAAAAATCACAAAATCTAGTGAATCAAGGACATAACTGCTTAATAGAATTCAAAGACCAAAGAGACGACATCGTGGAATGGCTTTATACGTTGGTGTCTCGCGATGTTTGAAATACAACTGTGATTGAATACATGAGCCAAACGGTGATTGGTATGTGAAGGAAAAAAAGAATCAGTTGACAAGATGGATGAATCAGATTGTGCGGTAATTCATGAAGTAATGGAGTAGCTTGATTATCTTATGAAACTTAAAAGGCCCACTGCGAGTTGCAAAATAAAGAGCAAGTTCTGGAGAACTTTGGACATCGATACGAATGAGAAGTCTAGTATACCAAGGGAAGAGATAAAGAGTGAAAGGGAAGATGGGAAACTTCCATCTTTGGTTCCAGTTGCATCTATTGTAAACAATGTTGTTCCATGAAGATCATTGCTAGAACCTCCCCCCCCCCCCCCCCCCCCCCCCCCCCGCTCTCGCGTGTTTGAACCTGCTTTTAGAATGTATGTTGGTAACTTGCCATGAGGTGTCGACAATGTTCGTCTGGAGCAAGTTTTTAGTAAATGTGGTAAGGTTGTGGAGGCTCGTGTGGTTTACAACAAAAAAGACACAGGGAAAATTACATATTTGGGGAGCGAGGAATTTTGCTTGATACTGCTCATGGAACTGTAGAGTCTTTGTTTAGAAGGTACACTGAGCATGGAATGAGCAAGGATCTAGCTTACAAGAACGCTCTTGAGTGCATTACTGGAATTATATCAAAGACCATTTCAACTCAGGGTATGTTGGCTGTGTACAATGCCTTGTCAGAAGATGGAAAAAGAAATTTAAGGCTACATACAGTGCCTCATACTATCTTCGTATGGATATTTTGTATGAGTGCTATAAAGATGTAGCCAGTGGAAGAGAAACCTGCAATGTTGTGTTGACTGGGTGTTGCTTTTATGAAAAGAATGGTCTACCAACTTTCTCTATGGGTAAGATTGGTCAAACAAGAATGTGAAAAGTTAGTGAGAGGGTGAGCTCAGTATGACTAGCTGGTGACTTGGGTCCGTTATGCCCCTTCATTGCTGGTGTGTATGTGGCTTTAATGATGGCATATATTAAGTTTTTGAGGAAGAAATGACACTCATACTCAGAGATCATTAATGAAAGTGTGATTGAGTCAGTAGATTCTTTGAATCCCTTCATGCATGCTCGTGGAGTTTCATTCATGGTTGGTAATTGTTAAACCACAATGCATCTAAGATCAAGGAAATGGGCCCCACGATTTGATTATATCATCACCCAACAGGCGCTAGTGGCAATGGACAATGGTGTTCCCATCACTGTTCACTTTGACCATGGGAATTCTAGTAAAGCTGGAGAGATATCTGGATACAGGACGTCAGACACTCACAATAAGAGGAATAGAATCATTGGCCTCGGTGCATTTGATCATCTTGTTCCAGAAGTGATTGAATCAGTGATATGTTAGGCATCATGTACGCATCTCTCCTGCATGCTTCCAGTTGCATGGCCACATTTGACCCATGTGCCATTTTTCATTTCACTATTTTTAATTTTGAAAATAATTTTTCCAAATCCTTTTTTTCGAATAGTTTTTGAAATTTTAGTTTTTTTAAAAAAAATAATATCAACTCTTCCATTTTTCATCCTCAGCATTTTTCTTAGGTTCCAAAAATCCATTTTCCCAATAAAATATTTGTTGTCATTTTCTTCGGCATGCAATTTTCATAATTTTCATGATTTTTAAAATGTTTTAAATAAACATAAATTCAATTTTGTAATTCCAAGTGATGAAATTTACAAAATTAATTCATGCAAAAATAAATTGGGCTATGGTGGAGGCCCAACATTAGTGGATGTTTTCTCTAAAAATAAATTTGAATGAAATGTGATATCTGGTGATTTCTCACTTTGTTTAGTGACACATGTGACATATTTTATGCTCATTCTTGTGCACTAACTCCTTTTCTAATAGTGCATTGTCGTTCGCTGCCAAGGTACGCATCCTCTCTTACTCTGACCATCTTCCATATATGCTTTGGATTTTAGTGTGCGATCATGTTGATACTCATTGATATCCTTATTAGTTGTCATGATTGTTTCATCTCATTAGTAGAGACCCCTTTTTAGGGACTTAGAGGGGTGCTACGGTCTTTATTGTACCTTCTCAATGAGTAACCTAACTCCTAAGCCCTGATCCGATTTTTCACAGACCACCTTTTTCAAGTAAGGAGTCATACTTAGGGTTTTCTTTCTTATTTTGTTTTCCCTTAAAAATAAAACAAAAATAAGTGGCGACCCCAAGTCATTTTCTAAACAATAAATCATTTTTCAAATAAAAAGCGAACTCGACATCGAGTGGAAGCGCATGAGCAGAAATGCAGGATCCACAGTGATATCAGCAAAAAATGAATGAATTGACAAGAAACAACAATATCTAACAACATGAATTTCATGATTAAAATTATAAAAATTTGAGTAGCATTTCCCCTAAATAGTAGAGATTCAAAATTTTCAATGTAACCTGATATAAGCAAAATATGAATGAATTGACAAAAAACAACAATTTATAACAAAATGAAATTCCTGATTAAAATTTTAAAAATTTGAGCACCATCTCCCCTAAACAATAGAGATTCAGTTTTTCCATATAACCTGATATAAGCAAAATATGAATGAATTCACAACATGTTCTAACAATATGAATTTCATGATTAAAATTTTAAAATTTTGAGCAGCA
The DNA here is from genome assembly GCF_004353265.1 of Vitis riparia. Taxonomy (NCBI): domain Eukaryota; kingdom Viridiplantae; phylum Streptophyta; class Magnoliopsida; order Vitales; family Vitaceae; genus Vitis; species Vitis riparia. The sequence continues at coordinate 14,352,673 of NC_048436.1, forward strand.
TCTCCCCTAAACAATAGAGATTAATTTTTTTTCCATGTAACCTGTTATAGCAAAATAAGAATGAATTGACAAAAATAAAAATTTCAAACAAACTGTTAGGAATTTGAGGCTAATCCAACCTATGGTAATCACCCTAGAGGGGGGGTGAATAGGGTGATGGTCTCTTTTCGCAAATTTAAACAAGTGAATGCAAGAGACACTTATATGCAAGTATATAATAATCAATATATAGACAATTGCATATAAATTAAAGAGTAGGGAAGAGAGAATGCAAACACAAGAGTTTATAGTGGTTCGGCGCAACCCGGCTTACATCCACTCTCCTCTAGCTTCAATCCCGAGCTTGAGGTTCCACTAATCCAAGACTTCCAAACCAAGCCTTCAAGCAATACAATTGGATTATGGTTCCAATTCACCATCTTGGACTTTTGGCTCCAAGCAGCGTTTACACTTATCAAGAGATATCTCACTCTTGAACAACCCCTTAAGTGATACCCCATACTTGAGAAACTTCCTCTCAAATATTTACAAATGAATGATCTCTAAAAAATCCTAGCACAAGAACTTTAAGCTCAAATGATACAAGAAAAACTAGGATTGAATAGTGCACTAAAAAATACTCTTCCAAAGCTCAAATATAATCAAGAAAGATTTGGAATGGTTAAGCTCATGAAACAATGAAGATTAGAGCCTTTTTATAGAAGAAAAAAGCCAAACTAGCCGTTGGGGGTTTGACCGGTCGAGCTAGGGGTCAACCAGTTGACTAGCCGTTAGCATTTAATGCTTGGTAGGTGACCGTTGGGCCTCAACTAGACCTCAATCGGACCTTAACTGGACCTCAACCGGTTGAGGTTCAACCTTGACTGGGAAGAGAATGCCACTGGGAGAGAGAAAAACTTTTTGGCCTCCCTCAACTAGTCCTTGATCGGACGAGCACAACCGGTCGACCGGTTGAGCCATTTTTTGGCTCAACACCCAACCTTTTTCAACTTAAAACCTTTTAACACAAGTTTGAAAATCATTTAACACAAGGTTTTAGTTGAAAACATGACATCATCCAATTCTTAAGATATTTAAAACAATATTACTCTTGGATGATTTTGGTGCATAAATAAAGAATGAAATGCATGAAAGTCCTAGTGCACCAACAACCTTACAAAGAGATCTTATGAAGCTTGGGTCTTGAAAAACTCTTCTCTTTGAGATGGTCTTCTTCTTCATGATTTCTCCTTGGCATGATTTGTCTTTGTGATTGCCATTTTGGAAATCATCTTGCCTAATCACACTTGAAATATGATCATTAGTTCTAAACCTTGTTTTGTTATCATCAAAATCAAGATTAACCAAACCTTGGTTTCACACAAACAAACGCCAATAAGATGTTCAATAAGATAGTTTCTACATATATCTTAAAACAATTAAGGTCAACACTAGTAAAATAAAAAAAAAAATAAAAACAATACAATAAAATGTTCATGAAGTACATCAACTCTTCCTATCATTGGTTTCTCTATTAAGACAAGAACGTCAATTGTGACCCGATTGCTTGCAAAGTCCACGTGTTTGTGGAGTTCTAGTTTTCCTTGCATCCATCTGATTATGCAAACGACTTGATTTTGGTCGACCAGAAGTTAGTCGTTTCAGTGAGTCCGAAGGTACAATTATCGGTCCATTATATTGAGGTCATTCCAATTCATCAAATATGAGATAAAACAAGGGAGCCCATGTTGATAGGTAAGCACATGTGGTGTAATAACTTTGTACAAATTGTCGAAAATCAATTGCTTGACAATGACAAGTAGCAAGAATGTGCGAACATGGGAATCCTAACAAAAGTGTTTTGTTACATGTGCAAGGCCCCGTTTGAAGGGTAACATGATATGTGTGAAGTTTCCTATTACTGTTTCCAAAAGAGTGTCTAGTTTTAACATGAAAACATCCCGCCACATGATCATACAAAACAACCTCATGTGAACTTGTCTTAACAACTTTAGCCTTCAACTTGGCTTCAATATATGGAGTGAATTCTTCACCTGAAGCGAGTCGACTAGCACCATGCTCTCGCCTGACTATGAAGTAAAGTTAACTAGACTAAAGTTGTTATTGGTAAGTTACGAGCACCCTTAAGGACACCATTAAAAAACTTCAGACATGTTAATTGTCATAATCTCATAGCTCCGCTCACCATCATGTGAGAGTGCCCATTTTTCAAGAGGAATATGCTCCAACCAATTTCTAGCCTCAGCATTTATCCGGTCAATTGTATCCATGTGAGAAATAAATTTTTTAACTTTACTCTCCATAGTAGCCCTACACATGAGATCCTTTAAAGTCTTATCTCTGAACTTTGTGTTGAAGTTACTCGCTAAATGACACATACAAAATCTATAATAAGCATCTGGCTCAGTCCATCCCGAATATGTTTCATTCACAACAGCTATAATGCCAAGATGACAATCAGAGATTAGACACAAGCCTTTCCTTTGTGTTACTCCAACTCTGATACATGCCAAAAACCAACTCCAACTATCTATATTCTCTCATTCTGTAATGGCAAATGTAAGTGGGAACAATTGGTTATTACCATCACATCCCATAGCAATCAGCAAAGTCCCTTTATATTTTCCATACAAATGTGTCCCATCAATACTAAGAACTGGTCGACAGTGAGTAAACCCTTTAATAGATGGAGTGAATACCCAAAAAACATGTTGGAAAATTTCTTCATTTGGGTTGTTTCCAAGAAACATTTTGGAATACATAATACATCCAGGATTTGATTGCTCCAAAGCAAGCAAAAAGCGAGGCAACTCTGCATAAGACTTGTACCAATCACCAAATAATCAAGTCATTGCTTTCCTTTTTGTCTTCATTGCTTTTTGATAAGAAATTTGGTAACCAAATTATTTGGCAATAGCAGCTTGAATTGCAGCAACTATAATGGTCATTTTTGCATTCACCAATGTTTCAATATACTCAGATACAAAGCTAGAATCCAACTGAGAATGATCTTGATTTATACATGGATTGACACATGTATGAAGACCTTTGTACTTTGTGATTCTAAACATACATGTATCTTTCACCATCATTGCCCTTAGTCGCCATTGGCACTCTTGTGCTTTTTTACATTTAAGAACTAACACACTTGCATTTGATCTGTAAACAGTAAACTCTTGGTGCGACTTTATGGAAAACATCTTCACAGCATGTTGCAAATCTAATTTTGAGGAAAATATTTGGCCAATTGATAACTCCCCATCAACATTTCCTAAAGTTGGGTTTTTCCATGGATTCCAATCACTTCCAACACAATTAATTGCCTCGTCCATATTTAAAAATTGTTGTGTAGGTGGCATATGGTATGAAACGGGTGCAAATGTTGCCTCTAGGTTGTCATTAGAGATATTAACTTGGGTGCCATGTGGGGAGGCAACTGGTGATGTGTTTTCAACCTCAAACTCAACCTTGGGATTATTAGACCTATCACCAACTTCAAGGTTCACATATCTTGTGTTTTCACATTCCACAACTTGTTGGACTATCACCAAATCAATATTTTCTCTTTCATAACAATTTTCATCATCATTAGGTAAATGAATTTCATATGTATTGATTGCATCATCTCTATCATCTTCCTCATCTCTTTCATTTTTGCCATCAACATCAGTATCACCTGTCGATAACCATGTCAAATGGTTCATTTCATTACTCAAATGATGGTGATTGGGAGCTTGCTCGATGAATAATTGAACTGAAGACATTCCATACTTTGATGGCACCGCTAGCATACGTGCAATTGTCCGATCATTCCTAACCACTAATGGTTGAAATTTGTTCATTTCAGTTGGATGTCGACATTTCAAGACCAACTGATAGTGTCTGTCAACACCAATGATATCATATATCATGTTTAACAACACCATAAAGGTCGTATGAATGGGCACATCTATAGGCTCAATCTCTACATTATTTCCAATATATCTCAAATCCGTTTCTGTCTTCAAAATTGTTCCATTTCAATAACATAGCACTTCTACCGTGGAATCAGTCATAATTGTCTTCATATAAATAATAACAAATGGTTATTATATAAAAAAAAAATATTTATTCAAGTAAAAAATAATAATTTACGGTCAATGATTCATAAAAGACAAGAATAAACCAAATAAATATTGGAATGTAACAAAGCTTCATGTCTAAATACCAAGTTCAACTCAAATGAAAGCAATTTATAAGCAAATAAACGTATAAGTAAAGAGTAGGATGATATTATGAATTAATATGATAATATCAATAAATATTTCAAAATGAAGAATTCATAGAGATGAAGAACTCATGACCGCAAATTAACATGTCATTTTATAGTCAAAAAATAAAATAAAATAGCATAGGGTTTATGTTCAATTTCGTTTATTGATTTTTAAATAAAAAATCATGAGTATGTCTTAGATGGCCTAAATAATGGCAATAAATTGTAGCATTGGTCATAATGCTAAACATCAATATGGGCATTAGGACCCTTGTCTAGGGTGGTAGCATATTCGAAATGGATAAGAATTATTTCACCATTCCCTAAATACTAGCTTCTACCTAACAGTTTCTCCATTGACGATTTGTACAAACACATGAAAAAAAATAATAATAAAAGGCTACTAAGGAAGTTCCCCGAGTTCCAATAACATATATCACATCTAAAAAGACTAGTCAATTAACTCTATTCTATATTTCTTAAAAATTGTTTTTAAGAACAAATTTATGTTCGAGAATTGAAATATGAAATACAATTTGCTTAACTTATTATTCATAAAATTACAACATACTTATATACAATACAAAAATTTATAAAATATTTTTAGAAAACCATCTAATGGTAATTCTCTTGTTTGGATGTTGAGAAACTATTGAGCTTACTACTGTGTCTATTATTGCGTAATTTGATGTATTTTATTTTATTTTAGTTTTTGGTCCAATAAAATGTTTTACATGTGTTTGGGTTACAAACACGTTTAGTTTATTTTTCTAATTTGATAATTAGGATGAGATTAACTTATAATATTTTATTGATAAAATGAAATTAATATTTTTATATTAAAAATTAAATTTTAAAATAAATATCTATTAAATATGTTAATTTTTTTTTTGACAAAATGTAAGTTGGGAACCGTGATTTAAAATTCTGTATAAACACCCTTAAAACATGTGTTTAACTTTCAATGATATAGACGTTAATGTTTAGGTAAGATTCATGTTCTTTTCATGGGGCTTGAGTACCCTAACAATATCGATTAATTGAGAACCAAAACAGGATCTAACATCTAGTATTTTGTGAATATAGGATAGGATGCATCATACATTGAGAAGTATGTAACATTATAAGTTACAAGTTACAAGTAGGTTGGACAATAGCTTTTATAGAGTGGCATCAATGCATATAACATGGAATAAACTTAAAAGTTTCTTCCTTCTTTGAGAACAGAAGGAAAAAATTCCTAATACTGAAAACTATGATTTTCTGTATGTGGGGGTTCTGGGAATGGTTCATGGTATATATCTAAATAAGTTAATGGGAATATCATTCATCTTTGATTCTAGTCTGCTTACTCATTAGAAAGTTGTTGTTTGCTTAAAAATAGGGAGGAAGAAAAGAATATTTTTTTGATGAAATTTACTAGCACTAATATTTACCCATTATTAGTATTATTATTTGGCTATTTCCTCCAACATCCAAGCATTTATTTTAGCTGGTGGTAAAACAAACCTCGGGTGATATGGACTCATCCTTCTACAAAGGATCTGTCCCTTTTATCTTATAGAAGGGATAATGTTGGGAAACATTTATTGGTTAGTTTCTCACAAACCCATACATGAAGAGATCTAATGAGCAAGAAGTGATGAATGACAAATTTTTTTTCTTACTCTTCTTACTATGTCTAGGGCCCATCATGTCTCCAAATTTTCGTTGCGATCTTAGTCCAACTGCCGAACTGATTCAATACATATTGAAAAACACGACCAATCAAATCACATCAGGTTTATATATAGATTTTAATGTGTCAAAATAAATATGATTAATATTTTAATTATTAAATATTATTCATGCATTGTGTTGACTTGTCATAAAATTAAATAATATTATTTTTAAAAAAAAAAAACAAGATATTAAGTAAATTAGCAATTGAAAATATGAACATAAAAATAAATAACAGTATATTTTATAAAGTTTATTTAAAAGTGAAGTATTTAATAATGATATATTTATAAAAATGACTACTACACCTTCAAATTTTAATTATTATATTCATTATTCATTTAAATATCCAAATATACAAATATTTTATAAATTTAATAATGATATTATCAAATTCACAAAAGTTAAAAACTTAACATTAAGCCCCTGAAAAATCCAAAAGCGAGTTTAGGATAGTAAAAGATATTACAATTATATAGTTATTTTTATTTTTTAATAAGTAATAATAAGTCTTTGATGTAGATGACATAAAATATATCATAAGTAGTGTTAATTTGATAATAATTGACTTGAAATACCTAAAACCCTCAAACAAACCCTTTATTTTGCTATTTTATGACTAAACTGTAGCTTCAAGCTATCAGGCACTGTAATGAGCACCTTCAAGCTAAAAACCAATTGAGACCTAAAAGCATTTTATTACCAACCAAAAAAGGAAAAAAAAAAAAAAAAAAAAAAAAAGTGAACTGATTCATCGGAGAAATCAAGGTTGGACCATTTAAGTGCGTTGCAGATCTAGATCTAGAACCAGATGCTACAAAATCGAGCCCTGTTTTTCCATGTAGGTTACCCTATATGATGCTTAAGCTAACAAAGCCAAAGTTGAAACCAGCCCTCAAGACATTAATCATCACAATATACAACTGTAGGCTCCATGTGAGACACCAAGCTCAGATGTATGTCTTGAGTTAGGATGCGTTGGAAAGCAACTTTAAGGAATGATATAAAATTCATTCTCCCAAAGTCCCAATAGAAAATGGACAAAAAACATACTAGAATAAATGTCAGATATTAGAATCACGGATCTGTCATTTTTTCCTACAAAATTTCATTTTCCCCATAAATTTTCATTTTCCCCAGAAACTTCAACAAACGTCTACATCTTAAAGGGCTTCAATTTTTGGATGATAACAAACCATTTATGTTAAAATAGACGTGAAGGACGTAAACAAAAGAGAAAACCAAAAGCAACAAGAATTATTATTATTTTTTTTTCTAAAAATCGAGATTCCGATATGGGGAAAAAAAAAGTGCCAAAAACTTTACATAAAATAAGCCAAAAAGAATATTGGGACCAACCTCAACCTTGATGCTTTGTAACTCCAACAATGTCTCTCTCACAATGGCCCACTGGTGGGGCTAGGGTCTTGAAGAAAAAAATTACATAAAGAACAGAGCATGGAATGGGAAGCTGGGAAAGTAAACAAAAATAGTATAAAAAACTGGGTTTTATGCTTATGTGGATTGATGGGGACTATTTTGAACATTAGTTTTGGAAGAAGCCTACTTTTAATTTTAAGTTTCTAAAGAAGCCCATTTTGGCCCAAAACTCTCTAGAGAAAGGAAGAGAGCTGGACGGAACCGAGGGAGGGACAGTCCATGGGTGCTTCGTTTTGGAGAGATTGGAAGATGGTGAGCTGAGCTTAATCTAAATGAGGTGTGAAGATAGCTGAAATAGAGCTAGAGGTATAGTGCGCGAAAATAAGAAGAAAGAGTAGTAAGTTGCAACCCAAAATACCTTATTGGGAAGGAGACTTTCAGGTATGGCCGTTAGGGGTTTCCCGTATATTTTCATCTTTCATATTTGTCCTATCTCATTCCATGTGATTTCAACTTTGCTTGTTGGGTTGTTATGATTTGGTGATTATTGGTTTAATATTTGAAGAGTTTGCTGCATTTTATGCTTTACTCTGGAAAATCTTTCCCATAGTGCAACCCACTGATTGTTAAACCCATGGATAAAATAACGAAATGGGTTCAGCATATTTGTTAAATGTTTCATGCTCTATTCCTGCTCCTATTCTTTTGTTTCTCTGTTTTTCCCCTAAATGTACGCCTCGAGCCCTAAGAATTGAAATCTGTGCTGATGCATTGGTGGGGAATGACTTGATGTGAAGAACACTTGATGGGTAAAAAGGCAACCTCAATTGCAAATGTCTGTGAATCTAGGTGGTAAGTGAGATATGGGGGCATTAAATCGATGCAGCAGGATATTAATTTCCTATGAATGATCAGTGGATCTTGTCAAAAAGTCGGAAATTTCACTAAATGCAAAGGGTTGGTGCATTTGTTTCTTCAAATCAGAAGTCTTTCCTCTTAGGGATGGGTGACTTGTGTGTTTAGATGGGAGCTTTACTTGTATATCTTATGGGAAGGTGAGTGACATGCCGGGATGCTAGAGAATAATAAGTGTACATGAAAGCTATCAAGGTTGGAGGTTTTTATTTATTTATTTGGTAGGTCTATTCTTGTTGAACTTTATGAAAAATATGCTGAGATGGTGCTTGCAAAGAGAGCCTTCTTATGTGTGCCCAATCATAATGTTGTGTCTTGGAATAGCCAAAATAAGAAACTGTAAAGTGTGAAAGAAGGGTGATTTTTACAAGCTCCAGAAAATGAGAAGCTATTGCAATTGATGAAACTCCTGAGGATTCATTTCAGGATCTTAAGCGCAAGGTTCATAAGCTTATGAAAGGGGTTTTGAAGCTGGAAATAGAAAAGCTCCAGGCCGGCCATGTAGATTCAGAGGATGCTTCAGAGTTTGGTAATGTGGCCAAGGATATCATTGCCTTAGAGACTGCATTACTGATTCCATTTTCACAAAAAGTCACAATAATGGCTCCAATGGACCTCAGAATATCATTTCTAAGTGGAGTCTCTTCCATGGAAAAGAAGTTCCAAGAAATGGATCAAATGCACTTGAATTTCGGATTTTAATGCTGATAATTTCTAACCTTTCGATCACCATGGACAACTCTTTGATTGAGTGGGAATTCTTCCAGCTTACCATTATCAACTCACAGTCTGCCACTTAGAGAAAAACCAGTCTTGCTCGGAATCTGCATTGTTGATGATAGAAAGTGTCGATGCAACAAAGCAATGTCTTTCCCACAGTACTCAACCAACTACAAGTGATACTTCAGGAAAGAGCAACCAAAAATGGTTTATATTGGTAGGAGTTTTAGGGAACCTTGGAATTTTTTTTTTTTAATATGAACGGTGCCAAGTCAACTCACCACCAACAAGGCAGCCACTTTGCACCCCAGGCCCATTTTCGCATGGCCATGCATGGCCACTCTCCCGTGCACCACTCGAAGACCACATTTCATCATTTTTTTAATTCTTCATATTTTAATATCAAAGTTTAATTTCCCAAATTTCCAATTTCTAACTTTAATTTCTAAAACTTCTATTTTCAAATAATTGTCCAAAATTCCAATTTTCAAATCATTTTTGAAACTTCAATTCCTTAATTTAATATTCAAAACTCTAATTTCTGAAACTCCATTTTCTTTCAAAATTAATTTTCAAATTTAATTTTTGAAACTCTAATTTTCAATTAATTTTCAAAACTCCGATTTCTTTCAAAATTTATTTTCAAAAACTTTGATTCCTTAATTTAATATTCAAAACTCTAATTTTCGAAACTCCATTTTCTTTCAAAATTAATTTTCAAAAACTCCAATTCTTAAAACTAATTTTCAAAACTCCAATTCTCAAATAATTTTCGAAATTCCAATTTCTTTCAAATTTAATTTCCAAAATTCCAATTCTTAAATTTAATTTTTGAAATTCCAATTTCTTTCAAATTTAATTTCCAAAATTCCAATTCGTAAATTTAATTTTCAAAACTCTAATTTTCAAATAATTTTCGAAACTTCAATTTCTTTCAAATTTAATTTCCAAAACTCCAATTCTCAAATAATTTTTAAAATTCCAATTTCTTTCAAATTTAATTTCCAAAATTCCAATTCTTAAATTTAATTTTCAAAACTCCAATTTTCAAATAATTTTCGAGACTTCAATTTTCAAATAAATTTCAAAACTATAGTTTTCTTTCAAATAATTTTAATTTCACTCCAGTTTTCAAATATTTTTTAATTCTACCACTTTTCATCATTTATTAGGGTTTTAAGTTACTAAAAATCCCGTTTTAAATAAACTTGCTACATTTCCTTTCAAGTAAGAACTTTTCTCAAATTTTCTTTGATTTTAAAATAATTTTTCATTTTCCTTTATTTTAAATAAGCAAGAATGAATTTTCATAATTTCAAAATAATGGAATTTGTGGGATTAATTTATGCAAAATCAATTAGGCTTTGGTGGGGGCCCTACATATAAGTTCTCTTTTCTTATTGTCAACTGTTATGCTTAATGAATATTGCTTTTTTTTTTTTGTCTTGCTATTTGATATGCATGTGATATATTTTGTATTCATTATTGTGCACTAACCTCATTTCATGATAGCGCATTCTTATTTGCTGTTAAGGTATGCTCCCATTCCTACCTCATTTATTTATTTATTATCATGCTCGATTTGTTTTATTATTTGATCATTTCATTGGTATCCATTGATTTCCTAATCAATTATTACACTTGCTTCACCTTATTTAGTAAAGGGGTGTTTCGATCTTTCGTCGTACCTTCTTGATAAGTAACCTGAGTCCCGAACCCGACTTTGGTTTTCCAGAAACTGTCTTTTCCAAATAAGGAGTCACACTTAGAGTTTTTCTTTCTTATTTTGTTTTCCTTTAAAAAAATAAAACAAAAATAAGTGATAAGTCCAAATCTTTTCTAAAAATAATATTGTGGACCCCGCATTTCGGCTCAATGCGTTTCCCACTCGATGGCGAGCTCGATTTTGGTTTTGAAAAATTGATTTTATTTGATTAAGAAAACTGACTTGGAGTCGCCACTTATTTTTGTTTTATTTTTAAAAGGGTAAACAAAATAAGAAAGAAAAACCCTAAGTGTGACTCCTTATTTTGGAAAAGGCGGTCTGCGAAAAACTGGATCGGGTTTGGGGGTCAGGTTACTTATCGGGAAGGTACGGTAAAGACCATAGCACCCCTTTAAGTCCCTAAAGTCGGGTCTCTACTAATAAAATGAAACTGACGTGGCAATCAACGAGAAAGTCAATGGATACCCACCTAAATCATGCACAATATGAGAATCAAAACACGCGATAGGGATTGACTAGAATGGGAGTGGATACGTACCTCGGCCTTGAGCCATAAT